>NC_090442.1:37512399-37821606 GCF_031143425.1 Pleurodeles waltl
ACGCGACTGATTGTGCAGTTTGCATTGGGCTTTCTTAATGAGTGAGAGTGAAAGGAGTATTGTAAGAGTCTGTTTCCAGTTTGTATGTAAAGATAAGTTGGGTGCTGTGAGAAAAAGACTCAACCATGTAGGGACTCTAACCCTCAATCTTCTGATCCGAAGTAAAACGCCTTATCCATTAGGCCACATGGTCACTGACTAATTGGGTGTTTAGGATTAGGTGGTATGAATGGATGTGGAACATATCAATTACAGGTGCGCAGGACAGGATCCCATACCGTTCTTCATCTTCTTTCCATCAAAGGAGTTTTTTCAAACAATATCTTGATAATTTCCAAAATTTCATATCTTATGATGTGCTTTTATGCCGTTAATCCTCCTTTCTTTCTTTATTGAATACCCTGTTTTATGCTGCAATGGTATTTTTGGATTATTTGAAAGAGAATGAAACTGCTTTGACAGTAGTTCAGACTTCCCACTTCTTGACTTGCTAATTTGCTCCCTGACTTAGCTTATACAAGTGACATGAACAGGGGCTTGACCTAAGCACGTACCTGAAAGCCTGTCACCACCTCTAGAAATAAAATTCAGAACAGCTCAAAACAATCATTTTGAAAGAGAATATTTCAAAGGAGTCCAAGTTTAATTTCAATAAAGAAAGCTGTATAAAATGACACGCTGCACATTTGGGTAACCAGCATGACTCTTTTCAGTGAAGAAGTGGAATGGTTCTGTTGCAATATACTATCACCCTGGCAAGCTGCTACGAGGAAGAGTAAACAATATGATTAGGTTTCAGCAAAAATGTATTAGTTCAGGGTGTGCACCTCAGATAGACTTAAACTTACACACCCTGGTCTGTGAGAGTAGTGCCCTATCCATTGCGGCATTGAGGGTAATCTGCAAGACAGAGTTCCAAAATCTTCCTTTCATCTCAGCTCATGGCCACATACAGTATTTCTGCAGTCATTCGTTTCACTTTTCTGTCTTTAATTAAACTGACCATTTTAATCCTCCGGCAGCCACCACTTCAATCTTACCGTTTTTGTGCTATCATAGGGCCTTGGAACTTTTGGCAAGTGGACAGAAGCAGTCAGAGAACCACCTCACAATACATACTCCTTTGCCTGATACCTTTCACAACAAACTGCTCTTGGAAAAAGACGTTAACCGGTCCTTGCTCTCAGACAGACACAGAAAGCCTATCACCACCTCTACGAACATATTTCAATCAAACCAATATATATCATTCAACAATTATGCCTCTGTATCAATATAACTACAACTCGAGACAGAAAGGAATTTAAAAAACAATCTGCCCATTTGAATAACCAGCAGAGTTTTAAGGACGTACAAATTGGAATGTGACAATTTCAGAGTTCTTCATTCTAAAGAAGTCTGTGTGATAGTATCTCAGAAAGATCTCAAGTTTATAGCAAAAATGGTTGTAAGGGTGATTTATACCACACAATTGCAACTAGGTGCCTCAATCTGCAAGAGACCAGTCCTTGACAGATTACACAATGGGGGCAACAGCAAAGGCAGCAATTGTGTCAATCCTTTATGATTCTTCTCCAGTACTATATTTTTTCTGAGGGAAAATTTGCATTATTCCTGGAGAGAATCATAGAGCTTCTACGCATACATAGTTTCTGCTTTCTGCACGCACACACTCCCTGCACTGCATCTACCCGCAGTTCTGTTAAGAATGATTGTGCTGTGTCATATTGTGACATACGTATTGCATATCCGTGGCATTTATGAAGAGGTACTTTGGTATGGCAGAAAGACAGAAAAGTAGCAATGCTGAAGGCATAACGTGACTGATTGTGCAGTTTGTATTGGGCTTTCTTAATGAGTGAGAGTGAAAGGAGTATTGGAAGAGTGTGCCTCCAGTTTGCATGTAAAGATAAGTTGGGTGCTGTGAAGAAAAGACTCAACCACGAAGGGACTCGAACCCTCAATCTTCTGATCCGACATCAGACCCCTTATCCATTAGGCCACATGGTCACTGACTGCAATATGTTTGGGTGTTTAGGGTTAGGTGGTATGAATGGATGTGGAACATATCAATTACAGGTTCGCAGGACAGGATCCCATACCGTTCTTCATCTTCTTTCCATCAAAGGAGTTTTTTCAAACAATATCTAGATAATTTCCAAAGTTTCATATCTTATGATGTGCTTTTTTGCCGTTAATCCTCCTTTCTTCTTTTATTGAATACTCTGTTTTATGCTGCAATGGTATTTTTGGATTATTTGAAAAGAGAATGAAACTGCTTTGACAGTAGTTCAGACTTCCCATTTCTTGACTTGCTAATTTTCTCCCTGAATTAGCTTATACAAGTGACATGAACAGGGTCTTGATCTAAGCACGTACCTGAAAGCCTGTCACCACCTCTAGAAATAAAATTCACAGCAGCTCAAAACATTCATTTTGAAAGAGAATATTTCAAGTGAGTCCAAGTTTAATTTCAATAAAGAAAGCTGTATAAAATGACACGCTGCACATTTGGGTAACCAGCATGACTCTTTTCAGTGAAGAAGTGGAATGGTTCTGTTGCAATATACTATCACCCTGGCAAGCTGCTACGAGGAAGAGTAAACAATATGATTAGGTTTCAGCAAAAATGCATTAGTTCAGGGTGTGCACCTCAGATAGACTTAAACTTACACACCCTGGTCTGTGAGAGTAGTGCCCTATCCATTGCGGCATTGAGGGTAATCTGCAAGACAGAGTTCCAAAATCATCCTTTCATCTCAGTTCATGGCCACATAGAGTATTTCTGCAGTCATTCGTTTCACTTTTCTGTCTTTAATTAAACTGACCATTTTAAACCTCCACCTCCCACCACTTCAAGGTTACCGTATTTATGTTATAATAGGGCCTTGGAACTTTTGGCAAGTGGACAGAAGCAGTCAGAGAACCTCATAACAATACATACTCCTTTGCCTGATACCTTTCACAACAAACTGTTCTTAGAAAAAGACGTTAACCGGTCCTTGCTCTCAGACAGACACAGAAAGCCTATCACCACCTCTACGAACATATTTCAATCAAACCAATATATATCATTCAACAATTATGCCTCTGTATCAAAATAACTACAACTCGAGACAGAAAGGAATTTAAAAAACAATCTGCTGATTTGAATAACCAGCATAGTTTTAAGGACGTTCAAATTGGAATGTGACAATTTCAGAGTTCCTCATTCATAAGAAGTCTGTGAGATAGTATCTCAGAAAGATCTCAAGTTTATAGCAAAAATGGTTGTAAGGGTGATTTTTACCACACAATTGCAACTAGGTGCCTCAATCTGCAAGAGACCAGTCCTTGACAGATTACACAACTGGGGCAACAGCAAAGGCAGCAATTGTGTCAATCCTTTATGATTCTTCTCTAGTACTATACTTTTTCTGAGGGACAATTTGCATTATTCCTGGAGAAAATCATAGAGCTTCTACCCATGCATAGTTTCTACTTTCTGCACGCACACACTCCCTGCACTGAATCTACCCACAGTTCTGTTGAGAATGATTGTGCCATGTCATATTGTTGTATACGTATTGCATATCCGTGGCATTTATGAAGAGGTACTTTGGTATGGCAGAAGACAGAAAAGTAGCAATGCTGAAGGCATAACGTGACTGATTGTGCAGTTTGCATTGGGCTTTCTTAATGAGTGAGAGTGAAAGGAGTATTGTAAGAGTGTGCCTCCAGTTTGTATGTAAAGATAAGTTGGGTGCAGTGAGAAAAGGACTCAACCATAAAGGGACTCGAACCCTCACTCTTCTGATCTGAAGTCAGACGCCTTATCCATTAGGCCACATGGTCACTGACTGCAATATGTTTGGGTGTTTAGGGTTAGGTGGTATGATTGGATGTGGAACATATCAATTACAGGTGCGCAGGACAGGATCCCATACCGTTCTTCATCTTCTTTCCATCAAAGGAGTTTTTTCAAACAATATCTTGATAATTTCCAAAGTTTCATATCTTATGATGTGCTTTTTTGCCGTTAATCCTCCTTTCTTCTTTTATTGAATACTCTGTTTTATGCTGCAATGGTATTTTTGGATTATTTGAAAAGAGAATGAAACTGCTTTGACAGTAGTTCAGACTTCCCATTTCTTGACTTGCTAATTTGCTCCGTGAATTAGCTTATACAAGTGACATGAACAGGGCCTTGACCTAAGCACGTACCTGAAAGCCTCTCACCACCTGTAGAAATAAAATTCACAGCAGCTCAAAACAATCATTTTGATAGAGAATATTTCAAGTGAGTCTAAGTTTAATTTCAATAAAGAAAGCTGTATAAAATGACACGCTGCAAATTTGGGTAACCAGCATGACTCTTTTCAGTGAAGAAGTGGAATGGTTCTGTTGCAATATACTATCACCCTGGCAAGCTCCTACGAGGAAGAGTAAACAATATGATTAGGTTTCAGCAAAAATATATTAGTTAAGGGTGTGCACCTCAGATAGACTTAAACTTACACACCCTGGTCTGTGAGAATACTGCCCTATCCATTGCGGCATTGAGGGTAATCTGCAAGACAGAGTTCCAAAATCATCCTTTCATCTCAGTTCATGGCCACATAGAGGGGCATATTTATACTCCGTTTGCGCCGGAATTGCGTCGTTTTTTTTTACACAATTTCGACGCAAAACTAACTCCATATTTATACTTTGGCGTTAGACGCATCTAGCGCCAAAGTCCATGGAGTTTGCGTCATTTTTTAGCGTGGACACCTACTTTGCGTTAATGAGATGCAAGGTAGGCGTTCACGTCTAAAAAATCGACTCCGAGGCATGTGCGTCGGATTTATACTCCCGGGCAAAATTCACGCCCGGGAGTGGGCGGGTCAAAAAAAATGACGTAAGGCCGCTTTTGCGCCGTTTTTTTGCGCCTGCACAAGGCAGGCGTTAAGGGACCTGTGGGCTCTGAAGGAGCCCAGAGGTGCCCTCCCATGCCCCCAGGGACACCCCCTGTCACCCTTGCCCACCCCAGGAGGACACCCAAGGCTGGAGGGACCCATCCCAGGGACATTAAGGTAAGTTCAGGTAAGTGTTTTTTTTTTTTTTTTTGTGGCATAGGGGGGCCTGATTTGTGCCCGCCTACATGCCACTATGCCCAATGACCATGCCCAGGGGACATAAGTCCCCTGGGCATGGCCATTGGGCAAGGGGGCATGACTCCTGTCTTTGCTAAGACAGGAGTCATTTCTATGGGGGTTGGGAGTGAAAAAAAATGGCGCAAATCGGGTTGTGGCGAAAAAATTGCCTCAACCTGACTTGCCCCATTTCTTGACGCCCAAGCTCCATTTTCCCCTACGCCGGCGCTGTCTGGTGTACGTCGTTTTTTTTAACGCACACCAGACAGCGCCGCCGGCTAACGCCGGCTAATGTCATTCAATAAATACGGCGCCCACATGGCGCTTCAGAATGGCGTTAGCCGGCGCTAATTTTTTTGACGCAAAACTGAGTTAGCGCAGTTTTGCGTCAAAAAGTATAAATATGGGCCAGAGTATTTCTGCAGTCATTCGTTTCACTTTTCTGTCTTTAATTAAACTGACCATTTTAAACCTCCACCACCCACTACTTCAATGTTACCATTTTTATGTTATAATAGGGCCTTGGAACTTTTGGCAAGTGGACAGTAGCAGTCAGAGAACCTCATGACAATACATACTCCTTTGCCTGATACCTTTCACAACAAACTGTTCTTAGAAAAAGACGTTAACCGGTCCTTGCTCTCAGACAGACACTGAAAGCCTATCACCACCTCTACGAACATATTTCAATCAAACCAATATATATCATTCAACAATTATGCCTCTGTATCAATATAACTACAACTAGAGACAGAAAGGAATTTAAAAAACAATCTGCCCATTTGAATAACCAGCATAGTTTTAAGGACGTACAAATTGGAATGTGACAATTTCAGAGTTCCTCATTCATAAGAAGTCTGTGAGATAGTATCTCAGAAAGATCTCAAGTTTATAGCAAAAATGGTTGTAAGGGTGATGTTTACCACACAATTGCAACTAGGTGCCTCAATCTGCAAGAGACCAGTCCTTGACAGATTACACAACTGGGGCAACAGCAAAGGCAGCAATTGTGTCAATCCTTTATGATTCTTCTCTAGTACTATACTTTTTCTGAGGGACAATTTGCATTATTCCTGGAGAAAATCATAGAGCTTCTACCCATGCATAGTTTCTGCTTTCTGCACGCACACACTCCCTGCATTGAATCTACCCACAGTTCTGTTCAGAATGATTGTGCCATGTCATATTGTTGTATACGTATTGCATATCCGTGGCATTTATGAAGAGGTACTTTGGTATGGCAGAAAGACAGAAAAGTAGCAATGCTGAAGGCATAACGTGACTGATTGTGCAGTTTGCATTGGGCTTTCTTAATGAGTGAGAGTGAAAGGAGTATTGTAAGAGTGTGTTTCCAGTTTGTATGTAAAGATAAGTTGGGTGCTGTGAGAAAAAGACTCAACCGTGAACGGACTCGATCCTTCAATCTTCTGATCCGAAGTCAGACACCTTATCCATTAGGCCAAATGGTCACTGATTGCACTATGTTTGGGTGTTTAGGGTTAGGAGGTATGAATGGATGTGGAACATATCAATTACAGGTGCGCAGGACAGGATCCCATAACGTTCTTCATCTTCTTTCCATCAAAGGAGTTTTTTCAAACAATATCTTGATAATTTCCAAAGTTTCATATCTTATGATGTGCCTTTTTGCCGTTAATCCTCCTTTCTTCTTTTATTGAATACTCTGTTTTATGCTGCAATGGTATTTTTGGATTATTTGAAAATAGAATGAAACTGCTTTGACAGTAGTTCAGATTTCCCATTTCTTGACTTGCTAATTTGCTCCTTGAATTAGCTCATACAAGTGACATGAACAGGGCCTTGACCTAAGCACGTACCTCAAAGCCTGTCACCACCTCTAGAAATAAAATTCACAGCAGCTCAAAACAATCATTTTGAAAGAGAATATTTCAAGTGAATCCAAGTTTCATTTCGATAAAGAAAGCTGTATAAAATGACACGCTGCACATTTGGGTAACCAGCATGACTCTTTTCAGTGAAGAAGTGGAATGGTTCTGTTGCAATATACTATCACCCTGGCAAGCTGCTATGAGGAAGAGTAAACAATATGATTAGGTTTCAGCAAAAATGTATTAGTTCAGGGTGTGCACCTCAGATAGACTTAAACTTACACACCCTGGTCTGTGAGAGTAGTGCCCTATCCATTACGGCATTGAGGATAATCTGCAAGACTGAGTTCCAAAATCATCCTTTCATCTCAGTTGATGGCCACATAGAATATTTCTGCAGTCATTCGTTTCACTTTTCTGTCTTTAATTAAACTGACCATTTTTAACCTCCACCACCCACCACTTCAATGTTACCGTTTTTATGTTATAATAGGGCCTTGGAACTTTTGGCAAGTGGACAGAAGCAATCAGAGAACCACATGACAATACATACTCCTTTGCCTGATACCTTTCACAACAAACTGTTCTTGGAAAAAGACGTTAACCGTTCCTTGCTCTCAGACAGACACAGAAAGCCTATCACCACCTCTACGAACATATTTCAATCAAACCAATATATATCATTCAACAATTATGCCTCTGTATCAATATAACTCCAACTCGAGACAGAAAGGAATTTAAAAAACAATCTGCCCATTTGAATAACCAGCAGAGTTTTAAGGATGTACAAATTGAATGTGACAATTTCAGAGTTCCTCATTCATAAGAAGTCTGTGAGATAGTATCTCAGAAAGATCTCAAGTTTATAGCAAAAATGGTTGTAAGGGTAATTTATACCACACATTTGCAACTAGTTGCCTCAATCTGCAAGAGACCAGTCCTTGACAGATCACACAATTGGGGCAACAGCAAAGGCAGCAATTGTGTCAATCCTTTATGATTCTTCTCCAGTACTATACTTTTTCTGAGGGACAATTTGCATTATTCCTGGAGAAAATCATAGACCTTCTATGCATGCATAGTTTCTGCTTTCTGCACGCACACACACTCCCTGCACTGCATCTACCCACAGTTATGTTCAGAATGATTGTGCCGTGTCATATTGTTGCATACGTATTGCATATCCGTGGGATTTATGAAGAGGTACTTTGGTATGGCAGAAAGACAGAAAAGTAGCAATGCTGATGGCATAACGTGACTGATTGTGCAGTTTGCATTCGGCTTTCCTAATGAGTGAGAGTGAAAGGAGTATTGTAAGAGTGTGTTTCCAGTTTGTATGTGAAGATAAGTTGGGTGCTGTGAGAAAAAGACTCAACCATGAAGGGACTCGAACCCTCAATGTTCTGATCCGAAGTCAGACGCCTTATCCATTAGGCCACATGGTCACTGACTGCAATATGTTTGGGTGTTTAGGGTTAGGTGGTATGAATGGATGTGGAACATATCAATTACAGGTGCGCAGGACAGGATCCCATACCGTTCTTCATCTTCTTTCCATCAAAGGAGTTTTTTCAAACAATATCTAGATAATTTCCAAAGTTTCATATCTTATGCTGTGCTTTTTTGCCGTTAATCCTCCTTTCTTCTTTTATTGAATACTCTGTTTTATGCTGCAATGGTATTTTTGGATTATTTGAAAAGAGAATGAAACTGCTTTGACAGTAGTTCAGACTTCCCATTTCTTGACTTGCTAATTTGCTCCCTGAATTAGCTTATACAAGTGACATGAACAGGGCCTTGACCTAAGCACGTACCTGAAAGCCTGTCACCACCTCTAGAAATAAAATTCACAGCAGCTCAAAACATTCATTTTGAAAGAGAATATTTCAAGTGAGTCCAAGTTTAATTTCAATAAAGAAAGCTGTATAAAATGACACGCTGCACATTTGGGTAACCAGCATGACTCTTTTCAGTGAAGAAGTGGAATGATTCTGTTGCAATATACTATCACCCTGGCAAGCTGCTACGAGGAAGAGTAAACAATATGATTAGGTTTCAGCAAAAATGTATTAGTTCAGGGTGTGCACCTCAGATAGACTTAAACTTACACACCCTGGTCTGTGAGAGTAGTGCCCTATCCATTGCGGCATTGAGGGTAATCTGCAAGACAGAGTTCCAAAATCATCCTTTCATCTCAGTTCATGGCCACATACAGTATTTCTGCAGTCATTCGTTTCACTTTTCTGTCTTTAATTAAACTGACCATTTTAAACCTCCGGCACCCACCACTTCAATCTTTCTGTTTTTGTGCTATCATAGGGACTTGGAACTTTTGGCAAGTGGACAGAAGCAGTCAGAGAACTACATCACAATACATACTCCTTTGCCTGATACCTTTCACAACAAACTGCTCTTGGAAAAACACGTTAACCGGTCCTTGCTCTCAGACAGACACAGAAAGCCTATCACCACCTCTACGAACATATTTCAATCAAACCAATATATATCATTCAACAATGATGCCTCTGTATCAATATAACTACAACTCGAGACAGAAAGGAATTTAAAAAACAATCTGCCCATTTGAATAACCAGCAGAGTTTTAAGGACGTACAAATTGGAATGTGACAATTTCAGAGTTCCTCATTCATAAGAAGTCTGTGAGATAGAATCTCAGAAAGATCTCAAGTTTATAGCAAAAATGGTTGTAAGGGTGATTTTTACCACACAATTGCAACTAGGTGCCTCAATCTGCAAGAGACCAGTCCTTGACAGATTACACAACTGGGGCAACTGCAAAGGCAGCAATTGTGTCAATCCTTTATGATTCTTCTCTAGTACTATACTTTTTCTGAGCGACAATTTGCATTATTCCTGGAGAAAATCATAGAGCTTCTACCCATGCATAGTTTCTGCTTTCTGCACGCACACACTCCCTGCACTGCATCTACCCACAGTTCTGTTCAGAATGATTGTGCTATGTCATATTGTTGTATACGTATTACATATCCGTGGCATTTATGAAGAGGTACGTTGGTATAGCAGAAAGACAGAAAAGTAGCAATGCCGAAGGCATAACGTGACTGACTGTGCAGTTTGCATTGGGCTGTCTTAATGAGTGAGAGTGAAAGGAGTATTATAAGAGTGAATTTCCAGTTTGTATGTGAAGATAAGTTGGGTGCTGTGAGAGAAAGACTCAACCATGAAGGGACTCGAACCCTCAATCTTCTGATCCGAAGTCAGACGCCTTATCCATTAGGCCACATGGTCACTGACTGCAATATGTTCGGGTGTTTAGGGTTAGGTGGTTTGAATGGATGTGGAACATATCAATTACAGGTGCGCAGGACAGGATCCCATACCGTTCTTCATCTTCTTTCCATCAAAGGAGTTTTTTCAAACAATATCTTGATAATTTCCAAAGTTTCATATCTTATGCTGTGCCTTTTTGCCGTTAATCCTCCTTTCTTCTTTTATTGAATACTCTGTTTTATGCTGCAATGGTATTTTTGGATTATTTGAAAAGAGAATGAAACTGCTTTGACAGTAGTTCAGACTTCCCATTTCTTGACTTGCTAATTTGCTCCCTGAATTAGCTTATACAAGTGACATGAACAGGGCCTTGACCTAAGCACGTACCTGAAAGCCTGTCACCACCTCTAGAAATAAAATTCACAGCAGCTCAAAACATTCATTTTGAAAGAGAATATTTCAAGTGAGTCCAAGTTTAATTTCAATAAAGAAAGCTGCATAAAATGACACGCTGCACATTTGGGTAACCAGCATGACTCTTTTCAGTGAAGAAGTGGAATGGTTCTGTTGCAATATACTATCACCCTGGCAAGCTGCTACGAGGAAGAGTAAACAATATGATTAGGTTTCAGCAAAAATGTATTAGTTCAGGGTGTGCACCTCAGATAGACTTAAACTTACACACCCTGGTCTGTGAGAGTAGTGCCCTATCCATTGCGGCATTGAGGGTAATCTGCAAGACAGAGTTCCAAAATCATCCTTTCATCTCAGTTCATGGCCACATACAGTATTTCTGCTGTCATTCGTTTCACTTTTCTGTCTTTAATTAAACTGACCATTTTAAACCTCCGGCACCCACCACTTCAATCTTTCCGTTTTTGTGCTATCATAGGGCCTTGGAACTTTTGGCAAGTGGACAGAAGCAGTCAGAGAACCACATCACAATACATACTCCTTTGCCTGATACCTTTCACAACAAACTGCTCTTGGAAAAAGACGTTAACCGGTCCTTGCTCTCAGACAGACACAGAAAGCCTATCACCACCTCTACGAACATATTTCAATCAAACCAATATATATCATTCAACAATTCTGCCTCTGTATCAATATAACTACAACTCGAGACAGAAAGGAATTTAAAAAACAATCTGCCCATTTGAATAACCAGCAGAGTTTTAAGGACGTACAAATTGGAATGTGACAATTTCAGAGTTCCTCATTCATAAGAAGTCTGTGAGATAGAATCTCATAAAGATCTCAAGTTTATAGCAAAAATGGTTGTAAGGGTGATTTTTACCACACAATTGCAACTAGGTGCCTCAATCTGCAAGAGACCAGTCCTTGACAGATTACACAACTGGGGCAACAGCAAAGGCAGCAATTGTGTCAATCCTTTATGATTCTTCTCTAGTACTATAATTTTTCTGAGCGACAATTTGCATTATTCCTGGAGAAAATCATAGAGCTTCTACCCATGCATAGTTTCTGCTTTCTGCACGCACACACTCCCTGCACTGAATCTACCCACAGTTCTGTTCAGAATGATTGTGCTGTGTCATATTGTTGTATACGTATTGCATATCTGTGGTGTTTATGAAGAGGTACTTTGGTATAGCAGAAAGACAGAAAAGTAGCAACGCTGAAGGCATAACGTGACTGATTGTGCAGTTTGCATTGGGCTGTCTTAATGAGTGAGAGTGAAAGGAGTATTGTAAGAGTGTCTTTCCAGTTTGTATGTAAAGATAAGTTGGGTGCTGTGAGAGAAAGACTCAGCCATGAAGGGACTCGAACCCTCAATCTTCTGATCCGAAGTCAGACGCCTTATCCATTAGGCCACATGGTCACTGACTGCAATATGTTTGGGTGTTTAGGGTTAGGTGTATGATTGGATGTGGAACATATCAATTACAGGTGCGCAGGACAGGATCCCATACCGTTCTTCATCTTCTTTCCATCAAAGGAGTTTTTTCAAACAATATCTAGATAATTTCCAAAGTTTCATATCTTATGCTGTGCTTTTTTGCCGTTAATCCTCCTTTCTTCTTTTATTGAATACTCTGTTTTATGCTGCAATGGTATTTTTGGATTATTTGAAAAGAGAATGAAACTGCTTTGACAGTAGTTCAGACTTCCCATTTCTTGACTTGCTAATTTGCTCCCTGAATTAGCTTATACAAGTGACATGAACAGGGCCTTGACCTAAGCACGTACCTGAAAGCCTGTCACCACCTCTAGAAATAAAATTCACAGCAGCTCAAAACATTCATTTTGAAAGAGAATATTTCAAGTGAGTCCAAGTTTAATTTCAATAAAGAAAGTTGTATAAAATGACACGCTGCACATTTGGGTAACCAGCATGACTCTTTTCAGTGAAGAAGTGGAATGGTTCTGTTGCAATATACTATCACCCTGGCAAGCTGCTACGAGGAAGAGTAAACAATATGATTAGGTTTCAGCAAAAATGTATTAGTTCAGGGTATGCACCTCAGATAGACTTAAACTTACACACCCTGGTCTGTGAGAGTAGTGCCCTATCCATTGCGGCATTGAGGGTAATCTGCAAGACAGAGTTCCAAAATCATCCTTTCATCTCAGTTCATGGCCACATACAGTATTTCTGCAGTCATTCGTTTCACTTTTCTGTCTTTAATTTAACTGACCATTTTAAACCTCTGGCACCCACCACTTCAATCTTACCGTTTTTGTGCTATCATAGGGCCTTGGAACTTTTGGCAAGTGGACAGAAGCAGTCAGAGAACCACATCACAATACATACTCCTTTGCCTGATACCTTTCACAACAAACTGCTCTTGGAAAAACACGTTAACCGGTCCTTGCTCTCAGACAGACACAGAAACCCTATCACCACCTCTACGAACATATTTCAATCAAACCAATATATATCATTCAACAATTATGCCTCTGTATCAATATAACTACAACTCGAGACAGAAAGGAATTTAAAAAACAATCTGCCCATTTGAATAACCAGCAGAGTTTTAAGGACGTACAAATTGGAATGTGACAATTTCAGAGTTCCTCATTCATAAGAAGTCTGTGAGATAGAATCTCAGAAAGATCTTAAGTTTATAGCAAAAATTGTTGTAAGGGTGATTTTTACCACACAATTACAACTAGGTGCCTCAATCTGCAAGAGACGAGTCCTTGACAGATTACACAACTGGGGCAACAGCAAAGGCAGCAATTGTGTCAATCCTTTATGATTCTTCTCTAGTACTATACTTTTTCTGAGGGACAATTTGCATTATTCCTGGAGAAAATCATAGAGCTTCTACCCATGCATAGTTTCTGCTTTCTGCACGCACACACTCCCTGCACTGAATCTACCCACAGTTCTGTTCAGAATGATTGTGCCATGTCATATTGTTGTATACGTATTGCATATCCATGGCATTTATGAAGAGGTACTTTGGTATGGCAGAAAGACAGAAAAGTAGCAATGCTGAAGGCATAACGTGACTGATTGTGCAGTTTGCATTGGGCTTTCTTAATGAGTGAGAGTGAAAGGAGTATTGTAAGAGTGTGTTTCCAGTTTGTATGTAAAGATAAGTTGGGTGCTGTGAGAAAAAGAGTCAACCATGAAGGGACTCGAACCCTCAATATTCTGATCCGAAGTCAGACGCCTAATCCATTAGGCCACATGGTCACTGACTGCAATATGTTTGGGTGTTTAGGGTTAGGTGGTATGAATGGATGTGGAACATATCAATTACAGGTGCGCAGGACAGGATCCCATACCGTTCTTCATCTTCTTTCCATCAAAGGAGTTTTTTCAAACAATATCTAGATAATTTCCAAAGTTTCATATCTTATGCTGTGCTTTTTTGCCGTTAATCCTCCTTTCTTCTTTTATTGAATACTCTGTTTTATGCTGCAATGGTATTTTTGGATTATTTGAAAAGAGAATGAAACTGCTTTGACAGTAGTTCAGACTTCCCATTTCTTGACTTGCTAATTTGCTCCCTGAATTAGCTTATACAAGTGACATGAACAGGGCCTTGACCTAAGCACGTATCTGAAAGCCTGTCACCACCTCTAGAAATAAAATTCAAAGCAGCTCAAAACATTCATTTTGAAAGAGAATATTTCAAGTGAGTCCAAGTTTAATTTCAATAAAGAAAGTTGTATAAAATGACACGCTGCACATTTGGGTAACCAGCATGACTCTTTTCAGTGAAGAAGTGGAATGGTTCTGTTGCAATATACTATCACCCTGGCAAGCTGCTACGAGGAAGAGTAAACAATATGATTAGGTTTCAGCAAAAATGTATTAGTTCAGGGTGTGCACCTCAGATAGACTTAAACTTACACACCCTGGTCTGTGAGAGTAGTGCCCTATCCATTGCGGCATTGAGGGTAATCTGCAAGACAGAGTTCCAAAATCATCCTTTCATCTCAGTTCATGGCCACATACAGTATTTCTGCAGTCATTCGTTTCACTTTTCTGTCTTTAATTAAACCGACCATTTTAAACCTCCGGCACCCACCACTTCAATCTTTCCGTTTTTGTGCTATCATAGGGCCTTGGAACTTTTGGCAAGTGGACAGAAGCAGTCAGAGAACCACATCACAATACATACTCCTTTGCCTGATACCTTTCACAACAAACTGCTCTTGGAAAAAGACGTTAACCGGTCCTTGCTCTCAGATAGACACAGAAAGCCTATCACCACCTCTACGAACATATTTCAATCAAACCAATATATATCATTCAACAATTATGCCTCTGTATCAATATAACTACAACTCGAGACAGAAAGGAATTTAAAAAAGAATCTGCCCATTTGAATAACCAGCAGAGTTTTAAGGACGTACAAATTGGAATGTGACAATTTCAGAGTTCCTCATTCATAAGAAGTCTGTGAGATAGTATCTCAGAAAGATCTCAGGTTTATAGCAAAAATGGTTGTAAGGGTGATTTTTACCACACAATTACAACTAGGTGCCTCAATCTGCAAGAGACCAGTCCTTGACAGATTACACAACTGGGGCAACAGCAAAGGCAGCCATTGTGTGAATCCTTTATGATTCTTCTCTAGTACTATACTTTTTCTGAGCGACAATTTGCATTATTCCTGGAGAAAATCATAGAGCTTCTACCCATGCATAGTTTCTGCTTTCTGCACGCACACACTCCCTGCACTGAATCTACCCACAGTTCTGTTCAGAATGATTGTGCCATGTCATATTGTTGTATACGGATTGCATATCTGTGGCATTTATGAAGAGGTACTTTGGTATGGCAGAAAGACAGAAAAGTAGCAATGCTGATGGCATAACGTGACAGATTGTGCAGTTTGCATTGGGCTTTCCTAATGAGTGAGAGTGAAAGGAGTATTGTAAGAGTGTGTTTCCAGTTTGTATGTAAAGATAAGTTGGGTGCTGTGAGAGAATGACTCAACCATGAAGGGACTCGAACCTTCAATCTTCTGATCCAAAGTCAGACGCCTTATCCATTAGGCCACATGGTCACTGACTGCAATATGTTTGGGTGTTTAGGGTTAGGTGGTATGAATGGATGTGGAACATATCAATTACAGGTGCGCAGGACAGGATCCCATACCGTTCTTCATCTTCTTTCCATCAAAGGAGTTTTTTCAAACAATATCTAGATAATTTCCAAAGTTTCATATCTTATGCTGTGCTTTTTTGGCGTTAATCCTCCTTTCTTCTTTTATTGAATACTCTGTTTTATGCTGCAATGGTATTTTTGGATTATTTGAAAAGAGAATGAAACTGCTTTGACAGTAGTTCAGACTTCCCATTTCTTGACTTGCTAATTTGCTCCCTGAATTAGCTTATACAAGTGACATGAACAGGGCCTTGACCTAAGCACGTACCTGAAAGCCTGTCACCACCTCTAGAAATAAAATTCACAGCAGCTCAAAACATTCATTTTGAAAGAGAATATTTCAAGTGAGTCCAAGTTTAATTTCAATAAAGAAAGCTGTATAAAATGACACGCTGCACATTTGGGTAACCAGCATGACTCTTTTCAGTGAAGAAGTGGAATGATTCTGTTGCAATATACTATCACCCTGGCAAGCTGCTACGAGGAAGAGTAAACAATATGATTAGGTTTCAGCAAAAATGTATTAGTTCAGGGTGTGCACCTCAGATAGACTTAAACTTACACACCCTGGTCTGTGAGAGTAGTGCCCTATCCATTGCGGCATTGAGGGTAATCTGCAAGACAGAGTTCCAAAATCATCCTTTCATCTCAGTTCATGGCCACATACAGTATTTCTGCAGTCATTCGTTTCACTTTTCTGTCTTTAATTAAACTGACCATTTTAAACCTCCGGCACCCACCACTTCAATCTTTCTGTTTTTGTGCTATCATAGGGACTTGGAACTTTTGGCAAGTGGACAGAAGCAGTCAGAGAACTACATCACAATACATACTCCTTTGCCTGATACCTTTCACAACAAACTGCTCTTGGAAAAACACGTTAACCGGTCCTTGCTCTCAGACAGACACAGAAAGCCTATCACCACCTCTACGAACATATTTCAATCAAACCAATATATATCATTCAACAATGATGCCTCTGTATCAATATAACTACAACTCGAGACAGAAAGGAATTTAAAAAACAATCTGCCCATTTGAATAACCAGCAGAGTTTTAAGGACGTACAAATTGGAATGTGACAATTTCAGAGTTCCTCATTCATAAGAAGTCTGTGAGATAGAATCTCAGAAAGATCTCAAGTTTATAGCAAAAATGGTTGTAAGGGTGATTTTTACCACACAATTGCAACTAGGTGCCTCAATCTGCAAGAGACCAGTCCTTGACAGATTACACAACTGGGGCAACTGCAAAGGCAGCAATTGTGTCAATCCTTTATGATTCTTCTCTAGTACTATACTTTTTCTGAGCGACAATTTGCATTATTCCTGGAGAAAATCATAGAGCTTCTACCCATGCATAGTTTCTGCTTTCTGCACGCACACACTCCCTGCACTGCATCTACCCACAGTTCTGTTCAGAATGATTGTGCTATGTCATATTGTTGTATACGTATTACATATCCGTGGCATTTATGAAGAGGTACGTTGGTATAGCAGAAAGACAGAAAAGTAGCAATGCCGAAGGCATAACGTGACTGACTGTGCAGTTTGCATTGGGCTGTCTTAATGAGTGAGAGTGAAAGGAGTATTATAAGAGTGAATTTCCAGTTTGTATGTGAAGATAAGTTGGGTGCTGTGAGAGAAAGACTCAACCATGAAGGGACTCGAACCCTCAATCTTCTGATCCGAAGTCAGACGCCTTATCCATTAGGCCACATGGTCACTGACTGCAATATGTTCGGGTGTTTAGGGTTAGGTGGTTTGAATGGATGTGGAACATATCAATTACAGGTGCGCAGGACAGGATCCCATACCGTTCTTCATCTTCTTTCCATCAAAGGAGTTTTTTCAAACAATATCTTGATAATTTCCAAAGTTTCATATCTTATGCTGTGCCTTTTTGCCGTTAATCCTCCTTTCTTCTTTTATTGAATACTCTGTTTTATGCTGCAATGGTATTTTTGGATTATTTGAAAAGAGAATGAAACTGCTTTGACAGTAGTTCAGACTTCCCATTTCTTGACTTGCTAATTTGCTCCCTGAATTAGCTTATACAAGTGACATGAACAGGGCCTTGACCTAAGCACGTACCTGAAAGCCTGTCACCACCTCTAGAAATAAAATTCACAGCAGCTCAAAACATTCATTTTGAAAGAGAATATTTCAAGTGAGTCCAAGTTTAATTTCAATAAAGAAAGCTGCATAAAATGACACGCTGCACATTTGGGTAACCAGCATGACTCTTTTCAGTGAAGAAGTGGAATGGTTCTGTTGCAATATACTATCACCCTGGCAAGCTGCTACGAGGAAGAGTAAACAATATGATTAGGTTTCAGCAAAAATGTATTAGTTCAGGGTGTGCACCTCAGATAGACTTAAACTTACACACCCTGGTCTGTGAGAGTAGTGCCCTATCCATTGCGGCATTGAGGGTAATCTGCAAGACAGAGTTCCAAAATCATCCTTTCATCTCAGTTCATGGCCACATACAGTATTTCTGCTGTCATTCGTTTCACTTTTCTGTCTTTAATTAAACTGACCATTTTAAACCTCCGGCACCCACCACTTCAATCTTTCCGTTTTTGTGCTATCATAGGGCCTTGGAACTTTTGGCAAGTGGACAGAAGCAGTCAGAGAACCACATCACAATACATACTCCTTTGCCTGATACCTTTCACAACAAACTGCTCTTGGAAAAAGACGTTAACCGGTCCTTGCTCTCAGACAGACACAGAAAGCCTATCACCACCTCTACGAACATATTTCAATCAAACCAATATATATCATTCAACAATTCTGCCTCTGTATCAATATAACTACAACTCGAGACAGAAAGGAATTTAAAAAACAATCTGCCCATTTGAATAACCAGCAGAGTTTTAAGGACGTACAAATTGGAATGTGACAATTTCAGAGTTCCTCATTTATAAGAAGTCTGTGAGATAGTATCTCAGAAAGATCTCACGTTTATAGCAAAAATGGTTGTAAGGGTGATTTTTACCACACAATTACAACTAGGTGCCTCAATCTGCAAGAGACCAGTCCTTGACGGATTACACAACTGGGGCAACAGCAAGGGCAGCCATTGTGTCAATCCTTTATGATTCTTCTCTAGTACTATACTTTTTCTGAGGGACAATTTGCATTATTCCTGGAGAAAATCATAGAGCTTCTACCCATGCATAGTTTCTGCTTTCTGCACGCACACACTCCCTGCACTGAATCTACCCACAGTTCTGTTCGGAATGATTGTGCCATGTCATATTGTTGTATACGTATTGCATATCTGTGGCATTTATGAAGAGGTACTTTGGTATGGCAGAAAGACAGAAAAGTAGCAATGCTGATGGCATAACGTGACTGATTGTGCAGTTTGCATTGGGCCTTCCTAATGAGTGAGAGTGAAAGGAGTATTGTAAGAGTGTGTTTCCAGTTTGTATGTGAAGATAAGTTGGGTGCTGTGAGAAAAAGACTCAACCCTGAAGGGAGTAGAACCCTCAATTTTCTGATCAGAAGTCAGACGCCTTATCCGTTAGGCCATATGGTCACTGACTGCAATATGTTTGGGTGTTTAGGGTTAGGTGGTATGAATGGATGTGGAACATATCAATTACAGGTGCGCAGAACAGGATCCCATACCGTTCTTCATCTTCTTTCCATCAAAGGAGTTTTTTCAAACAATATCTAGATAATTTCCAAAGTTTCATATCTTATGCTGTGCTTTTTTGGCGTTAATCCTCCTTTCTTCTTTTATTGAATACTCTGTTTATGCTGCAATGGTATTTTTGGATTATTTGAAAAGAGAATGAAACTGCTTTGACAGTAGTTCAGACTTCCCATTTCTTGACTTGCTAATTTGCTCCCTGAATTAGCTTATACAAGTGACATGAACAGGGCCTTGACCTAAGCACGTACCTGAAAGCCTGTCACCACCTCTAGAAATAAAATTCACAGCAGCTCAAAACATTCATTTTGAAAGAGAATATTTCAAGTGAGTCCAAGTTTAATTTCAATAAAGAAAGCTGTATAAAATGACACTCTGCACATTTGGGTAACCAGCATGACTCTTTTCAGTGAAGAAGTGGAATGATTCTGTTGCAATATACTATCACCCTGGCAAGCTGCTACGAGGAAGAGTAAACAATATGATTAGGTTTCAGCAAAAATGTATTAGTTCAGGGTGTGCACCTCAGATAGACTTAAACTTACACACCCTGGTCTGTGAGAGTAGTGCCCTATCCATTGCGACATTGAGGGTAATCTGCAAGACAGAGTTCCAAAATCATCCTTTCATCTCAGTTCATGGCCACATACAGTATTTCTGCAGTCATTCGTTTCACTTTTCTGTCTTTAATTAAACTGACCATTTTAAACCTCCGGCACCCACCACTTCAATCTTTCTGTTTTTGTGCTATCATAGGGACTTGGAACTTTTGGCAAGTGGACAGAAGCAGTCAGAGAACTACATCACAATACATACTCCTTTGCCTGATACCTTTCACAACAAACTGCTCTTGGAAAAAGACGTTAACCGGTCCTTGCTCTCAGACAGACACAGAAAGCCTATCACCACCTCTACGAACATATTTCAATCAAACCAATATATATCATTCAACAATTATGCCTCTGTATCAATATAACTACAACTCGAGACAGAAAGGAATTTAAAAAACAATCTGCCCATTTGAATAACCAGCAGAGTTTTAAGGACGTACAAATTGGAATGTGACAATTTCAGAGTTCCTCATTCATAAGAAGTCTGTGAGATAGAATCTCATAAAGATCTCAAGTTTATAGCAAAAATGGTTGTAAGGGTGATTTTTACCACACAATTGCAACTAGGTGCCTCAATCTGCAAGAGACCAGTCCTTGACAGATTACACAACTGGGGCAACAGCAAAGGCAGCAATTGTGTCAATCCTTTATGATTCTTCTCTAGTACTATAATTTTTCTGAGCGACAATTTGCATTATTCCTGGAGAAAATCATAGAGCTTCTACCCATGCATAGTTTCTGCTTTCTGCACGCACACACTCCCTGCACTGAATCTACCCACAGTTCTGTTCAGAATGATTGTGCTGTGTCATATTGTTGTATACGTATTGCATATCTGTGGTGTTTATGAAGAGGTACTTTGGTATAGCAGAAAGACAGAAAAGTAGCAACGCTGAAGGCATAACGTGACTGATTGTGCAGTTTGCATTGGGCTGTCTTAATGAGTGAGAGTGAAAGGAGTATTGTAAGAGTGTCTTTCCAGTTTGTATGTAAAGATAAGTTGGGTGCTGTGAGAGAAAGACTCAGCCATGAAGGGACTCGAATCCTCAATCTTCTGATCCGAAGTCAGACGCCTTATCCATTAGGCCACATGGTCACTGACTGCAATATGTTTGGGTGTTTAGGGTTAGGTGTATGATTGGATGTGGAACATATCAATTACAGGTGCGCAGGACAGGATCCCATACCGTTCTTCATCTTCTTTCCATCAAAGGAGTTTTTTCAAACAATATCTAGATAATTTCCAAAGTTTCATATCTTATGCTGTGCTTTTTTGCCGTTAATCCTCCTTTCTTCTTTTATTGAATACTCTGTTTTATGCTGCAATGGTATTTTTGGATTATTTGAAAAGAGAATGAAACTGCTTTGACAGTAGTTCAGACTTCCCATTTCTTGACTTGCTAATTTGCTCCCTGAATTAGCTTATACAAGTGACATGAACAGGGCCTTGACCTAAGCACGTACCTGAAAGCCTGTCACCACCTCTAGAAATAAAATTCACAGCAGCTCAAAACATTCATTTTGAAAGAGAATATTTCAAGTGAGTCCAAGTTTAATTTCAATAAAGAAAGTTGTATAAAATGACACGCTGCACATTTGGGTAACCAGCATGACTCTTTTCAGTGAAGAAGTGGAATGGTTCTGTTGCAATATACTATCACCCTGGCAAGCTGCTACGAGGAAGAGTAAACAATATGATTAGGTTTCAGCAAAAATGTATTAGTTCAGGGTATGCACCTCAGATAGACTTAAACTTACACACCCTGGTCTGTGAGAGTAGTGCCCTATCCATTGCGGCATTGAGGGTAATCTGCAAGACAGAGTTCCAAAATCATCCTTTCATCTCAGTTCATGGCCACATACAGTATTTCTGCAGTCATTCGTTTCACTTTTCTGTCTTTAATTAAACTGACCATTTTAAACCTCTGGCACCCACCACTTCAATCTTACCGTTTTTGTGCTATCATAGGGCCTTGGAACTTTTGGCAAGTGGACAGAAGCAGTCAGAGAACCACATCACAATACATACTCCTTTGCCTGATACCTTTCACAACAAACTGCTCTTGGAAAAACACGTTAACCGGTCCTTGCTCTCAGACAGACACAGAAACCCTATCACCACCTCTACGAACATATTTCAATCAAACCAATATATATCATTCAACAATTATGCCTCTGTATCAATATAACTACAACTCGAGACAGAAAGGAATTTAAAAAACAATCTGCCCATTTGAATAACCAGCAGAGTTTTAAGGACGTACAAATTGGAATGTGACAATTTCAGAGTTCCTCATTCATAAGAAGTCTGTGAGATAGAATCTCAGAAAGATCTTAAGTTTATAGCAAAAATTGTTGTAAGGGTGATTTTTACCACACAATTACAACTAGGTGCCTCAATCTGCAAGAGACGAGTCCTTGACAGATTACACAACTGGGGCAACAGCAAAGGCAGCAATTGTGTCAATCCTTTATGATTCTTCTCTAGTACTATACTTTTTCTGAGGGACAATTTGCATTATTCCTGGAGAAAATCATAGAGCTTCTACCCATGCATAGTTTCTGCTTTCTGCACGCACACACTCCCTGCACTGAATCTACCCACAGTTCTGTTCAGAATGATTGTGCCATGTCATATTGTTGTATACGTATTGCATATCCATGGCATTTATGAAGAGGTACTTTGGTATGGCAGAAAGACAGAAAAGTAGCAATGCTGAAGGCATAACGTGACTGATTGTGCAATTTGCATTGGGCTTTCTTAATGAGTGAGAGTGAAAGGAGTATTGTAAGAGTGTGTTTCCAGTTTGTATGTAAAGATAAGTTGGGTGCTGTGAGAAAAAGAGTCAACCATGAAGGGACTCGAACCCTCAATATTCTGATCCGAAGTCAGACGCCTAATCCATTAGGCCACATGGTCACTGACTGCAATATGTTTGGGTGTTTAGGGTTAGGTGGTATGAATGGATGTGGAACATATCAATTACAGGTGCGCAGGACAGGATCCCATACCGTTCTTCATCTTCTTTCCATCAAAGGAGTTTTTTCAAACAATATCTAGATAATTTCCAAAGTTTCATATCTTATGCTGTGCTTTTTTGCCGTTAATCCTCCTTTCTTCTTTTATTGAATACTCTGTTTTATGCTGCAATGGTATTTTTGGATTATTTGAAAAGAGAATGAAACTGCTTTGACAGTAGTTCAGACTTCCCATTTCTTGACTTGCTAATTTGCTCCCTGAATTAGCTTATACAAGTGACATGAACAGGGCCTTGACCTAAGCACGTATCTGAAAGCCTGTCACCACCTCTAGAAATAAAATTCAAAGCAGCTCAAAACATTCATTTTGAAAGAGAATATTTCAAGTGAGTCCAAGTTTAATTTCAATAAAGAAAGTTGTATAAAATGACACGCTGCACATTTGGGTAACCAGCATGACTCTTTTCAGTGAAGAAGTGGAATGGTTCTGTTGCAATATACTATCACCCTGGCAAGCTGCTACGAGGAAGAGTAAACAATATGATTAGGTTTCAGCAAAAATGTATTAGTTCAGGGTGTGCACCTCAGATAGACTTAAACTTACACACCCTGGTCTGTGAGAGTAGTGCCCTATCCATTGCGGCATTGAGGGTAATCTGCAAGACAGAGTTCCAAAATCATCCTTTCATCTCAGTTCATGGCCACATACAGTATTTCTGCAGTCATTCGTTTCACCATACTGTCTTTAATTAAACCGACCATTTTAAACCTCCGGCACCCACCACTTCAATCTTTCCGTTTTTGTGCTATCATAGGGCCTTGGAACTTTTGGCAAGTGGACAGAAGCAGTCAGAGAACCACATCACAATACATACTCCTTTGCCTGATACCTTTCACAACAAACTGCTCTTGGAAAAAGACGTTAACCGGTCCTTGCTCTCAGACAGACACAGAAAGCCTATCACCACCTCTACGAACATATTTCAATCAAACCAATATATATCATTCAACAATTATGCCTCTGTATCAATATAACTACAACTCGAGACAGAAAGGAATTTAAAAAAGAATCTGCCCATTTGAATAACCAGCAGAGTTTTAAGGACGTACAAATTGGAATGTGACAATTTCAGAGTTCCTCATTCATAAGAAGTCTGTGAGATAGTATCTCAGAAAGATCTCAGGTTTATAGCAAAAATGGTTGTAAGGGTGATTTTTACCACACAATTACAACTAGGTGCCTCAATCTGCAAGAGACCAGTCCTTGACAGATTACACAACTGGGGCAACAGCAAAGGCAGCCATTGTGTGAATCCTTTATGATTCTTCTCTAGTACTATACTTTTTCTGAGCGACAATTTGCATTATTCCTGGAGAAAATCATAGAGCTTCTACCCATGCATAGTTTCTGCTTTCTGCACGCACACACTCCCTGCACTGAATCTACCCACAGTTCTGTTCAGAATGATTGTGCCATGTCATATTGTTGTATACGGATTGCATATCTGTGGCATTTATGAAGAGGTACTTTGGTATGGCAGAAAGACAGAAAAGTAGCAATGCTGATGGCATAACGTGACAGATTGTGCAGTTTGCATTGGGCTTTCCTAATGAGTGAGAGTGAAAGGAGTATTGTAAGAGTGTGTTTCCAGTTTGTATGTAAAGATAAGTTGGGTGCTGTGAGAGAATGACTCAACCATGAAGGGACTCGAACCTTCAATCTTCTGATCCAAAGTCAGACGCCTTATCCATTAGGCCACATGGTCACTGACTGCAATATGTTTGGGTGTTTAGGGTTAGGTGGTATGAATGGATGTGGAACATATCAATTACAGGTGCGCAGGACAGGATCCCATACCGTTCTTCATCTTCTTTCCATCAAAGGAGTTTTTTCAAACAATATCTAGATAATTTCCAAAGTTTCATATCTTATGCTGTGCTTTTTTGGCGTTAATCCTCCTTTCTTCTTTTATTGAATACTCTGTTTTATGCTGCAATGGTATTTTTGGATTATTTGAAAAGAGAATGAAACTGCTTTGACAGTAGTTCAGACTTCCCATTTCTTGACTTGCTAATTTGCTCCCTGAATTAGCTTATACAAGTGACATGAACAGGGCCTTGACCTAAGCACGTACCTGAAAGCCTGTCACCACCTCTAGAAATAAAATTCACAGCAGCTCAAAACATTCATTTTGAAAGAGAATATTTCAAGTGAGTCCAAGTTTAATTTCAATAAAGAAAGCTGTATAAAATGACACGCTGCACATTTGGGTAACCAGCATGACTCTTTTCAGTGAAGAAGTGGAATGATTCTGTTGCAATATACTATCACCCTGGCAAGCTGCTACGAGGAAGAGTAAACAATATGATTAGGTTTCAGCAAAAATGTATTAGTTCAGGGTGTGCACCTCAGATAGACTTAAACTTACACACCCTGGTCTGTGAGAGTAGTGCCCTATCCATTGCGGCATTGAGGGTAATCTGCAAGACAGAGTTCCAAAATCATCCTTTCATCTCAGTTCATGGCCACATACAGTATTTCTGCAGTCATTCGTTTCACTTTTCTGTCTTTAATTAAACTGACCATTTTAAACCTCCGGCACCCACCACTTCAATCTTTCTGTTTTTGTGCTATCATAGGGACTTGGAACTTTTGGCAAGTGGACAGAAGCAGTCAGAGAACTACATCACAATACATACTCCTTTGCCTGATACCTTTCACAACAAACTGCTCTTGGAAAAACACGTTAACCGGTCCTTGCTCTCAGACAGACACAGAAAGCCTATCACCACCTCTACGAACATATTTCAATCAAACCAATATATATCATTCAACAATGATGCCTCTGTATCAATATAACTACAACTCGAGACAGAAAGGAATTTAAAAAACAATCTGCCCATTTGAATAACCAGCAGAGTTTTAAGGACGTACAAATTGGAATGTGACAATTTCAGAGTTCCTCATTCATAAGAAGTCTGTGAGATAGAATCTCAGAAAGATCTCAAGTTTATAGCAAAAATGGTTGTAAGGGTGATTTTTACCACACAATTGCAACTAGGTGCCTCAATCTGCAAGAGACCAGTCCTTGACAGATTACACAACTGGGGCAACTGCAAAGGCAGCAATTGTGTCAATCCTTTATGATTCTTCTCTAGTACTATACTTTTTCTGAGCGACAATTTGCATTATTCCTGGAGAAAATCATAGAGCTTCTACCCATGCATAGTTTCTGCTTTCTGCACGCACACACTCCCTGCACTGCATCTACCCACAGTTCTGTTCAGAATGATTGTGCTATGTCATATTGTTGTATACGTATTACATATCCGTGGCATTTATGAAGAGGTACGTTGGTATAGCAGAAAGACAGAAAAGTAGCAATGCCGAAGGCATAACGTGACTGACTGTGCAGTTTGCATTGGGCTGTCTTAATGAGTGAGAGTGAAAGGAGTATTATAAGAGTGAATTTCCAGTTTGTATGTGAAGATAAGTTGGGTGCTGTGAGAGAAAGACTCAACCATGAAGGGACTCGAACCCTCAATCTTCTGATCCGAAGTCAGACGCCTTATCCATTAGGCCACATGGTCACTGACTGCAATATGTTCGGGTGTTTAGGGTTAGGTGGTTTGAATGGATGTGGAACATATCAATTACAGGTGCGCAGGACAGGATCCCATACCGTTCTTCATCTTCTTTCCATCAAAGGAGTTTTTTCAAACAATATCTTGATAATTTCCAAAGTTTCATATCTTATGCTGTGCCTTTTTGCCGTTAATCCTCCTTTCTTCTTTTATTGAATACTCTGTTTTATGCTGCAATGGTATTTTTGGATTATTTGAAAAGAGAATGAAACTGCTTTGACAGTAGTTCAGACTTCCCATTTCTTGACTTGCTAATTTGCTCCCTGAATTAGCTTATACAAGTGACATGAACAGGGCCTTGACCTAAGCACGTACCTGAAAGCCTGTCACCACCTCTAGAAATAAAATTCACAGCAGCTCAAAACATTCATTTTGAAAGAGAATATTTCAAGTGAGTCCAAGTTTAATTTCAATAAAGAAAGCTGCATAAAATGACACGCTGCACATTTGGGTAACCAGCATGACTCTTTTCAGTGAAGAAGTGGAATGGTTCTGTTGCAATATACTATCACCCTGGCAAGCTGCTACGAGGAAGAGTAAACAATATGATTAGGTTTCAGCAAAAATGTATTAGTTCAGGGTGTGCACCTCAGATAGACTTAAACTTACACACCCTGGTCTGTGAGAGTAGTGCCCTATCCATTGCGGCATTGAGGGTAATCTGCAAGACAGAGTTCCAAAATCATCCTTTCATCTCAGTTCATGGCCACATACAGTATTTCTGCTGTCATTCGTTTCACTTTTCTGTCTTTAATTAAACTGACCATTTTAAACCTCCGGCACCCACCACTTCAATCTTTCCGTTTTTGTGCTATCATAGGGCCTTGGAACTTTTGGCAAGTGGACAGAAGCAGTCAGAGAACCACATCACAATACATACTCCTTTGCCTGATACCTTTCACAACAAACTGCTCTTGGAAAAAGACGTTAACCGGTCCTTGCTCTCAGACAGACACAGAAAGCCTATCACCACCTCTACGAACATATTTCAATCAAACCAATATATATCATTCAACAATTCTGCCTCTGTATCAATATAACTACAACTCGAGACAGAAAGGAATTTAAAAAACAATCTGCCCATTTGAATAACCAGCAGAGTTTTAAGGACGTACAAATTGGAATGTGACAATTTCAGAGTTCCTCATTTATAAGAAGTCTGTGAGATAGTATCTCAGAAAGATCTCACGTTTATAGCAAAAATGGTTGTAAGGGTGATTTTTACCACACAATTACAACTAGGTGCCTCAATCTGCAAGAGACCAGTCCTTGACGGATTACACAACTGGGGCAACAGCAAGGGCAGCCATTGTGTCAATCCTTTATGATTCTTCTCTAGTACTATACTTTTTCTGAGGGACAATTTGCATTATTCCTGGAGAAAATCATAGAGCTTCTACCCATGCATAGTTTCTGCTTTCTGCACGCACACACTCCCTGCACTGAATCTACCCACAGTTCTGTTCGGAATGATTGTGCCATGTCATATTGTTGTATACGTATTGCATATCTGTGGCATTTATGAAGAGGTACTTTGGTATGGCAGAAAGACAGAAAAGTAGCAATGCTGATGGCATAACGTGACTGATTGTGCAGTTTGCATTGGGCCTTCCTAATGAGTGAGAGTGAAAGGAGTATTGTAAGAGTGTGTTTCCAGTTTGTATGTGAAGATAAGTTGGGTGCTGTGAGAAAAAGACTCAACCCTGAAGGGAGTAGAACCCTCAATTTTCTGATCAGAAGTCAGACGCCTTATCCGTTAGGCCATATGGTCACTGACTGCAATATGTTTGGGTGTTTAGGGTTAGGTGGTATGAATGGATGTGGAACATATCAATTACAGGTGCGCAGGACAGGATCCCATACCGTTCTTCATCTTCTTTCCATCAAAGGAGTTTTTTCAAACAATATCTAGATAATTTCCAAAGTTTCATATCTTATGCTGTGCTTTTTTGGCGTTAATCCTCCTTTCTTCTTTTATTGAATACTCTGTTTATGCTGCAATGGTATTTTTGGATTATTTGAAAAGAGAATGAAACTGCTTTGACAGTAGTTCAGACTTCCCATTTCTTGACTTGCTAATTTGCTCCCTGAATTAGCTTATACAAGTGACATGAACAGGGCCTTGACCTAAGCACGTACCTGAAAGCCTGTCACCACCTCTAGAAATAAAATTCACAGCAGCTCAAAACATTCATTTTGAAAGAGAATATTTCAAGTGAGTCCAAGTTTAATTTCAATAAAGAAAGCTGTATAAAATGACACTCTGCACATTTGGGTAACCAGCATGACTCTTTTCAGTGAAGAAGTGGAATGATTCTGTTGCAATATACTATCACCCTGGCAAGCTGCTACGAGGAAGAGTAAACAATATGATTAGGTTTCAGCAAAAATGTATTAGTTCAGGGTGTGCACCTCAGATAGACTTAAACTTACACACCCTGGTCTGTGAGAGTAGTGCCCTATCCATTGCGACATTGAGGGTAATCTGCAAGACAGAGTTCCAAAATCATCCTTTCATCTCAGTTCATGGCCACATACAGTATTTCTGCAGTCATTCGTTTCACTTTTCTGTCTTTAATTAAACTGACCATTTTAAACCTCCGGCACCCACCACTTCAATCTTTCTGTTTTTGTGCTATCATAGGGACTTGGAACTTTTGGCAAGTGGACAGAAGCAGTCAGAGAACTACATCACAATACATACTCCTTTGCCTGATACCTTTCACAACAAACTGCTCTTGGAAAAAGACGTTAACCGGTCCTTGCTCTCAGACAGACACAGAAAGCCTATCACCACCTCTACGAACATATTTCAATCAAACCAATATATATCATTCAACAATGATGCCTCTGTATCAATATAACTACAACTCGAGACAGAAAGGAATTTAAAAAACAATCTGCCCATTTGAATAACCAGCAGAGTTTTAAGGACGTACAAATTGGAATGTGACAATTTCAGAGTTCCTCATTCATAAGAAGTCTGTGAGATAGAATCTCATAAAGATCTCAAGTTTATAGCAAAAATGGTTGTAAGGGTGATTTTTACCACACAATTGCAACTAGGTGCCTCAATCTGCAAGAGACCAGTCCTTGACAGATTACACAACTGGGGCAACAGCAAAGGCAGCAATTGTGTCAATCCTTTATGATTCTTCTCTAGTACTATAATTTTTCTGAGCGACAATTTGCATTATTCCTGGAGAAAATCATAGAGCTTCTACCCATGCATAGTTTCTGCTTTCTGCACGCACACACTCCCTGCACTGAATCTACCCACAGTTCTGTTCAGAATGATTGTGCTGTGTCATATTGTTGTATACGTATTGCATATCTGTGGTGTTTATGAAGAGGTACTTTGGTATAGCAGAAAGACAGAAAAGTAGCAACGCTGAAGGCATAACGTGACTGATTGTGCAGTTTGCATTGGGCTGTCTTAATGAGTGAGAGTGAAAGGAGTATTGTAAGAGTGTCTTTCCAGTTTGTATGTAAAGATAAGTTGGGTGCTGTGAGAGAAAGACTCAGCCATGAAGGGACTCGAACCCTCAATCTTCTGATCCGAAGTCAGACGCCTTATCCATTAGGCCACATGGTCACTGACTGCAATATGTTTGGGTGTTTAGGGTTAGGTGTATGATTGGATGTGGAACATATCAATTACAGGTGCGCAGGACAGGATCCCATACCGTTCTTCATCTTCTTTCCATCAAAGGAGTTTTTTCAAACAATATCTAGATAATTTCCAAAGTTTCATATCTTATGCTGTGCTTTTTTGCCGTTAATCCTCCTTTCTTCTTTTATTGAATACTCTGTTTTATGCTGCAATGGTATTTTTGGATTATTTGAAAAGAGAATGAAACTGCTTTGACAGTAGTTCAGACTTCCCATTTCTTGACTTGCTAATTTGCTCCCTGAATTAGCTTATACAAGTGACATGAACAGGGCCTTGACCTAAGCACGTACCTGAAAGCCTGTCACCACCTCTAGAAATAAAATTCACAGCAGCTCAAAACATTCATTTTGAAAGAGAATATTTCAAGTGAGTCCAAGTTTAATTTCAATAAAGAAAGTTGTATAAAATGACACGCTGCACATTTGGGTAACCAGCATGACTCTTTTCAGTGAAGAAGTGGAATGGTTCTGTTGCAATATACTATCACCCTGGCAAGCTGCTACGAGGAAGAGTAAACAATATGATTAGGTTTCAGCAAAAATGTATTAGTTCAGGGTATGCACCTCAGATAGACTTAAACTTACACACCCTGGTCTGTGAGAGTAGTGCCCTATCCATTGCGGCATTGAGGGTAATCTGCAAGACAGAGTTCCAAAATCATCCTTTCATCTCAGTTCATGGCCACATACAGTATTTCTGCAGTCATTCGTTTCACTTTTCTGTCTTTAATTAAACTGACCATTTTAAACCTCTGGCACCCACCACTTCAATCTTACCGTTTTTGTGCTATCATAGGGCCTTGGAACTTTTGGCAAGTGGACAGAAGCAGTCAGAGAACCACATCACAATACATACTCCTTTGCCTGATACCTTTCACAACAAACTGCTCTTGGAAAAACACGTTAACCGGTCCTTGCTCTCAGACAGACACAGAAACCCTATCACCACCTCTACGAACATATTTCAATCAAACCAATATATATCATTCAACAATTATGCCTCTGTATCAATATAACTACAACTCGAGACAGAAAGGAATTTAAAAAACAATCTGCCCATTTGAATAACCAGCAGAGTTTTAAGGACGTACAAATTGGAATGTGACAATTTCAGAGTTCCTCATTCATAAGAAGTCTGTGAGATAGAATCTCAGAAAGATCTTAAGTTTATAGCAAAAATTGTTGTAAGGGTGATTTTTACCACACAATTACAACTAGGTGCCTCAATCTGCAAGAGACGAGTCCTTGACAGATTACACAACTGGGGCAACAGCAAAGGCAGCAATTGTGTCAATCCTTTATGATTCTTCTCTAGTACTATACTTTTTCTGAGGGACAATTTGCATTATTCCTGGAGAAAATCATAGAGCTTCTACCCATGCATAGTTTCTGCTTTCTGCACGCACACACTCCCTGCACTGAATCTACCCACAGTTCTGTTCAGAATGATTGTGCCATGTCATATTGTTGTATACGTATTGCATATCCATGGCATTTATGAAGAGGTACTTTGGTATGGCAGAAAGACAGAAAAGTAGCAATGCTGAAGGCATAACGTGACTGATTGTGCAATTTGCATTGGGCTTTCTTAATGAGTGAGAGTGAAAGGAGTATTGTAAGAGTGTGTTTCCAGTTTGTATGTAAAGATAAGTTGGGTGCTGTGAGAAAAAGAGTCAACCATGAAGGGACTCGAACCCTCAATATTCTGATCCGAAGTCAGACGCCTAATCCATTAGGCCACATGGTCACTGACTGCAATATGTTTGGGTGTTTAGGGTTAGGTGGTATGAATGGATGTGGAACATATCAATTACAGGTGCGCAGGACAGGATCCCATACCGTTCTTCATCTTCTTTCCATCAAAGGAGTTTTTTCAAACAATATCTAGATAATTTCCAAAGTTTCATATCTTATGCTGTGCTTTTTTGCCGTTAATCCTCCTTTCTTCTTTTATTGAATACTCTGTTTTATGCTGCAATGGTATTTTTGGATTATTTGAAAAGAGAATGAAACTGCTTTGACAGTAGTTCAGACTTCCCATTTCTTGACTTGCTAATTTGCTCCCTGAATTAGCTTATACAAGTGACATGAACAGGGCCTTGACCTAAGCACGTATCTGAAAGCCTGTCACCACCTCTAGAAATAAAATTCAAAGCAGCTCAAAACATTCATTTTGAAAGAGAATATTTCAAGTGAGTCCAAGTTTAATTTCAATAAAGAAAGTTGTATAAAATGACACGCTGCACATTTGGGTAACCAGCATGACTCTTTTCAGTGAAGAAGTGGAATGGTTCTGTTGCAATATACTATCACCCTGGCAAGCTGCTACGAGGAAGAGTAAACAATATGATTAGGTTTCAGCAAAAATGTATTAGTTCAGGGTGTGCACCTCAGATAGACTTAAACTTACACACCCTGGTCTGTGAGAGTAGTGCCCTATCCATTGCGGCATTGAGGGTAATCTGCAAGACACAGTTCCAAAATCATCCTTTCATCTCAGTTCATGGCCACATACAGTATTTCTGCAGTCATTCGTTTCACTTTTCTGTCTTTAATTAAACCGACCATTTTAAACCTCCGGCACCCACCACTTCAATCTTTCCGTTTTTGTGCTATCATAGGGCCTTGGAACTTTTGGCAAGTGGACAGAAGCAGTCAGAGAACCACATCACAATACATACTCCTTTGCCTGATACCTTTCACAACAAACTGCTCTTGGAAAAAGACGTTAACCGGTCCTTGCTCTCAGACAGACACAGAAAGCCTATCACCACCTCTACGAACATATTTCAATCAAACCAATATATATCATTCAACAATTATGCCTCTGTATCAATATAACTACAACTCGAGACAGAAAGGAATTTAAAAAAGAATCTGCCCATTTGAATAACCAGCAGAGTTTTAAGGACGTACAAATTGGAATGTGACAATTTCAGAGTTCCTCATTCATAAGAAGTCTGTGAGATAGTATCTCAGAAAGATCTCAGGTTTATAGCAAAAATGGTTGTAAGGGTGATTTTTACCACACAATTACAACTAGGTGCCTCAATCTGCAAGAGACCAGTCCTTGACAGATTACACAACTGGGGCAACAGCAAAGGCAGCCATTGTGTGAATCCTTTATGATTCTTCTCTAGTACTATACTTTTTCTGAGCGACAATTTGCATTATTCCTGGAGAAAATCATAGAGCTTCTACCCATGCATAGTTTCTGCTTTCTGCACGCACACACTCCCTGCACTGAATCTACCCACAGTTCTGTTCAGAATGATTGTGCCATGTCATATTGTTGTATACGGATTGCATATCTGTGGCATTTATGAAGAGGTACTTTGGTATGGCAGAAAGACAGAAAAGTAGCAATGCTGATGGCATAACGTGACAGATTGTGCAGTTTGCATTGGGCTTTCCTAATGAGTGAGAGTGAAAGGAGTATTGTAAGAGTGTGTTTCCAGTTTGTATGTAAAGATAAGTTGGGTGCTGTGAGAGAATGACTCAACCATGAAGGGACTCGAACCTTCAATCTTCTGATCCAAAGTCAGACGCCTTATCCATTAGGCCACATGGTCACTGACTGCAATATGTTTGGGTGTTTAGGGTTAGGTGGTATGAATGGATGTGGAACATATCAATTACAGGTGCGCAGGACAGGATCCCATACCGTTCTTCATCTTCTTTCCATCAAAGGAGTTTTTTCAAACAATATCTAGATAATTTCCAAAGTTTCATATCTTATGCTGTGCTTTTTTGGCGTTAATCCTCCTTTCTTCTTTTATTGAATACTCTGTTTTATGCTGCAATGGTATTTTTGGATTATTTGAAAAGAGAATGAAACTGCTTTGACAGTAGTTCAGACTTCCCATTTCTTGACTTGCTAATTTGCTCCCTGAATTAGCTTATACAAGTGACATGAACAGGGCCTTGACCTAAGCACGTACCTGAAAGCCTGTCACCACCTCTAGAAATAAAATTCACAGCAGCTCAAAACATTCATTTTGAAAGAGAATATTTCAAGTGAGTCCAAGTTTAATTTCAATAAAGAAAGTTGTTTAAAATGACACGATGCACATTTGGGTAACCAGCATGACTCTTTTCAGTGAAGAAGTGGAATGGTTCTGTTGCAATATACTATCACCCTGGAAAGCTGCTACGAGGAAGAGTAAACAATATGATTAGGTTTCAGCAAAAATGTATTAGTTCAGGGTGTGCACCTCAGATAGACTTAAACTTACACCCCCTGGTCTGTGAGAGTAGTGCCCTATCCATTGCGGCATTGAGGGTAATCTGCAAGACAGAGTTCCAAAATCATCCTTTCATCTCAGTTCATGGCCACATACAGTATTTCTGCAGTCATTCGTTTCACTTTTCTGTCTTTAATTAAACTGACCATTTTAAACCTCCGGCACCCACCACTTCAATCTTTCCGTTTTTGTGCTATCATAGGGCCTTGGAACTTTTGGCAAGTGGACAGAAGCAGTCAGAGAACCACATCACAATACATACTCCTTTGCCTGATACCTTTCACAACAAACTGCTCTTGGAAAAAGACGTTAACCGGTCCTTGCTCTCAGACAGACACAGAAAGCCTATCACCACCTCTACGAACATATTTCAATCAAACCAATATATATCATTCAACAATTATGCCTCTGTATCAATATAACTACAACTCGAGACAGAAAGGAATTTAAAAAACAATCTGCCCATTTGAATAACCAGCAGAGTTTTAAGGACGTACAAATTGGAATGTGACAATTTCAGAGTTCCTCATTCATAAGAAGTCTGTGAGATAGAATCTCAGAAAGATCTCAAGTTTATAGCAAAAATGGTTGTAAGGGTGATTTTTACCACACAATTACAACTAGGTGCCTCAATCTGCAAGAGACCAGTCCTTGACAGATTACACAACTGGGGCAACAGCAAAGGCAGCCATTGTGTGAATCCTTTATGATTCTTCTCTAGTACTATACTTTTTCTGAGCGACAATTTGCATTATTCCTGGAGAAAATCATAGAGCTTCTACCCATGCATAGTTTCTGCTTTCTGCACGCACACACTCCCTGCACTGAATCTACCCACAGTTCTGTTCAGAATGATTGTGCCATGTCATATTGTTGTATACGGATTGCATATCTGTGGCATTTATGAAGAGGTACTTTGGTATGGCAGAAAGACAGAAAAGTAGCAATGCTGATGGCATAACGTGACAGATTGTGCAGTTTGCATTGGGCTTTCCTAATGAGTGAGAGTGAAAGGAGTATTGTAAGAGTGTGTTTCCAGTTTGTATGTAAAGATAAGTTGGGTGCTGTGAGAGAATGACTCAACCATGAAGGGACTCGAACCTTCAATCTTCTGATCCAAAGTCAGACGCCTTATCCATTAGGCCACATGGTCACTGACTGCAATATGTTTGGGTGTTTAGGGTTAGGTGGTATGAATGGATGTGGAACATATCAATTACAGGTGCGCAGGACAGGATCCCATACCGTTCTTCATCTTCTTTCCATCAAAGGAGTTTTTTCAAACAATATCTAGATAATTTCCAAAGTTTCATATCTTATGCTGTGCTTTTTTGCCGTTAATCCTCCTTTCTTCTTTTATTGAATACTCTGTTTTATGCTGCAATGGTATTTTTGGATTATTTGAAAAGAGAATGAAACTGCTTTGACAGTAGTTCAGACTTCCCATTTCTTGACTTGCTAATTTGCTCCCTGAATTAGCTTATACAAGTGACATGAACAGGGCCTTGACCTAAGCACGTACCTGAAAGCCTGTCACCACCTCTAGAAATAAAATTCACAGCAGCTCAAAACATTCATTTTGAAAGAGAATATTTCAAGTGAGTCCAAGTTTAATTTCAATAAAGAAAGTTGTTTAAAATGACACGATGCACATTTGGGTAACCAGCATGACTCTTTTCAGTGAAGAAGTGGAATGGTTCTGTTGCAATATACTATCACCCTGGAAAGCTGCTACGAGGAAGAGTAAACAATATGATTAGGTTTCAGCAAAAATGTATTAGTTCAGGGTGTGCACCTCAGATAGACTTAAACTTACACCCCCTGGTCTGTGAGAGTAGTGCCCTATCCATTGCGGCATTGAGGGTAATCTGCAAGACAGAGTTCCAAAATCATCCTTTCATCTCAGTTGATGGCCACATACAGTATTTCTGCAGTCATTCGTTTCACTTTTCTGTCTTTAATTAAACTGACCATTTTAAACCTCCGGCACCCACCACTTCAATCTTTCTGTTTTTGTGCTATCATAGGGACTTGGAACTTTTGGCAAGTGGACAGAAGCAGTCAGAGAACTACATCACAATACATACTCCTTTGCCTGATACCTTTCACAACAAACTGCTCTTGGAAAAAGACGTTAACCGGTCCTTGCTCTCAGACAGACACAGAAAGCCTATCACCACCTCTACGAACATATTTCAATCAAACCAATATATATCATTCAACAATTATGCCTCTGTATCAATATAACTACAACTCGAGACAGAAAGGAATTTAAAAAACAATCTGCCCATTTGAATAACCAGCAGAGTTTTAAGGACGTACAAATTGGAATGTGACAATTTCAGAGTTCCTCATTCATAAGAAGTCTGTGAGATAGAATCTCATAAAGATCTCAAGTTTATAGCAAAAATGGTTGTAAGGGTGATTTTTACCACACAATTGCAACTAGGTGCCTCAATCTGCAAGAGACCAGTCCTTGACAGATTACACAACTGGGGCAACAGCAAAGGCAGCAATTGTGTCAATCCTTTATGATTCTTCTCTAGTACTATAATTTTTCTGAGCGACAATTTGCATTATTCCTGGAGAAAATCATAGAGCTTCTACCCATGCATAGTTTCTGCTTTCTGCACGCACACACTCCCTGCACTGAATCTACCCACAGTTCTGTTCAGAATGATTGTGCTGTGTCATATTGTTGTATACGTATTGCATATCTGTGGTGTTTATGAAGAGGTACTTTGGTATAGCAGAAAGACAGAAAAGTAGCAACGCTGAAGGCATAACGTGACTGATTGTGCAGTTTGCATTGGGCTGTCTTAATGAGTGAGAGTGAAAGGAGTATTGTAAGAGTGTCTTTCCAGTTTGTATGTAAAGATAAGTTGGGTGCTGTGAGAGAAAGACTCAGCCATGAAGGGACTCGAACCCTCAATCTTCTGATCCGAAGTCAGACGCCTTATCCATTAGGCCACATGGTCACTGACTGCAATATGTTTGGGTGTTTAGGGTTAGGTGTATGATTGGATGTGGAACATATCAATTACAGGTGCGCAGGACAGGATCCCATACCGTTCTTCATCTTCTTTCCATCAAAGGAGTTTTTTCAAACAATATCTAGATAATTTCCAAAGTTTCATATCTTATGCTGTGCTTTTTTGCCGTTAATCCTCCTTTCTTCTTTTATTGAATACTCTGTTTTATGCTGCAATGGTATTTTTGGATTATTTGAAAAGAGAATGAAACTGCTTTGACAGTAGTTCAGACTTCCCATTTCTTGACTTGCTAATTTGCTCCCTGAATTAGCTTATACAAGTGACATGAACAGGGCCTTGACCTAAGCACGTACCTGAAAGCCTGTCACCACCTCTAGAAATAAAATTCACAGCAGCTCAAAACATTCATTTTGAAAGAGAATATTTCAAGTGAGTCCAAGTTTAATTTCAATAAAGAAAGTTGTATAAAATGACACGCTGCACATTTGGGTAACCAGCATGACTCTTTTCAGTGAAGAAGTGGAATGGTTCTGTTGCAATATACTATCACCCTGGCAAGCTGCTACGAGGAAGAGTAAACAATATGATTAGGTTTCAGCAAAAATGTATTAGTTCAGGGTATGCACCTCAGATAGACTTAAACTTACACACCCTGGTCTGTGAGAGTAGTGCCCTATCCATTGCGGCATTGAGGGTAATCTGCAAGACAGAGTTCCAAAATCATCCTTTCATCTCAGTTCATGGCCACATACAGTATTTCTGCAGTCATTCGTTTCACTTTTCTGTCTTTAATTAAACTGACCATTTTAAACCTCTGGCACCCACCACTTCAATCTTACCGTTTTTGTGCTATCATAGGGCCTTGGAACTTTTGGCAAGTGGACAGAAGCAGTCAGAGAACCACATCACAATACATACTCCTTTGCCTGATACCTTTCACAACAAACTGCTCTTGGAAAAACACGTTAACCGGTCCTTGCTCTCAGACAGACACAGAAACCCTATCACCACCTCTACGAACATATTTCAATCAAACCAATATATATCATTCAACAATTATGCCTCTGTATCAATATAACTACAACTCGAGACAGAAAGGAATTTAAAAAACAATCTGCCCATTTGAATAACCAGCAGAGTTTTAAGGACGTACAAATTGGAATGTGACAATTTCAGAGTTCCTCATTCATAAGAAGTCTGTGAGATAGAATCTCAGAAAGATCTTAAGTTTATAGCAAAAATTGTTGTAAGGGTGATTTTTACCACACAATTACAACTAGGTGCCTCAATCTGCAAGAGACGAGTCCTTGACAGATTACACAACTGGGGCAACAGCAAAGGCAGCAATTGTGTCAATCCTTTATGATTCTTCTCTAGTACTATACTTTTTCTGAGGGACAATTTGCATTATTCCTGGAGAAAATCATAGAGCTTCTACCCATGCATAGTTTCTGCTTTCTGCACGCACACACTCCCTGCACTGAATCTACCCACAGTTCTGTTCAGAATGATTGTGCCATGTCATATTGTTGTATACGTATTGCATATCCATGGCATTTATGAAGAGGTACTTTGGTATGGCAGAAAGACAGAAAAGTAGCAATGCTGAAGGCATAACGTGACTGATTGTGCAGTTTGCATTGGGCTTTCTTAATGAGTGAGAGTGAAAGGAGTATTGTAAGAGTGTGTTTCCAGTTTGTATGTAAAGATAAGTTGGGTGCTGTGAGAAAAAGAGTCAACCATGAAGGGACTCGAACCCTCAATATTCTGATCCGAAGTCAGACGCCTAATCCATTAGGCCACATGGTCACTGACTGCAATATGTTTGGGTGTTTAGGGTTAGGTGGTATGAATGGATGTGGAACATATCAATTACAGGTGCGCAGGACAGGATCCCATACCGTTCTTCATCTTCTTTCCATCAAAGGAGTTTTTTCAAACAATATCTAGATAATTTCCAAAGTTTCATATCTTATGCTGTGCTTTTTTGCCGTTAATCCTCCTTTCTTCTTTTATTGAATACTCTGTTTTATGCTGCAATGGTATTTTTGGATTATTTGAAAAGAGAATGAAACTGCTTTGACAGTAGTTCAGACTTCCCATTTCTTGACTTGCTAATTTGCTCCCTGAATTAGCTTATACAAGTGACATGAACAGGGCCTTGACCTAAGCACGTATCTGAAAGCCTGTCACCACCTCTAGAAATAAAATTCAAAGCAGCTCAAAACATTCATTTTGAAAGAGAATATTTCAAGTGAGTCCAAGTTTAATTTCAATAAAGAAAGTTGTATAAAATGACACGCTGCACATTTGGGTAACCAGCATGACTCTTTTCAGTGAAGAAGTGGAATGGTTCTGTTGCAATATACTATCACCCTGGCAAGCTGCTACGAGGAAGAGTAAACAATATGATTAGGTTTCAGCAAAAATGTATTAGTTCAGGGTGTGCACCTCAGATAGACTTAAACTTACACACCCTGGTCTGTGAGAGTAGTGCCCTATCCATTGCGGCATTGAGGGTAATCTGCAAGACAGAGTTCCAAAATCATCCTTTCATCTCAGTTCATGGCCACATACAGTATTTCTGCAGTCATTCGTTTCACTTTTCTGTCTTTAATTAAACCGACCATTTTAAACCTCCGGCACCCACCACTTCAATCTTTCCGTTTTTGTGCTATCATAGGGCCTTGGAACTTTTGGCAAGTGGACAGAAACAGTCAGAGAACCACATCACAATACATACTCCTTTGCCTGATACCTTTCACAACAAACTGCTCTTGGAAAAAGACGTTAACCGGTCCTTGCTCTCAGACAGACACAGAAAGCCTATCACCACCTCTACGAACATATTTCAATCAAACCAATATATATCATTCAACAATTATGCCTCTGTATCAATATAACTACAACTCGAGACAGAAAGGAATTTAAAAAAGAATCTGCCCATTTGAATAACCAGCAGAGTTTTAAGGACGTACAAATTGGAATGTGACAATTTCAGAGTTCCTCATTCATAAGAAGTCTGTGAGATAGTATCTCAGAAAGATCTCAGGTTTATAGCAAAAATGGTTGTAAGGGTGATTTTTACCACACAATTACAACTAGGTGCCTCAATCTGCAAGAGACCAGTCCTTGACAGATTACACAACTGGGGCAACAGCAAAGGCAGCCATTGTGTGAATCCTTTATGATTCTTCTCTAGTACTATACTTTTTCTGAGCGACAATTTGCATTATTCCTGGAGAAAATCATAGAGCTTCTACCCATGCATAGTTTCTGCTTTCTGCACGCACACACTCCCTGCACTGAATCTACCCACAGTTCTGTTCAGAATGATTGTGCCATGTCATATTGTTGTATACGGATTGCATATCTGTGGCATTTATGAAGAGGTACTTTGGTATGGCAGAAAGACAGAAAAGTAGCAATGCTGATGGCATAACGTGACAGATTGTGCAGTTTGCATTGGGCTTTCCTAATGAGTGAGAGTGAAAGGAGTATTGTAAGAGTGTGTTTCCAGTTTGTATGTAAAGATAAGTTGGGTGCTGTGAGAGAATGACTCAACCATGAAGGGACTCGAACCTTCAATCTTCTGATCCAAAGTCAGACGCCTTATCCATTAGGCCACATGGTCACTGACTGCAATATGTTTGGGTGTTTAGGGTTAGGTGGTATGAATGGATGTGGAACATATCAATTACAGGTGCGCAGGACAGGATCCCATACCGTTCTTCATCTTCTTTCCATCAAAGGAGTTTTTTCAAACAATATCTAGATAATTTCCAAAGTTTCATATCTTATGCTGTGCTTTTTTGGCGTTAATCCTCCTTTCTTCTTTTATTGAATACTCTGTTTTATGCTGCAATGGTATTTTTGGATTATTTGAAAAGAGAATGAAACTGCTTTGACAGTAGTTCAGACTTCCCATTTCTTGACTTGCTAATTTGCTCCCTGAATTAGCTTATACAAGTGACATGAACAGGGCCTTGACCTAAGCACGTACCTGAAAGCCTGTCACCACCTCTAGAAATAAAATTCACAGCAGCTCAAAACATTCATTTTGAAAGAGAATATTTCAAGTGAGTCCAAGTTTAATTTCAATAAAGAAAGTTGTTTAAAATGACACGATGCACATTTGGGTAACCAGCATGACTCTTTTCAGTGAAGAAGTGGAATGGTTCTGTTGCAATATACTATCACCCTGGAAAGCTGCTACGAGGAAGAGTAAACAATATGATTAGGTTTCAGCAAAAATGTATTAGTTCAGGGTGTGCACCTCAGATAGACTTAAACTTACACCCCCTGGTCTGTGAGAGTAGTGCCCTATCCATTGCGGCATTGAGGGTAATCTGCAAGACAGAGTTCCAAAATCATCCTTTCATCTCAGTTCATGGCCACATACAGTATTTCTGCAGTCATTCGTTTCACTTTTCTGTCTTTAATTAAACTGACCATTTTAAACCTCCGGCACCCACCACTTCAATCTTTCCGTTTTTGTGCTATCATAGGGCCTTGGAACTTTTGGCAAGTGGACAGAAGCAGTCAGAGAACCACATCACAATACATACTCCTTTGCCTGATACCTTTCACAACAAACTGCTCTTGGAAAAAGACGTTAACCGGTCCTTGCTCTCAGACAGACACAGAAAGCCTATCACCACCTCTACGAACATATTTCAATCAAACCAATATATATCATTCAACAATTATGCCTCTGTATCAATATAACTACAACTCGAGACAGAAAGGAATTTAAAAAACAATCTGCCCATTTGAATAACCAGCAGAGTTTTAAGGACGTACAAATTGGAATGTGACAATTTCAGAGTTCCTCATTCATAAGAAGTCTGTGAGATAGAATCTCAGAAAGATCTCAAGTTTATAGCAAAAATGGTTGTAAGGGTGATTTTTACCACACAATTACAACTAGGTGCCTCAATCTGCAAGAGACCAGTCCTTGACAGATTACACAACTGGGGCAACAGCAAAGGCAGCCATTGTGTGAATCCTTTATGATTCTTCTCTAGTACTATACTTTTTCTGAGCGACAATTTGCATTATTCCTGGAGAAAATCATAGAGCTTCTACCCATGCATAGTTTCTGCTTTCTGCACGCACACACTCCCTGCACTGAATCTACCCACAGTTCTGTTCAGAATGATTGTGCCATGTCATATTGTTGTATACGGATTGCATATCTGTGGCATTTATGAAGAGGTACTTTGGTATGGCAGAAAGACAGAAAAGTAGCAATGCTGATGGCATAACGTGACAGATTGTGCAGTTTGCATTGGGCTTTCCTAATGAGTGAGAGTGAAAGGAGTATTGTAAGAGTGTGTTTCCAGTTTGTATGTAAAGATAAGTTGGGTGCTGTGAGAGAATGACTCAACCATGAAGGGACTCGAACCTTCAATCTTCTGATCCAAAGTCAGACGCCTTATCCATTAGGCCACATGGTCACTGACTGCAATATGTTTGGGTGTTTAGGGTTAGGTGGTATGAATGGATGTGGAACATATCAATTACAGGTGCGCAGGACAGGATCCCATACCGTTCTTCATCTTCTTTCCATCAAAGGAGTTTTTTCAAACAATATCTAGATAATTTCCAAAGTTTCATATCTTATGCTGTGCTTTTTTGCCGTTAATCCTCCTTTCTTCTTTTATTGAATACTCTGTTTTATGCTGCAATGGTATTTTTGGATTATTTGAAAAGAGAATGAAACTGCTTTGACAGTAGTTCAGACTTCCCATTTCTTGACTTGCTAAGTTGCTCCCTGAATTAGCTTATACAAGTGACATGAACAGGGCCTTGACCTAAGCACGTACCTGAAAGCCTGTCACCACCTCTAGAAATAAAATTCACAGCAGCTCAAAACATTCATTTTGAAAGAGAATATTTCAAGTGAGTCCAAGTTTAATTTCAATAAAGAAAGTTGTTTAAAATGACACGATGCACATTTGGGTAACCAGCATGACTCTTTTCAGTGAAGAAGTGGAATGGTTCTGTTGCAATATACTATCACCCTGGAAAGCTGCTACGAGGAAGAGTAAACAATATGATTAGGTTTCAGCAAAAATGTATTAGTTCAGGGTGTGCACCTCAGATAGACTTAAACTTACACCCCCTGGTCTGTGAGAGTAGTGCCCTATCCATTGCGGCATTGAGGGTAATCTGCAAGACAGAGTTCCAAAATCATCCTTTCATCTCAGTTGATGGCCACATACAGTATTTCTGCAGTCATTCGTTTCACTTTTCTGTCTTTAATTAAACTGACCATTTTAAACCTCCGGCACCCACCACTTCAATCTTTCCGTTTTTGTGCTATCATAGGGCCTTGGAACTTTTGGCAAGTGGACAGAAGCAGTCAGAGAACCACATCACAATACATACTCCTTTGCCTGATACCTTTCACAACAAACTGCTCTTGGAAAAACACGTTAACCGGTCCTTGCTCTCAGACAGACACAGAAAGCCTATCACCACCTCTACGAACATATTTCAATCAAACCAATATATATCATTCAACAATTATGCCTCTGTATCAATATAACTACAACTCGAGACAGAAAGGAATTTAAAAAACAATCTGCCCATTTGAATAACCAGCAGAGTTTTAAGGACGTACAAATTGGAATGTGACAATTTCAGAGTTCCTCATTCATAAGAAGTCTGTGAGATAGAATCTCAGAAAGATCTCAAGTTTATAGCAAAAATGGTTGTAAGGGTGATTTTTACCACACAATTACAACTAGGTGCCTCAATCTGCAAGAGACTAGTCCTTGACAGATTACACAACTGGGGCAACAGCAAAGGCAGCAATTGTGTCAATCCTTTATGATTCTTCTCTAGTACTATACTTTTTCTGAGGGACAATTTGCATTATTCCTGGAGAAAATCATAGAGCTTCTACCCATGCATAGTTTCTGCTTTCTGCACGCAAACACTCCCTGCACTGAATCTACCCACAGTTCTGTTCAGAATGATTGTGCCATGTCATATTGTTGTATACGTATTGCATATCCGTGGCATTTATGAAGAGGTACTTTGGTATGGCAGAAAGACAGAAAAGTAGCAATGCTGAAGGCATAACGTGACAGATTGTGCTGTTTGCATTGGGCTTTCTTAATGAGTGAGAGTGAAAGGAGTATTGTAAGAGTATGTTTCCAGTTTGTATGTAAAGATAAGTTGGGTGCTGTGAGAAAAAGACTCAACCATGAAGGGACTCGAACCCTCAATATTCTGATCCGAAGTCAGACGCCTTATCCATTAGGGCACATGGTCACTGACTGCAATATGTTTGGGTGTTTAGGGTTAGGTGGTATGAATGGATGTGGAACATATCAATTACAGGTGCGCAGGACAGGATCCCATACCGTTCTTCATCTTCTTTCCATCAAAGGAGTTTTTTCAAACAATATCTAGATAATTTCCAAAGTTTCATATCTTATGCTGTGCTTTTTTGCCGTTAATCCTCCTTTCTTCTTTTATTGAATACTCTGTTTTATGCTGCAATGGTATTTTTGGATTATTTGAAAAGAGAATTAAACTGCTTTGACAGTAGTTCAGACTTCCCATTTCTTGACTTGCTAATTTGCTCCCTGAATTAGCTTATACAAGTGACATGAACAGGGCCTTGACCTAAGCACGTACGTGAAAGCCTGTCACCACCTTTAGAAATAAAATTCACAGCAGCTCAAAACATTCATTTTGAAAGAGAATATTTCAAGTGAGTCCAAGTTTAATTTCAATAAAGAAAGTTGTATAAAATGACACGCTGCACATTTGGGTAACCAGCATGACTCTTTTCAGTGAAGAAGTGGAATGGTTCTGTTGCAATATACTATCACCCTGGCAAGCTGCTACGAGGAAGAGTAAACAATATGATTAGGTTTCAGCAAAAATTTATTAGTTCAGGGTGTGCACCTCAGATAGACTTAAACTTACACACCCTGGTCTGTGAGAGTAGTGCCCTATCCATTGCGGCATTGAGGGTAATCTGCAAGACAGAGTTCCAAAATCATCCTTTCATCTCAGTTCATGGCCACATACAGTATTTCTGCAGTCATTCGTTTCACTTTTCTGTCTTTAATTAAACTGACCATTTTAAACCTCCGGCACCCACCACTTCAATCTTTCCGTTTTTGTGCTATCATAGGGCCTTGGAACTTTTGGCAAGTGGACAGAAGCAGTCAGAGAACCACATCACAATACATACTCCTTTGCCTGATACCTTTCACAACAAACTGCTCTTGGAAAAAGACGTTAACCGGTCCTTGCTCTCAGACAGACACAGAAAGCCTATCACCACCTCTACGAACATATTTCAATCCAACCAATATATATCATTCAACAATTATGCCTCTGTATCAATATAACTACAACTCGAGACAGAAAGGAATTTAAAAAACAATCAGCCCATTTGAATAACCAGCAGAGTTTTAAGGACGTACAAATTGGAATGTGACAATTTCAGAGTTCCTCATTCATAAGAAGTCTGTGAGATAGTATCTCAGAAAGATCTCACGTTTATAGCAAAAATGGTTGTAAGGGTGATTTTTACCACACAATTACAACTAGGTGCCTCAATCTGCAAGAGACCAGTCCTTGATAGATTACACAACTGGGGCAACAGCAAAGGCAGCCATTGTGTCAATCCTTTATGATTCTTCTCTAGTACTATACTTTTTCTGAGCGACAATTTGCATTATTCCTGGAGAAAATCATAGAGCTTCTACCCATGCATAGTTTCTGCTTTCTGCACGCACACACTCCCTGCACTGAATCTACCCACAGTTCTGTTCAGAATGATTGTGCCATGTCATATTGTTGTATACGTATTGCATATCTGTGGCATTTATGAAGAGGTACTTTGGTATGGCAGAAAGACAGAAAAGTAGCAATGCTGATGGCATAACGTGACTGATTGTGCAGTTTGCATTGGGCTTTCCTAATGAGTGAGAGTGAAAGGAGTATTGTAAGAGTGTGTTTCCAGTTTGTATGTGAAGATAAGTTGGGTGCTGTGAGAAAAAGACTCAACCATGAAGGGAATAGAACCCTCAATGTTCTGATCCGAAGTCAGACGCCTTATCCATTAGGCCACATGGTCACTGACTGCAATATGTTTGGGTGTTTATGGTTAGGTGGTATGAATGGATGTGGAACATATCAATTACAGGTGCGCAGGACAGGATCCCATACCGTTCTTCATCTTCTTTCCATCAAAGGAGTTTTTTCAAACAATATGTAGATAATTTCCAAAGTTTCATATCTTATGCTGTGCTTTTTTGGCGTTAATCCTCCTTTCTTCTTTTATTGAATACTCTGTTTATGCTGCAATGGTATTTTTGGATTATTTGAAAAGAGAATGAAACTGCTTTGACAGTAGTTCAGACTTCCCATTTCTTGACTTGCTAATTTGCTCCCTGAATTAGCTTATACAAGTGACATGAACAGTGCCTTGACCTAAGCACGTACCTGAAAGCCTGTCACCACCTCTAGAAATAAAATTCACAGCAGCTCAAAACATTCATTTTGAAAGAGAATATTTCAAGTGAGTCCAAGTTTAATTTCAATAAAGAAATCTGTATAAAATGACACGCTGCACATTTGGGTAACCAGCATGACTCTTTTCAGTGAAGAAGTGGAATGATTCTGTTGCAATATACTATCACCCTGGAAAGCTGCTACGAGGAAGAGTAAACAATATGATTAGGTTTCAGCAAAAATGTATTAGTTCAGGGTGTGCACCTCAGATAGACTTAAACTTACACACCCTGGTCTGTGAGAGTAGTGCCCTATCCATTGCGACATTGAGGGTAATCTGCAAGACAGAGTTCCAAAATCATCCTTTCATCTCAGTTCATGGCCACATACAGTATTTCTGCAGTCATTCGTTTCACTTTTCTGTCTTTAATTAAACTGACCATTTTAAACCTCCGGCACCCACCACTTCAATCTTTCCGTTTTTGTGCTATCATAGGGCCTTGGAACTTTTGGCAAGTGGACAGAAGCAGTCAGAGAACCACATCACAATACATACTCCTTTGCCTGATACCTTTCACAACAAACTGCTCTTGGAAAAACACGTTAACCGGTCCTTGCTCTCAGACAGACACAGAAAGCCTATCACCACCTCTACGAACATATTTCAATCAAACCAATATATATCATTCAACAATTATGCCTCTGTATCAATATAACTACAACTCGAGACAGAAAGGAATTTAAAAAACAATCTGCCCATTTGAATAACCAGCAGAGTTTTAAGGACGTACAAATTGGAATGTGACAATTTCAGAGTTCCTCATTCATAAGAAGTCTGTGAGATAGAATCTCAGAAAGATCTCAAGTTTATAGCAAAAATGGTTGTAAGGGTGATTTTTACCACACAATTACAACTAGGTGCCTCAATCTGCAAGAGACGAGTCCTTGACAGATTACACAACTGGGGCAACAGCAAAGGCAGCAATTGTGTCAATCCTTTATGATTCTTCTCTAGTACTATACTTTTTCTGAGGGACAATTTGCATTATTCCTGGAGAAAATCATAGAGCTTCTACCCATGCATAGTTTCTGCTTTCTGCACGCACACACTCCCTGCACTGAATCTACCCACAGTTCTGTTCAGAATGATTGTGCCATGTCATATTGTTGTATACGTATTGCATATCCGTGGCATTTATGAAGAGGTACTTTGGTATGGCAGAAAGACAGAAAAGTAGCAATGCTGAAGGCATAACGTGACAGATTGTGCTGTTTGCATTGGGCTTTCTTAATGAGTGAGAGTGAAAGGAGTATTTTAAGAGTATGTTTCCAGTTTGTATGTAAAGATAAGTTGGGTGCTGTGAGAAAAAGACTCAACCATGAAGGGACTCGAACCCTCAATATTCTGATCTGAAGTCAGACGCCTTATCCATTAGGCCACATGGTCACTGACTGCAATATGTTTGGGTGTTTAGGGTTAGGTGGTATGAATGGATGTGGAACATATTAATTACAGGTGCGCAGGACAGGATCCCATACCGTTCTTAATCTTCTTTCCATCAAAGGAGTTTTTTCAAACAATATCTAGATAATTTCCAAAGTTTCATATCTTATGCTGTGCTTTTTTGCCGTTAATCCTCCTTTCTTCTTTTATTGAATACTCTGTTTTATGCTGCAATGGTATTTTTGGATTATTTGAAAAGAGAATGAAACTGCTTTGACAGTAGTTCAGAATTCCCATTTCTTGACTTGCTAATTTGCTCCCTGAATTAGCTTATACAAGTGACATGAACAGGGCCTTGACCTAAGCACGTACCTGAAAGCCTTTCACCACCTTTAGAAATAAAATTCACAGCAGCTCAAAACATTCATTTTGAAAGAGAATATTTCAAGTGAGTCCAAGTTTAATTTCAATAAAGAAAGCTGTATAAAATGACACTCTGCACATTTGGGTAACCAGCATGACACTTTTCAGTGAAGAAGTGGAATGGTTCTGTTGCAATATACTATCACCCTGGCAAGCTGCTACGAGGAAGAGTAAACAATATGATTAGGTTTCAGCAAAAATGTATTAGTTCAGGGTGTGCACCTCAGATAGACTTAAACTTACACACCCTGGTCTGTGAGAGTAGTGCCCTATCCATTGCGGCATTGAGGGTAATCTGCAAGACAGAGTTCCAAAATCATCCTTTCATCTCAGTTCATGGCCACATACAGTATTTCTGCAGTCATTCGTTTCACTTTTCTGTCTTTAATTAAACTGACCATTTTAAACCTCCGGCACCCACCACTTCAATCTTTCCGTTTTTGTGCTATCATAGGGCCTTGGAACTTTTGGCAAGTGGACAGAAGCAGTCAGAGAACCACATCACAATACATACTCCTTTGCCTGATACCTTTCACAACAAACTGCTCTTGGAAAAAGACGTTAACCGGTCCTTGCTCTCAGACAGACACAGAAAGCCTATCACCACCTCTACGAACATATTTCAATCAAACCAATATATATCATTCAACAATTATGCCTCTGTATCAATATAACTACAACTCGAGACAGAAAGGAATTTAAAAAACAATCTGCCCATTTGAATAACCAGCAGAGTTTTAAGGACATACAAATTGGAATGTGACAATTTCAGAGTTCCTCATTCATAAGAAGTCTGTGAGATAGTATCTCAGAAAGATCTCACGTTTATAGCAAAAATGGTTGTAAGGGTGATTTTTACCACACAATTACAACTAGGTGCCTCAATCTGCAAGAGACCAGTCCTTGACAGATTACACAACTGGGGCAACAGCAAAGGCAGCCATTGTGTCAATCCTTTATGATTCTTCTCTAGTACTATACTTTTTCTGAGCGACAATTTGCATTATTCCTGGAGAAAATCATAGAGCTTCTACCCATGCATAGTTTCTGCTTTCTGCACGCACACACTCCCCGCACTGAATCTACCCACAGTTCTGTTCAGAATGATTGTGCCATGTCATATTGTTGTATACGGATTGCATATCTGTGGCATTTATGAAGAGGTACTTTGGTATGGCAGAAAGACAGAAAAGTAGCAATGCTGATGGCATAACGTGACAGATTGTGCAGTTTGCATTGGGCTTTCCTAATGAGTGAGAGTGAAAGGAGTATTGTAAGAGTGTGTTTCCCGTTTGTATGTAAAGATAAGTTGGGTGCTGTGAGAAAAAGACTTAACCATGAAGGGACTCGAACCCTCAATCTTCTGATCCGAAGTCAGACGCCTTATCCATTAGGCCACATGGTCACTGACTGTAACATGTTTGGGTGTTTAGGGTTAGGTGGTATGAATGAATGTGGAACATATCAATTACAGTTGCGCAGGACAGGATCCCATACCGTTCTTCATCTTCTTTCCATCAAAGGAGTTTTTTCAAACAATATCTAGATAATTTCCAAAGTTTCATATCTTATGATGTGCTTTTTTGCCGTTAATCCTCCTTTATTCTTCTATTGAATACTCTGTTTTATGCTGCAATGGTATTTTTGGATTATTTGAAAAGAGAATGAAACTGCTTTGACAGTAGTTCAGACTTCCCATTTCTTGACTTGCTAATTTGCTCCCTGAATTAGCTTATACAAGTGACATGAACAGGGCCTTGACCTAAGCACGTACCTGAAAGCCTGTCACCACCTCTAGAAATAAAATTCACAGCAGCTCAAAACATTCATTTTGAAAGAGAATATTTCAAGTGAGTCCAAGTTTAATTTCAATAAAGAAAGTTGTATAAAATGACACGCTGCACATTTGGGTAACCAGCATGACTCTTTTCAGTGAAGAAGTGGAATGGTTCTGTTGCAATATACTATCACCCTGGCAAGCTGCTACGAGGAAGAGTAATCAATATGATTAGGTTTCAGCAAAAATGTATTAGTTCAGGGTGTGCACCTCAGATAGACTTAAACTTACACACCCTGGTCTGTGAGAGTAGTGCCCTATCCATTGCGGCATTGAGGGTAATCTGCAAGACAGAGTTCCAAAATCATCCTTTCATCTCAGTTCATGGCCACATACAGTATTTCTGCAGTCATTCGTTTCACTTTTCTGTCTTTAATTAAACTGACCATTTTAAACCTCCGGCACCCACCACTTCAATCTTACCGTTTTTGTGCTATCATAGGGCCTTGGAACTTTTGGCAAGTGGACAGAAGCAGTCAGAGAACCACATCACAATACATACTCCTTTGCCTGATACCTTTCACAACAAACTGCTCTTGGAAAAAGACGTTAACCGGTCCTTGCTCTCAGACAGACACAGAAAGCCTATCACCACCTCTACGAACATATTTCAATCAAACCAATATATATCATTCAACAATTATGCCTCTGTATCAATATAACTACAACTCGATACAGAAAGGAATTTAAAAAACAATCTGTCCATTTGAATAACCAGCAGAGTTTTAAGGAAGTACAAATTGGAATGTGACAATTTCAGAGTTCCTCATTCATAAGAAGTCTGTGAGATAGTATGTCAGAAAGATCTCAAGTTTATAGCAAAAATGGTTGTAAGGGTGATTTTTACCACACAATTGCAACTAGATGACTCAATCTGCAAGAGACCAGTCCTTGACAGATTACACAACTGGGGCAACAGCAAAGGCAGCAATTGTGTCAATCCTTTATGATTCTTCTCTAGTACTATACTTTTTCTGAGGGACAATTTGCATTATTCCTGGAGAAAATCATAGAGCTTCTACCCATGCATAGTTTCTTCTTTCTGCACGCACACACTCCCTGCACTGAATCTACCCACAGTTCTGTTCAGAATGATTGTGCCATGTCATATTGTTGTATACGTATTGCATATCCATTGCATTTATGAAGAGGTACTTTGGTATGGCAGAAAGATTGAAAAGTAGCAATGCTGAAGGTATAACGTGACTGATTGTGCAGTTTGCATTGGGCTTTCTTAATGAGTGAGAGTGAAAGGAGTATTGTAAGAGTGTGTTTCCAGTTTGTATGTAAAGATAAGTTGGGTGCTGTGAGAAAAAGACTTAACCATGAAGGGACTCGAACCCTCAATCTTCTGATCCGAAGTCAAACGCCTTATCCATTAGGCCACATGGTCACTGACTGCAACATGTTTGGGTGTTTAGGGTTAGGTGGTATGAATGGATGTGGAACATATCAATTACAGGTGCGCAGGACAGGATCCCATACCGTTCTTCATCTTCTTTCCATCAAAGGAGTTTTTTCAAACAGTATCTAGATAATTTCCAAAGTTTCATATCTTATGCTGTGCTTTTTTGGCGTTACTCCTCCTTTCTTCTTTTATTGAATACTCTGTTTTATGCTGCAATGGTATTTTTGGATTATTTGAAAAGAGAATGAAACTGCATTGACAGTAGTTCAGACTTCCCATTTCTTGACTTGCTAATTTGCTCCCTGAATTAGCTTATACAAGTGACATGAACAGGGCCTTGACCTAAGCATGTACCTGAAAACCTGTCACCACCTCTAGAAATAAAATTCACAGCAGCTCAAAACATTCATTTTGAAAGAGAATATTTCAAGTGAGTCCAAGTTTAATTTCAATAAAGAAAGTTGTATAAAATGACATGCTGCACATTTGGGTAACCAGCATGACTCTTTTCAGTGAAGAAGTGGAATGGTTCTGTTGCAATATACTATCACCCTGGCAAGCTGCTACGAGGAAGAGTAAACAATATGATTAGGTTTCAGCAAAAATGTATTAGTTCAGGGTGTGCACCTCAGATAGACTTAAACTTACACACCCTGGTCTGTGAGAGTAGTGCCCTATCCATTGCGGCATTGAGGGTAATCTGCAAGACAGAGTTCCAAAATCATCCTTTCATCTCAGTTCATGGCCACATACAGTATTTCTGCAGTCATTCGTTTCACTTTTCTGTCTTTAATTAAACTGACCATTTTAAACCTCCGGCACCCACCACTTCAATCTTACCGTTTTTGTGCTATCATAGGGCCTTGGAACTTTTGGCAAGTGGACAGAAGCAGTCAGAGAACCACATCACAATACATACTCCTTTGCCTGATACCTTTCACAACAAACTGCTCTTGGAAAAAGACGTTACCCGGTCCTTGCTCTCAGACAGACACAGAAAGCCTATCACCACCTCTACGAACATATTTCAATCAAACCAATATATATCATTCAACAATTATGCCTCTGTATCAATATAACTACAACTCGAGACAGAAAGGAATTTAAAAAACAATCTGCCCATTTGAATAACCAGCAGAGTTTTAAGGACGTACAAATTGGAATGTGACAATTTCAGAGTTCCTCATTCATAAGAAGTCTGTGAGATAGAATCTCAGAAAGATCTCAAGTTTATAGCAAAAATGGTTGTAAGGGTGATTTTTATCACACAATTACAACTAGGTGCCTCAATCTGCAAGAGACCAGTCCTTGACAGATTACACAACTGGGGCAACAGCAAAGGCAGCAATTGTGTCAATCCTTTATGATTCTTCTCTAGTAGTATACTTTTTCTGAGGGACAATTTGCATTATTCCTGGAGAAAATCATAGAGCTTCTACCCATGCATAGTTTCTGCTTTCTGCACGCACACACTCCCTGAACTGAATCTACCCACAGTTCTGTTCAGAATGATTGTGCCATGTCATATTGTTGTATACGGATTGCATATCTGTGGCATTTATGAAGAGGTACTTTGGTATGGCAGAAAGACAGAAAAGTAGCAATGCTGATGGCATAACGTGACAGATTGTGCAGTTTGCATTGGGCTTTCCTAATGAGTGAGAGTGAAAGGAGTATTGTAAGAGTGTGTTTCCAGTTTGTATGTGAAGATAAGTTGGGTGCTGTGAGAAAAAGACTCAACCATGAAGGGAGTAGAACCCTCAATGCTCTGATCCGAAGTCAGACGCCTTATCCATTAGGCCACATGGTCACTGACTGCAATATGTTTGTGTGTTTAGGGTTAGGTGGTATGAATGGATGTGGAACATATCAATTACAGGTGCACAGGACAGGATCCCATACCGTTCTTCATCTTCTTTCCATCAAAGGAGTTTTTTCAAACAATATCTAGATAATTTCCAAAGTTTCATATCTTATGATGTGCTTTTTTGGCGTTAATCCTCCTTTCTTCTTTTATTGAATACTCTGTTTTATGCTGCAATGGTATTTTTGGATTATTTGAAAAGAGAATGAAACTGCTTTGACAGTAGTTCAGACTTCCCATTTCTTGACTTGCTAATTTGCTCCCTGAATTAGCTTATACAAGTGACATGAACAGGGCCTTGACCTAAGCATGTACCTGAAAGCCTGTCACCACCTCTAGAAATAAAATTCACAGCAGCTCAAAACATTCATTTTGAAAGAGAATATTTCAAGTGAGTCCAAGTTTAATTTCAATAAAGAAAGTTGTATAAAATGACACGATGCACATTTGGGTAACCAGCATGACTCTTTTCAGTGAAGAAGTGGAATGGTTCTGTTGCAATATACTATCACCCTGGAAAGCTGCTACGAGGAAGAGTAAACAATATGATTAGGTTTCAGCAAAAATGTATTAGTTCAGGGTGTGCACCTCAGATAGACTTAAACTTACACACCCTGGTCTGTGAGAGTAGTGCCCTATCCATTGCGGCATTGAGGGTAATCTGCAAGACAGAGTTCCAAAATCATCCTTTCATCTCAGTTCATGGCCACATACAGTATTTCTGCAGTCATTCGTTTCACTTTTCTGTCTTTAATTAAACTGACCATTTTAAACCTCCGGCACCCACCACTTCAATCTTACCGTTTTTGTGCTATCATAGGGCCTTGGAACTTTTGGCAAGCGGACAGAAGCAGTCAGAGAACCACATCACAATACATACTCCTTTGCCTGATACCTTTCACAACAAACTGCTCTTGGAAAAACATGTTAACCGGTCCTTGCTCTCAGACAGACACAGAAAGCCTATCACCACCTCTACGAACATATTTCAATCAAACCAATATATATCATTCAACAATTATGCCTCTGTATCAATATAACTACAACTCGATACAGAAAGGAATTTAAAAAACAATCTGTCCATTTGAATAACCAGCAGAGTTTTAAGGACGTACAAATTGGAATGTGACAATTTCAGAGTTCCTCATTCATAAGAAGTCTGTGAGATAGTATCTCAGAAAGATCTCAAGTTTATAGCAAAAATGGTTGTAAGGGTGATTTTTACCACACAATTGCAACTAGATGACTCAATCTGCAAGAGACCAGTCCTTGACAGATTACACAACTGGGGCAACAGCAAAGGCAGCAATTGTGTCAATCCTTTATGATTCTTCTCTAGTACTATACTTTTTCTGAGGGACAATTTGCATTATTCCTGGAGAAAATCATAGAGCTTCTACCCATGCATAGTTTCTGCTTTCTACACGCACACACTCCCTGCACTGAATCTACCCACAGTTCTGTTCAGAATGATTGTGCCATGTCATATTGTTGTATACGTATTGCATATCCATTGCATTTATGAAGAGGTACTTTGGTATGGCAGAAAAATTGAAAAGTAGCAATGCTGAAGGTATAACGTGACTGATTGTGCAGTTTGCATTGGGCTTTCTTAATGAGTGAGAGTGAAAGGAGTATTGTAAGAGTGTGTTTCCAGTTTGTATGTAAAGATAAGTTGGGTGCTGTGAGAAAAAGACTTAACCATGAAGGGACTCGAACCCTCAATCTTCTGATCCGAAGTCAGACGCCTTATCCATTAGGCCACATGGTCACTGACTGCAACATGTTTGGGTGTTTAGGGTTAGGTGGTATGAATGAATGTGGAACATATCAATTACAGTTGCGCAGGACAGGATCCCATACCGTTCTTCATCTTCTTTCCATCAAAGGAGTTTTTTCAAACAATATCTAGATAATTTCCAAAGTTTCATATCTTATGATGTGCTTTTTTGCCGTTAATCCTCCTTTATTCTTCTATTGAATACTCTGTTTTATGCTGCAATGGTATTTTTGGATTATTTGAAAAGAGAATGAAACTGCTTTGACAGTAGTTCAGACTTCCCATTTCTTGACTTGCTAATTTGCTCCCTGAATTAGCTTATACAAGTGACATGAACAGGGCCTTGACCTAAGCACGTACCTGAAAGCCTGTCACCACCTCTAGAAATAAAATTCACAGCAGCTCAAAACATTCATTTTGAAAGAGAATATTTCAAGTGAGTCCAAGTTTAATTTCAATAAAGAAAGTTGTATAAAATGACACGCTGCACATTTGGGTAACCAGCATGACTCTTTTCAGTGAAGAAGTGGAATGGTTCTGTTGCAATATACTATCACCCTGGCAAGCTGCTACGAGGAAGAGTAATCAATATGATTAGGTTTCAGCAAAAATGTATTAGTTCAGGGTGTGCACCTCAGATAGACTTAAACTTACACACCCTGGTCTGTGAGAGTAGTGCCCTATCCATTGCGGCATTGAGGGTAATCTGCAAGACAGAGTTCCAAAATCATCCTTTCATCTCAGTTCATGGCCACATACAGTATTTCTGCAGTCATTCGTTTCACTTTTCTGTCTTTAATTAAACTGACCATTTTAAACCTCCGGCACCCACCACTTCAATCTTACCGTTTTTGTGCTATCATAGGGCCTTGGAACTTTTGGCAAGTGGACAGAAGCAGTCAGAGAACCACATCACAATACATACTCCTTTGCCTGATACCTTTCACAACAAACTGCTCTTGGAAAAAGACGTTAACCGGTCCTTGCTCTCAGACAGACACAGAAAGCCTATCACCACCTCTACGAACATATTTCAATCAAACCAATATATATCATTCAACAATTATGCCTCTGTATCAATATAACTACAACTCGATACAGAAAGGAATTTAAAAAACAATCTGTCCATTTGAATAACCAGCAGAGTTTTAAGGAAGTACAAATTGGAATGTGACAATTTCAGAGTTCCTCATTCATAAGAAGTCTGTGAGATAGTATCTCAGAAAGATCTCAAGTTTATAGCAAAAATGGTTGTAAGGGTGATTTTTACCACACAATTGCAACTAGATAACTCAATCTGCAAGAGACCAGTCCTTGACAGATTACACAACTGGGGCAACAGCAAAGGCAGCAATTGTGTCAATCCTTTATGATTCTTCTCTAGTACTATACTTTTTCTGAGGGACAATTTGCATTATTCCTGGAGAAAATCATAGAGCTTCTACCCATGCATAGTTTCTTCTTTCTGCACGCACACACTCCCTGCACTGAATCTACCCACAGTTCTGTTCAGAATGATTGTGCCATGTCATATTGTTGTATACGTATTGCATATCCATTGCATTTATGAAAAGGTACTTTGGTATGGCAGAAAGATTGAAAAGTAGCAATGCTGAAGGTATAACGTGACAGATTGTGCAGTTTGCATTGGGCTTTCCTAATGAGTGAGAGTGAAAGGAGTATTGTAAGAGTGTGTTTCCAGTTTGTATGTAAAGATAAGTTGGGTGCTGTGAGAAAAAGACTCAACCATGAAGGGAGTAGAACCCTCAATGCTCTGATCCGAAGTCAGACGCCTTATCCATTAGGCCACATGGTCACTGACTGCAATATGTTTGGGTGTTTAGGGTTAGGTGGTATGAATGGATGTGGAACATATCAATTACAGGTGCGCAGGACAGGATCCCATACCGTTCTTCATCTTCTTTCCATCAAAGGAGTTTTTTCAAACAATATCTAGATAATTTCCAAAGTTTCATATCTTATGCTGTGCTTTTTTGCCGTTAATCCTCCTTTCTTCTTTTATTGAATACTCTGTTTTATGCTGCAATGGTATTTTTGGATTATTTGAAAAGAGAATGAAACTGCTTTGACATTAGTTCAGACTTCCCATTTCTTGACTTGCTAATTTGCTCCCTGAATTAGCTTATACAAGTGACATGAACAGGGCCTTGACCTAAGCATGTACCTGAAAACCTGTCACCACCTCTAGAAATAAAATTCACAGCAGCTCAAAACATTCATTTTGAAAGAGAATATTTCAAGTGAGTCCAAGTTTAATTTCAATAAAGAAAGTTGTATAAAATGACACGATGCACATTTGGGTAACCAGCATGACTCTTTTCAGTGAAGAAGTGGAATGGTTCTGTTGCAATATACTATCACCCTGGAAAGCTGCTACGAGGAAGAGTAAACAATATGATTAGGTTTCAGCAAAAATGTATTAGTTCAGGGTGTGCACCTCAGATAGACTTAAACTTACACACCCTGGTCTGTGAGAGTAGTGCCCTATCCATTGCGGCATTGAGGGTAATCTGCAAGACAGAGTTCCAAAATCATCCTTTCATCTCAGTTCATGGCCACATACAGTATTTCTGCAGTCATTCGTTTCACTTTTCTGTCTTTAATTAAACTGACCATTTTAAACCTCCGGCACCCACCACTTCAATCTTACCGTTTTTGTGCTATCATAGGGCCTTGGAACTTTTGGCAAGCGGACAGAAGCAGTCAGAGAACCACATCACAATACATACTCCTTTGCCTGATACCTTTCACAACAAACTGCTCTTGGAAAAACATGTTAACCGGTCCTTGCTCTCAGACAGACACAGAAAGCCTATCACCACCTCTACGAACATATTTCAATCAAACCAATATATATCATTCAACAATTATGCCTCTGTATCAATATAACTACAACTCGATACAGAAAGGAATTTAAAAAACAATCTGTCCATTTGAATAACCAGCAGAGTTTTAAGGACGTACAAATTGGAATGTGACAATTTCAGAGTTCCTCATTCATAAGAAGTCTGTGAGATAGTATCTCAGAAAGATCTCAAGTTTATAGCAAAAATGGTTGTAAGGGTGATTTTTACCACACAATTGCAACTAGATGACTCAATCTGCAAGAGACCAGTCCTTGACAGATTACACAACTGGGGCAACAGCAAAGGCAGCAATTGTGTCAATCCTTTATGATTCTTCTCTAGTACTATACTTTTTCTGAGGGACAATTTGCATTATTCCTGGAGAAAATCATAGAGCTTCTACCCATGCATAGTTTCTGCTTTCTGCACGCACACACTCCTTGCACTGAATCTACCCACAGTTCTGTTCAGAATGATTGTGCCATGTCATATTGTTGTATACGTATTGCATATCCATTGCATTTATGAAGAGGTACTTTGGTATGGCAGAAAGATTGAAAAGTAGCAATGCTGAAGGTATAACGTGACTGATTGTGCAGTTTGCATTGGGCTTTCTTAATGAGTGAGAGTGAAAGGAGTATTGTAAGAGTGTGTTTCCAGTTTGTATGTCAAGATAAGTTGGGTGCTGTGAGAAAAAGACTTAACCATGAAGGGACTCGAACCCTCAATCTTCTGATCCGAAGTCAGACGCCTTATCCATTAGGCCACATGGTCACTGACTGCAACATGTTTGGGTGTTTAGGGTTAGGTGGTATGAATGAATGTGGAACATATCAATTACAGGTGCGCAGGACAGGATCCCATACCGTTCTTCATCTTCTTTCCATCAAAGGAGTTTTTTCAAACAATATCTAGATAATTTCCAAAGTTTCATATCTTATGATGTGCTTTTTTGCCGTTAATCCTCCTTTATTCTTCTATTGAATACTCTGTTTTATGCTGCACTGGTATTTTTGGATTATTTGAAAAGAGAATGAAACTGCTTTGACAGTAGTTCAGACTTCCCATTTCTTGACTTGCTAATTTGCTCCCTGAATTAGCTTATACAAGTGACATGAACAGGGCCTTGACCTAAGCACGTACCTGAAAGCCTGTCACCACCTCTAGAAATAAAATTCACAGCAGCTCAAAACATTCATTTTGAAAGAGAATATTTCAAGTGAGTCCAAGTTTAATTTCAATAAAGAAAGTTGTATAAAATGACACGCTGCACATTTGGGTACCTGCATGACTCTTTTCAGTGAAGAAGTGGAATGGTTCTGTTGCAATATACTATCACCCTGGCAAGCTGCTACGAGGAAGAGTAAACAATATGATTAGGTTTCAGCAAAAATGTATTAGTTCAGGGTGTGCACCTCAGATAGACTTAAACTTACACACCCTGGTCTGTGAGAGTAGTGCCCTATCCATTGCGGCATGGAGGGTAATCTGCAAGACAGAGTTCCAAAATCATCCTTTCATCTCAGTTCATGGCCACATACAGTATTTCTGCAGTCATTCGTTTCACTTTTCTGTCTTTAATTAAACTGACCATTTTAAACCTCCGGCACCCACCACTTCAATCTTACCGTTTTTGTGCTATCATAGGGCCTTGGAACTTTTGGCAAGTGGACAGAAGCAGTCAGAGAACCACATCACAATACATACTCCTTTGCCTGATACCTTTCACAACAAACTGCTCTTGGAAAAAGACGTTACCCGGTCCTTGCTCTCAGACAGACACAGAAAGCCTATCACCACCTCTACGAACATATTTCAATCAAACCAATATATATCATTCAACAATTATGCCTCTGTATCAATATAACTACAACTCGAGACAGAAAGGAATTTAAAAAACAATCTGCCCATTTGAATAACCAGCAGAGTTTTAAGGACGTACAAATTGGAATGTGACAATTTCAGAGTTCCTCATTCATAAGAAGTCTGTGAGATAGAATCTCAGAAAGATCACAAGTTTATAGCAAAAATGGTTGTAAGGGTGATTTTTATCACACAATTACAACTAGGTGCCTCAATCTGCAAGAGACCAGTCCTTGACAGATTACACAACTGGGGCAACAGCAAAGGCAGCAATTGTGTCAATCCTTTATGATTCTTCTCTAGTAGTATACTTTTTCTGAGGGACAATTTGCATTATTCCTGGAGAAAATCATAGAGCTTCTACCCATGCATAGTTTCTGCTTTCTGCACTCACACACTCCCTGCACTGAATCTACCCACAGTTCTGTTCAGAATGATTGTGCCATGTCATATTGTTGTATACGTATTGCATATCCGTGGCATTTATGAAGAGGTACTTTGGTATGGCAGAAAGACAGAAAAGTAGCAATGCTGAAGGCATAACGTGACTGATTGTGCTGTTTGCATTGGGCTTTCTTAATGAGTGAGAGTGAAAGGAGTATTGTAAGAGTATGTTTCCAGTTTGTATGTAAAGATAAGTTGGGTGCTGTGAGAAAAAGACTCAACCATGAAAGGACTCGAACCCTCAATCTTCTGATCCGAAGTCAGACGCCTTATCCATTAGGCCACATGGTCACTGACTGCAATATGTTTGGGTGTTTAGGGTTAGGTGGTATGAATGGATGTGGAACATATCAATTACAGGTGCGCAGGACAGGATCCCATACAGTTCTTCATCTTCTTTCCATCAAAGGAGTTTTTTCAAACAATATCTAGATAATTTCCAAAGTTTCATATCTTATGCTGTGCTTTTTTGGCGTTAATTCTCCTTTCTTCTTTTATTGAATACTCTGTTTTATGCTGCAATGGTATTTTTGGATTATTTGAAAAGAGAATGAAACTGCTTTGACAGTAGTTCAGACTTCCCATTTCTTGACTTGCTAATTTGCTCCCTGAATTAGCTTATACAAGTGACATGAACAGGGCCTTGACCTAAGCACGTACCTGAAAGCCTGTCACCACCTCTAGAAATAAAATTCACAGCAGCTCAAAACATTCATTTTGAAAGAGAATATTTCAAGTGAGTCCAAGTTTAATTTCAATAAAGAAAGTTGTATAAAATGACACGCTGCACATTTGGGTAACCAGCATGACTCTTTTCAGTGAAGAAGTGGAATGGTTCTGTTGCAATATACTATCACCCTGGCAAGCTGCTACGAGGAAGAGTAAACAATATGATTAGGTTTCAGCAAAAATGTATTAGTTCAGGGTGTGCACCTCAGATAGACTTAAACTTACACACCCTGGTCTGTGAGAGTAGTGCCCTATCCATTGCGGCATTGAGGGTAATCTGCAAGACAGAGTTCCAAAATCATCCTTTCATCTCAGTTCATGGCCACATACAGTATTTCTGCAGTCATTCGTTTCACTTTTCTGTCTTTAATTAAACTGACGATTTTAAACCTCCGGCACCCACCACTTCAATCTTTCTGTTTTTGTGCTATCATAGGGCCTTGGAACTTTTGGCAAGTGGACAGAAGCAGTCAGAGAACCACATCACAATACATACTCCTTTGCCTGATACCTTTCACAACAAACTGCTCTTGGAAAAAGACGTTAACCGGTCCTTGCTCTCAGACAGACACAGAAAGCCTATCACCACCTCTACGAACATATTTCAATCAAACCAATATATATCATTCAACAATTATTCCTCTGTATCAATAAAACTACAACTCGAGACAGAAAGGAATTTAAAAAACAATCTGCCCATTTGAATAACCAGCAGAGTTTTAAGGACATACAAATTGGAATGTGACAATTTCAGAGTTCCTCATTCATAAGAAGTCTGTGAGATAGTATCTCAGAAAGATCTCACGTTTATAGCAAAAATGGTTGTAAGGGTGATTTTTACCACACAATTACAACTAGGTGCCTCAATCTGCAAGAGACCAGTCCTTGACAGATTACACAACTGGGGCAACAGCAAAGGCAGCCATTGTGTCAATCCTTTATGATTCTTCTCTAGTACTATACTTTTTCTGAGCGACAATTTGCATTATTCCTGGAGAAAATCATAGAGCTTCTACCCATGCATAGTTTCTGCTTTCTGCACGCACACACTCCCTGCACTGAATCTACCCACAGTTCTGTTCAGAATGATTGTGCCATGTCATATTGTTGTATACGGATTGCATATCTGTGGCATTTATGAAGAGGTACTTTGGTATGGCAGAAAGACAGAAAAGTAGCAATGCTGATGGCATAACGTGACAGATTGTGCAGTTTGCATTGGGCTTTCCTAATGAGTGAGAGTGAAAGGAGTATTGTAAGAGTGTGTTTCCAGTTTGTATGTGAAGATAAGTTGGGTGCTGTGAGAAAAAGACTCAACCATGAAGGGAGTAGAACCCTCAATGCTCTGATCCGAAGTCAGACGCCTTATCCATTAGGCCACATGGTCACTGACTGCAATATGTTTGTGTGTTTAGGGTTAGGTGGTATGAATGGATGTGGAACATATCAATTACAGGTGCGCACACCCATACCGTTCTTCATCTTCTTTCCATCAAAGGAGTTTTTTCAAACAATATCTAGATAATTTCCAAAGTTTCATATCTTATGATGTGCTTTTTTGGCGTTAATCCTCCTTTCTTCTTTTATTGAATACTCTGTTTTATGCTGCAATGGTATTTTTGGATTATTTGAAAAGAGAATGAAACTGCTTTGACAGTAGTTCAGACTTCCCATTTCTTGACTTGCTAATTTGCTCCCTGAATTAGCTTATACAAGTGACATGAACAGGGCCTTGACCTAAGCATGTACCTGAAAGCCTGTCACCACCTCTAGAAATAAAATTCACAGCAGCTCAAAACATTCATTTTGAAAGAGAATATTTCAAGTGAGTCCAAGTTTAATTTCAATAAAGAAAGTTGTATAAAATGACACAATGCACATTTGGGTAACCAGCATGACTCTTTTCAGTGAAGAAGTGGAATGGTTCTGTTGCAATATACTATCACCCTGGAAAGCTGCTACGAGGAAGAGTAAACAATATGATTAGGTTTCAGCAAAAATGTATTAGTTCAGGGTGTGCACCTCAGATAGACTTAAACTTACACACCCTGGTCTGTGAGAGTAGTGCCCTATCCATTGCGGCATTGAGGGTAATCTGCAAGACAGAGTTCCAAAATCATCCTTTCATCTCAGTTCATGGCCACATACAGTATTTCTGCAGTCATTCGTTTCACTTTTCTGTCTTTAATTAAACTGACCATTTTAAACCTCCGGCACCCACCACTTCAATCTTACTGTTTTTGTGCTATCATAGGGCCTTGGAACTTTTGGCAAGCAGACAGAAGCAGTCAGAGAACCACATCACAATACATACTCCTTTGCCTGATACCTTTCACAACAAACTGCTCTTGGAAAAACATGTTAACCGGTCCTTGCTCTCAGACAGACACAGAAAGCCTATCACCACCTCTACGAACATATTTCAATCAAACCAATATATATCATTCAACAATTATGCCTCTGTATCAATATAACTACAACTCGATACAGAAAGGAATTTAAAAAACAATCTGTCCATTAGAATAACCAGTAGAGTTTTAAGGACGTACAAATTGGAATGTGACAATTTCAGAGTTCCTCATTCATAAGAAGTCTGTGAGATAGTATCTCAGAAAGATCTCAAGTTTATAGCAAAAATGGTTGTAAGGGTGATTTTTACCACACAATTGCAACTAGATGACTCAATCTGCAAGAGACCAGTCCTTGACAGATTACACAACTGGGGCAACAGCAAAGGCAGCAATTGTGTCAATCCTTTATGATTCTTCTCTAGTACTATACTTTTTCTGAGGGACAATTTGCATTATTCCTGGAGAAAATCATAGAGCTTCTACCCATGCATAGTTTCTGCTTTCTGCACGCACACACTCCCTGCACTGAATCTACCCACAGTTCTGTTCAGAATGATTGTGCCATGTCATATTGTTGTATACGTATTGCATATCCATTGCATTTATGAAGAGGTACTTTGGTATGGCAGAAAGATTGAAAAGTAGCAATGCTGAAGGTATAACGTGACTGACTGTGCAGTTTGCATTGGGCTTTCTTAATGAGTGAGAGTGAAAGGAGTATTGTAAGAGTGTGTTTCCAGTTTGTATGTAAAGATAAGTTGGGTGCTGTGAGAAAAAGACTTTACCATGAAGGGACTCGAACCCTCAATCTTCTGATCTGAAGTCAGACGCCTTATCCATTAGGCCACATGGTCACTGACTGTAACATGTTTGGGTGTTTAGGGTTAGGTGGTATGAATGAATGTGGAACATATCAATTACAGTTGCGCAGGACAGGATCCCATACCGTTCTTCATCTTCTTTCCATCAAAGGAGTTTTTTCAAACAATATCTAGATAATTTCCAAAGTTTCATGTCTTATGATGTGCTTTTTTGCCGTTAATCCTCCTTTATTCTTCTATTGAATTCTCTGTTTTATGCTGCAATGGTATTTTTGGATTATTTGAAAAGAGAATGAAACTGCTTTGACAGTAGTTCAGACTTCCCATTTCTTGACTTGCTAATTTGCTCCCTGAATTAGCTTATACAAGTGACATGAACAGGGCCTTGACCTAAGCACGTACCTGAAAGCCTGTCACCACCTCTAGAAATAAAATTCACAGCAGCTCAAAACATTCATTTTGAAAGAGAATATTTCAAGTGAGTCCAAGTTTAATTTCAATAAAGAAAGTTGTATAAAATGACACGCTGCACATTTGGGTAACCAGCATGACTCTTTTCAGTGAAGAAGTGGAATGGTTCTGTTGCAATATACTATCACCCTGGCAAGCTGCTACGAGAAAGAGTAATCAATATGATTAGGTTTCAGCAAAAATGTATTAGTTCAGGGTGTGCACCTCAGATAGACTTAAACTTACACACCCTGGTCTGTGAGAGTAGTGCCCTATCCATTGCGGCATTGAGGGTAATCTGCAAGACAGAGTTCCAAAATCATCCTTTCATCTCAGTTCATGGCCACATACAGTATTTCTGCAGTCATTCGTTTCACTTTTCTGTCTTTAATTAAACTGACCATTTTAAACCTCCGGCACCCACCACTTCAATCTTTCTGTTTTTGTGCTATCATAGGGCCTTGGAACTTTTGGCAAGTGGACAGAAGCAGTCAGAGAACCACATCACAATACATACTCCTTTGCCTGATACCTTTCACAACAAACTGCTCTTGGAAAAAGACGTTAACCGGTCCTTGCTCTCAGACAGACACAGAAAGCCTATCACCACCTCTACGAACATATTTCAATCAAACCAATATATATCATTCAACAATTATGCCTCTGTATCAATAAAACTACAACTCGAGACAGAAAGGAATTTAAAAAACAATCTGCCCATTTGAATAACCAGCAGAGTTTTAAGGACGTACAAATTGGAATGTGACAATTTCAGAGTTCCTCATTCATAAGAAGTCTGTGAGATAGTATCTCAGAAAGATCTCACGTTTATAGCAAAAATGGTTGTAAGGGTGATTTTTACCACACAATTACAACTAGGTGCCTCAATCTGCAAGAGACCAGTCCTTGACAGATTACACAACTGGGGCAACAGCAAAGGCAGCCATTGTGTCAATCCTTTATGATTCTTCTCTAGTACTATACTTTTTCTGAGCGACAATTTGCATTATTCCTGGAGAAAATCATAGAGCTTCTACCCATGCATAGTTTCTGCTTTCTGCACGCACACACTCCCTGCACTGAATCTACCCACAGTTCTGTTCAGAATGATTGTGCCATGTCATATTGTTGTATACGTATTGCATATCTGTGGCATTTATGAAGAGGTACTTTGGTATGGCAGAAAGACAGAAAAGTAGCAATGCTGATGGCATAACGTGACTGATTGTGCAGTTTGCATTGGGCTTTCCTAATGAGTGAGAGTGAAAGGAGTATTGTAAGAGTGTGTTTCCAGTTTGTATGTGAAGATAAGTTGGGTGCTGTGAGAAAAAGACTCAACCATGAAGGGAGTAGAACCCTCAATGTTCTGATCCGAAGTCAGACGCATTATCCACTAGGCCACATGGTCACTGACTGCAATATGTTTGGGTGTTTAGGGTTAGGTGGTATGAATGGATGTGGAACATATCAATTACAGGTGCGCAGGACAGGATCCCATACCGTTCTTCATCTTCTTTCCATCAAAGGAGTTTTTTCAAACAATATCTAGATAATTTCCAAAGTTTCATATCTTATGCTGTGCTTTTTTGGCGTTAATCCTCCTTTCTTCTTTTATTGAATACTCTGTTTTATCGTGCAATGGTATTTTTGGATTATTTGAAAAGAGAATGAAACTGCTTTGACAGTAGTTCAGACTTCCCATTTCTTGACTTGCTAATTTGCTCCCTGAATTAGCTTATACAAGTGACATGAACAGGGCCTTGACCTAAGCACGTACCTGAAAGCCTGTCACCACCTCTAGAAATCAAATTCACAGCAGCTCAAAACATTCATTTTGAAAGAGAATATTTCAAGTGAGTCCAAGTTTCATTTCAATAAAGAAAGTTGTATAAAATGACACGCTGCACATTTGGGTAACCAGCATGACTCTTTTCAGTGAAGAAGTGGAATGGTTCTGTTGCAATATACTATCACCCTGGTAAGCTGCTACGAGGAAGAGTAAACAATATGATTAGGTTTCAGCAAAAATGTATTAGTTCAGGGTGTGCACTGATAGAGCGTTCCTTCCTAATAAATTACCTGTATTTGGACGCTCTTGGGTCGATGAATCTTTTGACCAAGTGGGGCTCTCTTCACCCGAGATTAATCAATTTAATCAAATCAATAATCAATAACGAACATAAGCAATGCCCTGATCAACATAACACTTCACAATTAATCCAGAAAACATTTCGGCGAACCATGACCTTTCGGCCATGAATAACCACACCAGTTTATTCAAAGTTAATGAATTTATTTCCCTATATTAACAAAGCTAGCACGATATAAATGTGTCTCAACACCAAATGATAGATGTAAATGAACATTAATAGCTGTCCATAACGGCGAAAAAGATGCAATCTATGCAGCATTTGAATAACAATGCATTCGATAATAGCAACGCAAACCACTAAAACTATAATCTGTAATGAGCTAATTGCATACATTAGTCAGCATAACAAGGTCTCAAATTGCATCGTGCAACAAATGAATCCTCATCTAACCTCAAATTAGCATCTGCATGTGGGACTTCATGCAAAAACAATTTAGCAACATTGATTTGGAAAACTCCTAACTAGGGCTCTTATCAAAAATCAGCAGTTGGTTACCAAAAAAAGAAACACAATGCAATTGTACATTTTCCTTTCATATTTACCAAATTCAATCAGCATTCAAGGAAGTCTTCGTCTCACAGGTACCGGTTTCCGATCAGCATGGGACGGGGCAAAGGGGCGGGGTGGACGGGGCAATTGCCTCACAGCGGCAAGATAAAAGGACAAAACTACTACTTTATGCAAAGGGACAGATCAAAGTTAAAGTCTCTAGGGCGAGAATTTCTTAAAGTCTCTTTCTCTCGATTAGAGAAAGCATCAAAGTCTCATTCAAAATGGCGTCGAACATCAATTGGCATCGTAGAAGATGGCAAAATGACGAGGTCGGTAAGATGGGCCATAATGGCTGCAATGTCCTGCAAATGGCGGGTAATGGCTAATGGGCAATAATGTCCTCCATGGGTGCAGTGGGTAATGGCCAAAGGCTGATGGCTAAAAATGGCAATGGCTGCTTTCTTCTTGTGCACCAGGTTTAAATAAACAACAGTTCAAATCCAGTAGGGTCTTCCATTGGAGGGTTCATAGGTTGGCTTCAAATTGTCCAATCAAAAACAACAATTCACAAGCTTCTACCTAGGCATACATTATCCTTGGAGTCGGGAACGTAAGTTGCAACATATTTTACCAATTAACTCACTTTCAGAGCTTCCATTGTCTGCACCTGCAGATTGACCTTGGAGCAAAGAAGAAGATGCCAGGCTGGCACGAAACCTTAAAGATAAGCATGTGAACCGATCTCACTGGAAAAGTACAGCTTCAAGCAGGAATACACGTTTATTAGCACATTAGAAAAACACGAGCATCTAAACCGTGAGACAAGGCAACTAGGCCGAAGCCTCCACTGAAGTTATGCTAAGTTAAAACATTTCAAACAAGCAAATCATGGCACACGTTTACGGTTATGTCAGATTAGTACAATTCTAATACATCACGTTATATAAAGCACGCTTATAAATGTTGGCGAACTACTCTGAGGGCACATTTGTCCCCGTACAATCTTTATTAGTTCGGTTAAAGTCACACTTGATTATTGCAGCACTACGTTTATGCGCTAATAAATGTAAAACCTTCATTTCTGCGTCATCAATCCCTCCTCTGATGACTATTTGTCATCACACAAAACTATTCCCACAAATTTTATTCCATTAAAATTCTGTCAGTTCTCTTTGCCTTTTAGTTCCCCTTGTTCTTGCCTTGTATTCTTCTGCCATTCTTTTCATCATTTTCTCTTCCTTCCTTCTCTTAATTCTTGCCATGATCATTAGTATTCCCCTCTTTATTCCCCAAATCCCTAAGATGCAAATTAGTACTATTAGTATTCCCTGTATTATTTTTAGTAATATTCCATTCCAAATGCCACCAAACCAATTTCCCACTGAAGCAACTCCCTTTCCAACCTTCTCCCAAACTCCTGGTTCTTTCAATTCCTTCAAGTCTGCACTCTCTTTTGTTAGATTTGCAAGCATTGTTTTAATCTTCACACTGTTGTCTGGTATATACGTGCAACAGTGACGCGCACCAAGCATTTTGCAAACGCCACCATCCTTTGCTAAAAGAATGTCTAAGGCAAGCCTGTTTTGAAGAGTCATAGCTCTTTCTGCTGCAAGTTCAGCATCCATCAGGATTATAGCACCTGAAAACTTTGTCAACATGTTATCCACTATAGTAGACAACTTTCTTATTTTGATGGAATTCAACACAACTCCCAATGAAGGAATCATGGCTCCAAATATATCTCCTACCACAGCAGCTGCGGTCTCTCTTTTCTGGATACGATGAGATCCAGACGTCTTTGGAATCACCGATAGGTCATCCAGTTGATAAACCTTTGGGAACACTATACCCAAATAACATCTCCCCCACCATCCCTTTGGAAGACGATAATAGGAATTATGCCCACAAATGTAATATACACCAGGTATGACAGGGTCAAGTCCGTTCAGCATGAATGTCCATTTGGCCTTAAAGATAAACGTATGTTTACATTCACTCGCTCCCACGAAAATGTTATCATAATAAGATTCACCACGATATATACAAAATTTCCCTACATGCCAAGCGTCTAAAGCTATTCTCCCTTGTGTTTTTATTGCGGCAAAAGCATAATTATCTACTGAAGTCCTCTTACTTAGCTCTTTTTCTAATTTCGCATTCATTTGTGCCCTTCTATCATCTGTGCGATCTAAAAAGCTTATTTCTACTGCAGAGAGCGAGCAGGTAAGGTTTTCCCTATGAGCGTGAGCTGTTTCAAAAGGTTGCATTGGCTCGAAAAATTCCCTCATTATTTTAGCATCCCAATCTTTAGCAATCTGGCTTAGTTGCGTTATTATAGGAACATATGCAAAGGTAACATCATAATTTGAATAAAAATACTGTATGTTAGTTTGACCATAAAATCTAGAAGTTACTAAACTACATGTAATCCCATATGTAAGAGGCATGTGGTGATAAGTCACCCCTTCCGTTACCGATGTCGGTATCTGTGTACACACATAACAATCTTTCGCATCCATAGTTTCAACATATTCTGTTAGTAGGCGATAGAAAACATTATACGAAAGTTCCTTCTTATCATGCAAGTGTCTCTCATCTAATTCTAGTCTTTTCAATGCGGTTAATTCAGTGACAGTAACAGGAGCAGAAGTAGAAGCATCAATTTTCTCATTCTCACCCTTACCACGCGTTGCAAGCACTATTGCCATTATTATTAGTACACATGCGGTTATCAAGCCTATACACGCATATTTACAATATTTCACTCTACTGTTTTGTGTAGCCATGATCTGTATAGAATCAGAGAGCTAGAAGCACTTATAAAGAAACGATTTAGCAATTAGTTACAAAGCTGAACGAGCGCAATGTTCACACAGTTTTCTTCAGGAGCCCAGTCACTTATCGGTTAGCAGCATTTGTCTCAATTCAGCAATAACTCAGTCTTTTATCAGTTAGCAACGTTGTCTCAAATCGGGTTTAAGAGTCAATCAGGTTATCAAAGTCTTATCAAGTTAGCAAATGTCTCATCCGGTTTAGCAATGTCTCAGCTGGTTGTATCACGTTAGATTATAGCAAGCAATGTCATTTATCACCCTTTCAATCAACAGTGTCCATAAAACTTTTCTTTTCTATTGGTATCTCTTCTTCTTCGTTCTCGAGGCTAAGAGATACAAATTCGTCGGTCCAATCGTCATTGACTACATATGCCCATTCTGGACCGGAATATCTCCTGTTTGGTATCCTTTTCCTTTTCAATTTTGCATCTCTCTTCGATTCTGCCTCACTGGTACTTTCCTCTTTGGCCAAGTCTTTTTCTTCACTTGATGTTGGTACCACGACAGACACTTCCTTTCTTTTCTCTTTCACTCTTGGCCTTTCACTGTCGTTCAACGTTTCTCTAGTTCTTAGTTTTACTGGTGATACACTTGGTCTTCTCTTTGCACTGTGTCCACTTGATGGACCTGCGATCTCTTCTGTGGAAGTTTGAACAGCTTCGTTCTGTTCTGCCTTGTCCCCTCCTTCTGGGGAGTCAATCAGGTTTTTCTTTTCTTTTTCTGTACCGTCTGCTTCTGGGAAAGCCCTCCTCTGATCAGGCTCTCCTGCTTCTTCACCTCTTTCGAGCCCTTTGTCACCGTTACTTTCTCCAGGCTCTTTGTTACCTTCAGCTGCTTCAGGCTCTTTGTTACCTTCAGCTGCTTCAGGCTCTTTGCTACCCTCAGCTGCTTCAGGCTCTTTGTCACCCTCAGCTGCTTCAGGCTCTTTGTCACCTTCAGCTGCTTCATCGCTGTCTGAGGTTTCTCCTTGGTCTTCCCCAAGTGAATCAGCTGTTTCTTCCTCAGAGAATATTTCTCTCTCTTTTATTTCTGCCTGTTCGCTTCTAGTTCTGTTTTGCTCTGTCTCAGCGCTCGGCACTTTGTTATCAGTTACTGGCAGTTTCAGCGCTTCAACTTCCTCATCTGTGGGACACAACACCTTCTTTGTATGACTGGCGTGAATCCAGTTGGGAACTCCCGCACACTTCACAGCGGTAGTGGTCGTCAGGATCACTTAGAAAGGGCCTTTCCAACGGGGTTCCAGACACGACTTCCTCACGTGCTTCTTTATCACGACCCAGTCACCTGCTTTCAGTGTGTGTCCTGGACCTTGGATCGGTGACAAGGTGGTTGCTTCCACCTGGTGAGAGAAAGAGCGAACCACGTCAGCCAGACCTTTGCAGTAGTCTAACACCATATCATCTGTAATATTCAAAAGCGCGTTTGCGGGAACTGCAGGAAGTCTCATGGCCCTGCCCATGAGAATTTCGTGCGGGGACAATCCAGTCTTTCTGTCAGTGGTGTTTCTCATTGACATTAACATCAAAGGCAATGCGTCAGGCCATTTCAAATTTGTCGATGCACATATTTTCGCCATTCTTGATTTCAGTGTACCATTCATCTGCTCCACCAGTCCTGAGGCCTCAGGGCGATAGCTACAATGCAGTTTTTGCTCAATGTTCAGCGCTGTGCAAAGTAACTTTATCACCTCGTTATTGAAGTGACTTCCTCTATCTGATTCTAAAGAGATCGGGAATCCGAAACGTGGTATCAACTCCCTCAACAATAGTTTTGCAACTGTAAGGCTGTCATTTCTACGTGTGGGGTATGCTTCAATCCAGTGACTAAAAATGCACACAATCACCAACACATACTTCAGACCTCCATGCACAGGCATCTCAATAAAGTCCATCTGCATTCTGCTGAACGGGCCTCCCGCCCTGCCAATGTGGCTCACGTTCACAACCGTTCCCTTTCCTGGGTTCATCTGCTGACAAATGACACAACAATGGCAAACTGCTTCTGCAACTTGACGGAATCTGGGGTTAAACCAATCAGTTTTGAACAATCTTATCATGGCATCTCTCCCTAGGTGAGCCTGCCCATGATAGAATCGCGCTAGCTGCGATAAGAGACTATTTGGTAAAACAAATTTTCCCTCATTTGAAACCCATAACTCATCTGGTCTCCTTGTGCATTGTGACTTAATCCAGGAAACTCTTTCATCCTCCCTGACGCTATTCTGTAATGCTTTTAGTTCATCCATTGTATCTACGACCTTCAAGGCAAATGCTTCAGCTGGTTCGAGTTCTGGTTCACTTATCAAATTCCATTCATCCCTGAGCAATACACAGTTCAAGGCACAAAATCTTGCGACTTGATCCGCATATGCATTTCCCAGGGAAACATAGTCCTGTCCTTTTGTATGAGCACTACACTTTACCACTGCAATTTCGGCTGGCATCTGAATGGCGTGTAACAATTCCCTTATTCTCTCCCCGTTTTTCACTGGGGACCCTGAAGAGGTCAGGAAACCTCTCTGTGACCATAGTTGCCCAAAGTCGTGCACAATTCCAAACCCGTACTGACTATCAGTGTAAATGGTAACCTTCATCAATGTAGACAGTTGGCATGCTCTTGTAAGGGCTACAAGCTCTGCTACTTGTGCGGAATAGACTCCTTGAAGCCAGGATGCTTCCAAGACACCTGTTACAGTACATACAGCATATCCTGCTTTCAAAATTCCCAATGCATCTCTTAAACATGACTCATCAACAAAAACAATTTGGTCATTTTCATCAAGCTTAGTATCCTTAATGTCAGGTCGGGGTTTTGTGCAAAATTCAGTCATGCTCGACGTCTTCAGCGTTCTCAATTTCAGCATTTTCACCGGGAAGCAAGGTTGCTGGATTCAACGTAGTGCACCTTTTCAGCTGCACATTCGGTGAGCCCAGAATTATTGTTTCATACCTTGTGAGTCTTGCTCTAGTCATGTGTTGCGTTCGGGAGCGGGTCAAAAGTATCTCAACTGAGTGAGGGACCATGACTGTTAATGGGTGTCCCATCACTATTCCTTCACTCTGAGTGAGGCTGATACCAACTGCTGCTACGGCGCGCAAACACCCTGGCAGTGCTGCTGCGACCGGATCCAAAGTAGCTGAAAAATACGCTACTGGTCTGTTTATGCCACCATGGGCTTGGGTCAAGACAGACAAAGAACATGCATCACGTTCATGACAAAACAATGTGAAAGGCTTTGTGTAATCAGGCATACCTAAAGCTGGAGCCCTGCACATGCATTCTTTCAATTCAATAAAAGCATCCATCTCATCTCCTTTCAGCTCAATTTCATCCAAGGCATCCTTCTGGGTCAGTTTCAGTAAAGGCTTTGCTAGAGTTGAAAAGTTGGGAATCCACTGGCGACAGTCGCTCACCATCCCCAAAAACTTCCTCACCTCCCTCCTCGTCTTTGGTGGACTCATTTGAAGTACACTTGTTATTCTTTCCTTCATTATTCTCCGTGACCCTTTCTCTATTTGATGACCCAAGTATTTTACTTTCTTCTGACAGAACTGCAACTTTGAAGAAGACACCTTGTGTCCATTCCTTCCCAAATGGTTCAGTAGAGCAATGGTGTCGGCTGTGCAGCCACTTTCTGTCTTAGATGCAATCAGTAAGTCATCGATGTACTGTACTAGGGTTGACTCGAATGGCAATTCTAACGCTTCCAAGTCTTTCTTTAGAATCTGATTGAAAATTGACGGTGACTCCGAAAACCCTTGAGGAATTCGACACCAACTGTAAACTCTGTCTAAGAATTTGAAACAAAAGAGAAATTGGCTGTCCTCATGAAGAGGCACCGAAAAGAATGCTTGTGACAAGTCAATGACTGAGAACCACTCGGCATCGCAAGGGACTTGAAACATTATCACAGCTGGATTCGGTACTACAGGGCAGCATTTAATTATGATGTCATTTATTTTCCTCAAGTCCTGCACTATTCGGACCTTTCCACTCGGCTTTATTAGTCCCATGATTGGTGAATTACATGGACTGCTTAACACTTCTTTCAGTACTCCCTGTTTTACAAACTCGTCAATGAGTTGGGCGACTTTCATGAGGGTGTCTTGTGCCATGTGGTATTGTGGGGTCTGGGGAAAAGTTACATTGGGTTTTACGGTCACTTTCACTGGTTCCACTCCTTTCATCAATCCCACCTCTTTTCCTGTCATATCCCACACTTCCTTTCCGACTGTTTCCCGTAATTCAGCTGGAATATCTTCTTCAGTTATCATCGGAAAAAGGTTAATCAGAGGATATTCTTCATCGACAGTTTCCATCTCATCCCCCTCTACACTCTCCTCTTCTTCCCCATCACTGCTCGTCTGAATTCTAATTCCATTGTTCGAACACATAATCGAACATCCCAATTTGCACAATAGGTCTCTCCCTAACAGGGCTATCGGGCTTGAGTCACATACCACAAATTTATGTGACCCTTGATAGTTACCAATTCTGACTGGTACTGGATCTGTGATTGGGTTCGTCAGGTGCCTGTTTGCTACTCCCACTACTTGAACTGTTCTCCCTGAGAGTGGCAAATTTGGTACTTCAATGCTCCTAACAGTTGAACGTGTGGCTCCTGTGTCAACCAAGAATGAAACACTATGACCCATAACTCTTCCCTCCACATATGGACCCTTTTGATCAACTTCCAAGGATGCTGCAAGCACACAATTTCCTTCCTCATCTGAACTTTCACTCTCCCATACATTGTTTATTCCATTCTCACTGTGTAATGGGAACTGTTGTACGGTGCCATTTGTATTCATCACCTGACCCGAGACCTGTGGAGGAACCATCACTTGCTGCTGACTCACTGGTGCCAAAGGTATTTGCATTTGCTGATTAGGTACCATGGGAAACTGCTGTTGCATTGGCTGCATTTGCGTCATCTGCATACGGGGCATCTGCATCTGCTGCGGTTGCATGGGCTGTAATCCCTGCAGCTGATTTATGGTCTGAAAATTTGGGTTTGGACCTCTCATTTTCGGTCCCCTCATTGTCTGGAATGCATTGACATCGTTGTTTTTCTGACCAACACCTGCACCTTCCTGCACCACCATCGGGCACTCGCGTTTCCAATGACCGACGATTCCGCACGCGTGACACGGCATCACCCTTTTCATTGCCTGCACACCATTCGGAATCGCAACAGTGTTCAAATCCGGACCATTACTCCCAAAGCCTCCTCTGCCTCTGCCTCTCGCCTGTGGCTGAAACACCATATTTCCCTGTGGCTGCGGCTGCGGTATCTGCTGTTGGAACCCTTGCAACCCTTGCAGACCTGTCTGAGCTGCTTTAAGTTGCATCACCATCACTTTCTCTTTCAACCTTTTCTGTTTCACTTCAATTTCGTCGCTACAGTATTTCGCATAATTCAACACCTCATCAATAGGTTTCGACTGCCAACAAATCAAATGCGTCTTTATCATCTGACTTATCTCTGGTCTCAGCCCTTCCACAAATCTAAACACAAAATGAAGCATGTCCTTCGCCTCTATTGTTTCCGTGCCACTGTAGTTCTTGAACGCCTTCAACAACCTCTCATAGTAACCATGAATCGACTCTTTAGCCTCTTGGGCAGTTCGATCAATCTTCTGCCAATCCACATTTTTCGCGGCAACCTTCGTCTTCAAATGCTCAATCACCTTATAGTACAAGCTCATTACCATAGGTGATGGTGCACCCGTATCCCTGTCTCTCTCTGGTTCACTTGTCGGCCAACCTACAGCCCTTTTGCAGTCTTCCCACAAATCTGCCGGAACCACATTCTCAAAGAGGGTGTTCAGGTCTTCCCAAAGACATTTTGGAAGCTTCACAAACCTATCAGTCTGTTGATACCATTCAATCGGTTTCTCTCTCAGTTTGGGAAAATCATCCGTAAAAGACTGAATGTCGCTTCTGTGCCACGGTACATGTATTAATTTTCCCCCTGCTGTCTCCCTCATTGGTAACATGGTTATTGCATCACTACTCTGTGATCTTTTCTCGTTGTGCTCTGGGACACTGTCTTTCCTCTTTTCCTTTTTCTTTGCCCATCTGCTTTCCCATTTGTCTTAGCACCCCCACACTTGTGCACTCTGCAGCAATTCTCTAAGGTGCGTTTTCATGCCTGCTGACCTCATGTGTTCAAAGTCTGTGGTCCCGAAATCCAATCTATAGCTCCTGCTCAAGTGTTTTGTCTTGTCTATCTCAACCCCGTTTTTGTCAGCTATTTCTTGCAACCTTCTATGTACCTTGTTCACTTCTCTCGTAATCCTAGGACATAGATACCTCAGCTCTTCTTCCGAGTAGGACTCTAACCTATTCAAACCCATAGTCCCTTCCACCAATTCTTCTGCTTCCATGTTCAACCTGACCCTATTCAGATAGTCTTCTCCCTTCCCACTGGCTGAGCTTTGTGTGGAATTCAGACTGTTGAACCACTGTGTCAGCTGTTGCGCATTCAACCCCATCAGTGTAGCATTCACATCGACTGCCATTGATGGTTGCGGCAACTTTTCAGTGTTCGATGATAGCGGTATCATCAGTGGGGGACTCGACCTCACCACTGTTGACTGAGCACATATGGGACTAAACTCCATCAAGGACCCAGATCCAGTTGGCAGAGCCGCTGGAGTGTTTTGTATGCACCTCCTTTCCGTCCCACTCTGCACCATTGATCCTTGACCGCTCATACCTGAGTTAGGCTGAATGTACAAAGGTACCGGTGGACCTACAGTAATGGGTAGGGATATCGCATCTGGGTTCTGTCCATTCCCCATGTTCTGAGGCATGTTCATTCCCACACTATGGGTCATCATTGCCGGCATGCCCGTCTGACTCCCCGTCATCTGAGCATGTGCGGTTCCCCCCTGCATCTGCTTTTGAGGCATCAAAAACTGGGTTGATTCAGCTTGTGCCAATGTTGGGTTGCGACCATTCTGTACTCCCATTACAGTTGGATCTAGGGTCATTCCCGTACTGTTGTCACTGCTGTAGTACCTTGGGACCTGCGGCTGATAATTTTCTGCTGTTTTCAATATAGGCACATCTGGGTATATTCTCCTAACCTGCGGTATCTGCGGTGGTGAACAGTAAACTCGGGTCCTTAGATCCCGATGGCGTTTCTGAACTCGGAGTTTCATTATTCTGTACCGGTGCCGGAGGGGCAGAACTGGTACTTGGACCTTGTCCACTCTCTGCATAAGGTGGTGGACGGTCGTTCAGCAATTGCATGATTAACTCCTCATCCTCTAACTCTTCTTCTCTCCTTAACTTTTCCTCGTCCTCTCTATCTTTGGAACACCTCCTGTTTGTCTTACAGGTAGCTTTCTTGCCTGTCGCCTCTTCTTCCTTAGCAATTGCGGGAAACAATTTTATCCCCTGCAATATATCTGACCTCCACACCTTCTGTGCATTATCCCACCTAGCGTCCGCTAGTGTCTTTTCTACCTTTCTTATCCTGGTCTCGAACTTCTTTTGCTGTTGTTGTCTAGCCATTAGTTCCCAAATCGCTAGAGCCTCAAACTGTGCTGGCCTTGGAGGTACCTTCATGTCGTACATCGCGAATCTAAAATTCTCTAGGATCCTTATATTGAATGTCCCATGGATCGGGAACGCTACGCTCCCATGTTTCTCTGTCAGCTTGTGCCATTGCTTTAGCCAAAGGCACGGAGCTACCCCTTTTTCCTCCATTACAATGTAAGCTGGTGTACCTTCGGGTGGCGTCTCCTCTCCTACGCTCACTTTAATGTAAGACTCCCCCTTCATCGCACTCTTTAATGCTTTAAAAAATTTCATTTTCTCGTCTTTTATTTCACAAAGTTTGTAATCAATAAGTGACTTTAATTCCCGGAATACTCTTCGCCTGCCTTTCCCCTTCCAATCGAGCCCCACGGACTGCGTCCAATCCGTGCACGGCCCTTCTTTGCAACCAACCTATCCCAGCGCGGCTCCTAGTGACGTCACACTCACACACACTGCGGCTGACAAAGCCTCGCGGCTTGTCCTCCTTCACTCCGCTCCTCTCGTAACAACTTCTGGCATGTATCGCGAGCAACCAAATAATAATAAAACAGATCTGTCGGTTTACTACAGGAAGGGTAACACAATCGCTTCAGGACCTTAGGGATTTTTCACTAGCCTCGGCAGTTATTCCATCTTTCTCGGTCCCCACTTTCGCAAGCAAATCCTGACCCGCAGACTCTGCTCTCAACTTGTCAATGATCTATTCTAGTGCACTTAGAATTTGTCAAAGCCCGAAGTCGAAGTTTTCTTTCACTCCCTTAACACACGTACCGACTCGTTGACCACGCCCGGTCAACCTATTAAACCGACCAGACCACAACATAAAACAAGTGTCTCATACACTTTTCAACATACTCCGGAGTCTCTTGACTTTGCAGGGCCCGTCTCAACAACAACAACCACGTGGACCTTTTTCTGCACAAAGCGCCACATGCACATGAAGTTCGACGACTTCCCTACTCTCACACTCAGAGTCGCACCTCCGCTATTCTCTAAAATCCTCGCAACCTTTTCAAACAATCTGCGGCAATAAGCTGTGCAAGCGCAAAACCCTGACTTCACTCATGCCGTCACTAGTACCGCCAACGCCGATTTCACACCTCCATTCTCTCCATTCGCAAGCTCCGAGATCCCGGGAAAGTCGCGGGGGACTTAGGGCATCATCATTCTCTCAATCTGTTTTACCCAAGAAAAAATCTAATTCAACACCATATACCTCTCGAGTGGGGGTCCCAAAGGGCGTAACCGTTACCTCTCGAGCAGGGTCCCAAAGGGCGAAACCATTACCTCTCGAGTGGGGTCCCAAAGGGCGAAACCATTACCTCTGATAGAGCGTTCCTTCCTAATAAATTACCTGTATTTGGACGCTCTTGGGTCGATGAATCTTTTGACCAAGTGGGGCTCTCTTCACCCGAGATTAATCAATTTAATCAAATCAATAATCAATAACGAACATAAGCAATGCCCTGATCAACATAACACTTCACAATTAATCCAGAAAACATTTCGGCGAACCATGACCTTTCGGGCATGAATAACCACACCAGTTTATTCAAAGTTAATGAATTTATTTCCCTATATTAACAAAGCTAGCACGATATAAATGTGTCTCAACACCAAATGATAGATGTAAATGAACATTAATAGCTGTCCATAACGGCGAAAAAGATGCAATCTATGCAGCATTTGAATAACAATGCATTCGATAATAGCAACGCAAACCACTAAAACTATAATCTGTAATGAGCTAATTGCATACATTAGTCAGCATAACAAGGTCTCAAATTGCATCGTGCAACAAATGAATCCTCATCTAACCTCAAATTAGCATCTGCATGTGGGACTTCATGCAAAAACAATTTAGCAACATTGATTTGGAAAACTCCTAACTAGGGCTCTTATCAAAAATCAGCAGTTGGTTACCAAAAAAAGAAACACAATGCAATTGTACATTTTCCTTTCATATTTACCAAATTCAATCAGCATTCAAGGAAGTCTTCGTCTCACAGGTACCGGTTTCCGATCAGCATGGGACGGGGCAAAGGGGCGGGGTGGACGGGGCAATTGCCTCACAGCGGCAAGATAAAAGGACAAAACTACTACTTTATGCAAAGGGACAGATCAAAGTTAAAGTCTCTAGGGCGAGAATTTCTTAAAGTCTCTTTCTCTCGATTAGAGAAAGCATCAAAGTCTCATTCAAAATGGCGTCGAACATCAATTGGCATCGTAGAAGATGGCAAAATGACGAGGTCGGTAAGATGGGCCATAATGGCTGCAATGTCCTGCAAATGGCGGGTAATGGCTAATGGGCAATAATGTCCTCCATGGGTGCAGTGGGTAATGGCCAAAGGCTGATGGCTAAAAATGGCAATGGCTGCTTTCTTCTTGTGCACCAGGTTTAAATAAACAACAGTTCAAATCCAGTAGGGTCTTCCATTGGAGGGTTCATAGGTTGGCTTCAAATTGTCCAATCAAAAACAACAATTCACAAGCTTCTACCTAGGCATACATTATCCTTGGAGTCGGGAACGTAAGTTGCAACATATTTTACCAATTAACTCACTTTCAGAGCTTCCATTGTCTGCACCTGCAGATTGACCTTGGAGCAAAGAAGAAGATGCCAGGCTGGCACGAAACCTTAAAGATAAGCATGTGAACCGATCTCACTGGAAAAGTACAGCTTCAAGCAGGAATACACGTTTATTAGCACATTAGAAAAACACGAGCATCTAAACCGTGAGACAAGGCAACTAGGCCGAAGCCTCCACTGAAGTTATGCTAAGTTAAAACATTTCAAACAAGCAAATCATGGCACACGTTTACGGTTATGTCAGATTAGTACAATTCTAATACATCACGTTATATAAAGCACGCTTATAAATGTTGGCGAACTACTCTGAGGGCACATTTGTCCCCGTACAATCTTTATTAGTTCGGTTAAAGTCACACTTGATTATTGCAGCACTACGTTTATGCGCTAATAAATGTAAAACCTTCATTTCTGCGTCATCAGCACCTCAGATAGACTTAAACTTACACACCCTGGTCTGTGAGAGTAGTGCCCTATCCATTGCGGCATTGAGGGTAATCTGCAAGACAGAGTTCCAAAATCATCCTTTCATCTCAGTTCATGGCCACATATAGTATTTCTGCAGTCATTCGTTTCACTTTTCTGTCTTTAATTAAACTGACCATTTTAAACCTCCGGCACCCACCACTTCAATCTTACCGTTTTTGTGCTATCATAGGGCCTTGGAACTTTTGGCAAGTGGACAGAAGCAGTCAGAGAACCACATCACAATACATACTCCTTTGCCTGATACCTTTCACAACAAACTGCTCTTGGAAAAAGACGTTAACCGGTCCTTGCTCTCAGACAGACACAGAAAGCCTATCACCACCTCTACGAACATATTTCAATCAAACCAATATATATCATTCAACAATTATGCCTCTGTATCAATATAACTACAACTCGATACAGAAAGGAATTTAAAAAACAATCTGTCCATTTGAATAACCAGCAGAGTTTTAAGGACGTACAAATTGGAATGTGACAATTTCAGAGTTCCTCATTCATAAGAAGTCTGTGAGATAGTATCTCAGAAAGATCTCAAGTTTATAGCAAAAATGGTTGTAAGGGTGATTTTTACCACACAATTGCAACTAGATGACTCAATCTGCAAGAGACCAGTCCTTGACAGATTACACAACTGGGGCAACAGCAAAGGCAGCAATTGTGTCAATCCTTTATGATTCTTCTCTAGTACTATACTTTTTCTGAGGGACAATTTGCATTATTCCTGGAGAAAATCATAGAGCTTCTACCCATGCATAGTTTCTTCTTTCTGCACGCACACACTCCCTGCACTGAATCTACCCACAGTTCTGTTCAGAATGATTGTGCCATGTCATATTGTTGTATACGTATTGCATATCCATTGCATTTATGAAGAGGTACTTTGGTATGGCAGAAAGATTGAAAAGTAGCAATGCTGAAGGTATAACGTGACTGATTGTGCAGTTTGCATTGGGCTTTCTTAATGAGTGAGAGTGAAAGGAGTATTGTATGAGTGTGTTTCCAGTTTGTATGTAAAGATAAGTTGGGTGCTGTGAGAAAAAGACTTAACCATGAAGGGACTCGAACCCTCAATCTTCTGATCCGAAGTCAGACGCCTTATCCATTAGGCCACATGGTCACTGACTGCAACATGTTTGGGTGTTTAGGGTTAGGTGGTATGAATGGATGTGGAACATATCAATTACAGGTGCGCAGGACAGGATCCCATACCGTTCTTCATCTTCTTTCCATCAAAGGAGTTTTTTCAAACAGTATCTAGATAATTTCCAAAGTTTCATATCTTATGCTGTGCTTTTTTGGCGTTACTCCTCCTTTCTTCTTTTATTGAATACTCTGTTTTATGCTGCAATGGTATTTTTGGATTATTTGAAAAGAGAATGAAACTGCTTTGACAGTAGTTCAGACTTCCCATTTCTTGACTTGCTAATTTGCTCCCTGAATTAGCTTATACAAGTGACATGAACAGGGCCTTGACCTAAGCACGTACCTGAAAGCCTGTCACCACCTCTAGAAATAAAATTCACAGCAGCTCAAAACATTCATTTTGAAAGAGAATATTTCAAGTGAGTCCAAGTTTAATTTCAATAAAGAAAGTTGTATAAAATGACACGCTGCACATTTGGGTAACCAGCATGACTCTTTTCAGTGAAGAAGTGGAATGGTTCTGTTGCAATATACTATCACCCTGGCAAGCTGCTACGAGGAAGAGTAAACAATATGATTAGGTTTCAGCAAAAATGTATTAGTTCAGGGTGTGCACCTCAGATAGACTTAAACTTACACACCCTGGTCTGTGAGAGTAGTGCCCTATCCATTGCGGCATTGAGGGTAATCTGCAAGACAGAGTTCCAAAATCATCCTTTCATCTCAGTTCATGGCCACATACAGTATTTCTGCAGTCATTCGTTTCACTTTTCTGTCTTTAATTAAACTGACCATTTTAAACCTCCGGCACCCACCACTTCAATCTTTCTGTTTTTGTGCTATCATAGGGCCTTGGAACTTTTGGCAAGTGGACAGAAGCAGTCAGAGAACCACATCACAATACATACTCCTTTGCCTGATACCTTTCACAACAAACTGCTCTTGGAAAAAGACGTTAACCGGTCCTTGCTCTCAGACAGACACAGAAAGCCTATCACCACCTCTACGAACATATTTCAATCAAACCAATATATATCATTCAACAATTATGCCTCTGTATCAATAAAACTACAACTCGAGACAGAAAGGAATTTAAAAAACAATCTGCCCATTTGAATAACCAGCAGAGTTTTAAGGACGTACAAATTGGAATGTGACAATTTCAGAGTTCCTCATTCATAAGAAGTCTGTGAGATAGTATCTCAGAAAGATCTCAAGTTTATAGCAAAAATGGTTGTAAGGGTGATTTTTACCACACAATTGCAACTAGGTGCCTCAATCTGCAAGAGACCAGTCCTTGACAGATTACACAACTGGGGCAACAGCAAAGGCAGCAATTGTGTCAATCCTTTATGTTTCTTCTCTAGTACTATACTTTTTCTGAGGGACAATTTGCATTATTCCTGGAGAAAATCATAGAGCTTCTACCCATGCATAGTTTCTGCTTTCTGCACGCACACACTCCCTGCACTGAATCTACCCACAGTTCTGTTCGGAATGATTGTGCCATGTCATATTGTTGTATACGTATTGCATATCCGTGGCATTTATGAAGAGGTACTTTGGTATGGCAGAAAGACAGAAAAGTAGCAATGCTGAAGGCATAACGTGACTGATTGTGCAGTTTGCATTGGGCTTTCTTAATGAGTGAGAGTGAAAGGAGTATTGTAAGAGTGTATTTCCAGTTTGTATGTAAAGATAAGTTGGGTGCTGTGATGAAAAGTCTCAACCATGAAGGTACTCAAACACTCAATCTTCTGATCCGAAGTCAGATGCCTTATCCATTAGGCCACATGGTCACTGACAGCAATATGTTTATGTGTTTAGGGTTAGGTGGTATGAATGGATGTGGAACATATGAATTACAGGTGCGCAGGACAGGATCCCATACCGTTCTTCATCTTCTTTCCATCAAAGGAGTTTTTTCAAACAATATCTAGATAATTTCCAAAGTTTCATATCTTATGATGTGCTTTTTTGCTGTTAATCCTCCTTTCTTCTTTTATTGAATACTCTGTTTTATGCTGCAATGGTATTTTTGGATTATTTGAAAAGAGAATGAACTGACAGTAGTTCAGACTTCCCATTTCTTGACTTGCTAATTTGCTCCCTGAATTAGCTTATACAAGTGACCTGAACAGGGCCTTGACCTAAGCACGTACCTGAAAGCCTGTCACCACCTCTAGAAATAAAATTCACAGCAGCTCAAAACATTCATTTTGAAAGAGAATATTTCAAGTGAGTCCAAGTTTAATTTCAATAAAGAAAGTTGTATAAAATGACACGCTGCACATTTGGGTAACCAGCATGACTCTTTTCAGTGAAGAAGTGGAATGGTTCTGTTGCAATATACTATCACCCTGGCAAGCTGCTACGAGGAAGAGTAAACAATATGATTAGGTTTCAGCAAAAATGTATTAGTTCAGGGTGTGCACCTCAGATAGACTTAAACTTACACACCCTGGTCTGTGAGAGTAGTGCCCTATCCATTGCGGCATTGAGGGTAATCTGCAAGACAGAGTTCCAAAATCATCCTTTCATCTCAGTTCATGGCCTCATACAGTATTTCTGCAGTCATTCGTTTCACTTTTCTGTCTTTAATTAAACTGACCATTTTAAACCTCCGGCACCCACCACTTCAATCTTACCGTTTTTGTGCTATCATAGGGCCTTGGAACTTTTGGCAAGTGAACAGAAGCAGTCAGAGAACCACATCACAATACATACTTCTTTGCCTGATACCTTTCACAACAAACTGCTCTTGGAAAAACACGTTAACCAGTCCTTGCTCTCAGACAGACACAGAAAGCCTATCACCACCTCTACGAACATATTTCAATCAAACCAATATATATCATTCAACAATTATGCCTCTGTATCAATATAACTACAACTCGAGACAAAAAGGAATTTAAAAAACAATCTGCCCATTTGAATAACCAGCAGAGTTTTAAGGACGTACAAATTGGAATGTGACAATTTCAGAGTTCCTCATTCATAAGAAGTCTGTGAGATAGTATCTCAGAAAGATCTCAAGTTTATAGCAAAAATGGTTGTAAGGGTGATTTTTACCACACAATTGCAACTAGGTGACTCAATCTGCAAGAGACCAGTCCTTGACAGATTACACAAGTGGGGCAACAGCAAAGACAGCAATTGTGTCAATCCTTTATGATTCTTCTCTAGTACTATACTTTTTCTGAGGGACAATTTGCATTATTCCTGGAGAAAATCATAGAGCTTCTACCCATGCATAGTTTCTGCTTTCTGCACGCACACACTCCCTGCACTGAATCTACCCACAGTTCTGTTCAGAATGATTGTGCCATGTCATATTGTTGTATACGTATTGCATATCCGTGGCATTTATGAAAAAGTACTTTGGTATGGCAGAAAGACAGAAAAGTAGCAATGCTGATGGCATAACGTGACTGATTGTGCAGTTTGCATTGGGCTTTCTTAATGAGTGAGAGTGAAAGGAGTATTGTAAGAGTGTGTTTCCAGTTTGTATGTGAAGATAAGTTGGGTGCTGTGAGAAAAAGACTCAACCATGAAGGGACTCGAACCCTCAATGTTCTGATCCGAAGTCAGACACCTTATCCATTAGGCCACATGGTCACTGACTGCAATATGTTTGGGTGTTTAGGGTTAGGTGGTATGAATGGATGTGGAACATATCAATTACAGGTGCGCAGGACAGGATCCCATACCGTTCTTCATCTTCTTCCCATCAAAGGAGTTTTTTCAAACAATATCTAGATAATTTCCAAAGTTTCATATCTTATGCTGTGCTTTTTTGCCGTTAATCCTCCTTTCTTTTTTTATTGAATACTCTGTTTTATGCTGCAATGGTATTTTTGGATTATTTGAAAAGAGAATGAAACTGCTTTGACAGTAGTTCAGACTTCCCATTTCTTGACTTGCTAATTTGCTCCCTGAATTAGCTTATACAAGTGACATGAACAGGGCCTTGACCTAAGCACGTACCTGAAAGCCTGTCACCACCTCTAGAAATAAAATTCACAGCAGCTCAAAACATTCATTTTGAAAGAGAATATTTCAAGTGAGTCCAAGTTTAATTTCAATAAAGAAAGCTGTATAAAATGACACGCTGCACATTTGGGTAACCAGCATGACACTTTTCAGTGAAGAAGTGGAATGGTTCTGTTGCAATATACTATCACCCTGGCAAGCTGCTACGAGGAAGAGTAAACAATATGATTAGGTTTCAGCAAAAATGTATTAGTTCAGGGTGTGCACCTCAGATAGACTTAAACTTACACACCCTGGTCTGTGAGAGTAGTGCCCTATCCATTGCGGCATTGAGGGTAATCTGCAAGACAGAGTTCCAAAATCATCCTTTCATCTCAGTTCATGGCCACATACAGTATTTCTGCAGTCATTCGTTTCACTTTTCTGTCTTTAATTAAACTGACCATTTTAAACCTCCGGCACCCACCACTTCAATCTTACTGTTTTTGTGCTATCATAGGGCCTTGGAACTTTTGGCAAGTGGGCAGAAGCAGTCAGAGAACCACATCACAATACATACTCCTTTGCCTGATACCTTTCACAATAAACTGCTCTTGGAAAAACATGTTAACCGGTCCTTGCTCTCAGACAGACACAGAAAGCCTATCACCACCTCTACGAACATATTTCAATCAAACCAATATATATCATTCAACAATTATGCCTCTGTATCAATATAACTACAACTCGAGACAGAAAGGAATTTAAAAAACAATCTGCCCATTTGAATAACCAGCAGAGTTTTAAGGACGTACAAATTGGAATGTGACAATTTCAGAGTTCCTCATTCATAAGAAGTCTGTGAGATAGTATCTCAGAAAGATCTCAAGTTTATAGCAAAAATGGTTGTAAGGGTGATTTTTACCACACAATTGCAACTAGGTGACTCAATCTGCAAGAGACCAGTCCTTGACAGATTACACAACTGGGGCAACAGCAAAGGCAGCAATTGTGTCAATCCTTTATGATTCTTCTCTAATACTATACTTTTTCTGAGGGACAATTTGCATTATTCCTGGAGAAAATCATAGAGCTTCTACCCATGCATAGTTTCTGCTTTCTGCACGCACGCACTCCCTGCACTGAATCTACCCATAGTTCTGTTCAGAATGATTGTGCCATGTCATATTGTTGTATACGTATTGCATATCCATGGCATTTATGAAGAGGTACTTTGGTATGGCAGAAAGACAGAAAAGTAGCAATGCTGAAGGTATAACGTGACTGATTGTGCAGTTTGCATTTGGCTTTCTTAATGAGTGAGCGTGAAAGGAGTATTGTAAGAGTGTGTTTCCAGTTTGTATGTAAAGATAAGTTGGGTGCTGTGAGAAAAAGACTCAACCATGAAGGGACTCGAACCCTCAATCTTCTGATCCGAAGTCAGACGCCTTATCCATTAGGCCACATGGTCACTGACTGCAACATGTTTGGGTGTTTAGGGTTAGGTGGTATGAATGGATGTGGAACATATCAATTACAGGTGCGCAGGACAGGATCCCATACCGTTCTTCATCTTCTTTCCATCAAAGGAGTTTTTTCAAACAATATCTAGATAATTTCCAAAGTTTCATATCTTATGCTGTGCTTTTTTGCCGTTAATCCTCCTTTCTTCTTTTATTGAATACTCTGTTTTATGCTGCAATGGTATTTTTGGATTATTTGAAAAGAGAATGAAACTGCTTTGACAGTAGTTCAGACTTCCCATTTCTTGACTTGCTAATTTGCTCCCTGAATTAGCTTATACAAGTGACATGAACAGGGCCTTGACCTAAGCACGTACCTGAAAGCCTGTCACCACCTCTAGAAATAAAATTCACAGCAGCTCAAAACATTCATTTTGAAAGAGAATATTTCAAGTGAGTCCAAGTTTAATTTCAATAAAGAAAGTTGTATAAAATGACACGCTGCACATTTGGGTAACCAGCATGACTCTTTTCAGTGAAGAAGTGGAATGGTTCTGTTGCAATATACTATCACCCTGGCAAGCTGCTACGAGGAAGAGTAAACAATATGATTAGGTTTCAGCAAAAATGTATTAGTTCAGGGTGTGCACCTCAGATAGACTTAAACTTACACACCCTGGTCTGTGAGAGTAGTGCCCTATCCATTGCGGCATTGAGGGTAATCTGCAAGACAGAGTTCCAAAATCATCCTTTCATCTCAGTTCATGGCCTCATACAGTATTTCTGCAGTCATTCGTTTCACTTTTCTGTCTTTAATTAAACTGACCATTTTAAACCTCCGGCACCCACCAGTTCAATCTTACCGTTTTTGTGCTATCATAGGGCCTTGGAACTTTTGGCAAGTGGACAGAAGCAGTCAGAGAACCACATCACAATACATACTTCTTTGCCTGATACCTTTCACAACAAACTGCTCTTGGAAAAACACGTTAACCAGTCCTTGCTCTCAGACAGACACAGAAAGCCTATCACCACCTCTACGAACATATTTCAATCAAACCAATATATATCATTCAACAATTATGCCTCTGTATCAATATAACTACAACTCGAGACAAAAAGGAATTTAAAAAACGATCTGCCCATTTGAATAACCAGCAGAGTTTTAAGGACGTACAAATTGGAATGTGACAATTTCAGAGTTCCTCATTCATAAGAAGTCTGTGAGATAGTATCTCAGAAAGATCTCAAGTTTATAGCAAAAATGGTTGTAAGGGTGATTTTTACCACACAATTGCAACTAGGTGACTCAATCTGCAAGAGACCAGTCCTTGACAGATTACACAAGTGGGGCAACAGCAAAGACAGCAATTGTGTCAATCCTTTATGATTCTTCTCTAGTACTATACTTTTTCTGAGGGACAATTTGCATTATTCCTGGAGAAAATCATAGAGCTTCTACCCATGCATAGTTTCTGCTTTCTGCACGCACACACTCCCTGCACTGAATCTACCCACAGTTCTGTTCAGAATGATTGTGCCATGTCATATTGTTGTATACGTATTGCATATCCGTGGCATTTATGAAAAAGTACTTTGGTATGGCAGAAAGACAGAAAAGTAGCAATGCTGATGGCATAACGTGACTGATTGTGCAGTTTGCATTGGGCTTTCTTAATGAGTGAGAGTGAAAGGAGTATTGTAAGAGTGTGTTTCCAGTTTGTATGTGAAGATAAGTTGGGTGCTGTGAGAAAAAGACTCAACCATGAAGGGACTCGAACCCTCAATGTTCTGATCCGAAGTCAGACACCTTATCCATTAGGCCACATGGTCACTGACTGCAATATGTTTGGGTGTTTAGGGTTAGGTGGTATGAATGGATGTGGAACATATCAATTACAGGTGCGCAGGACAGGATCCCATACCGTTCTTCATCTTCTTCCCATCAAAGGAGTTTTTTCAAACAATATCTAGATAATTTCCAAAGTTTCATATCTTATGCTGTGCTTTTTTGCCGTTAATCCTCCTTTCTTTTTTTATTGAATACTCTGTTTTATGCTGCAATGGTATTTTTGGATTATTTGAAAAGAGAATGAAACTGCTTTGACAGTAGTTCAGACTTCCCATTTCTTGACTTGCTAATTTGCTCCCTGAATTAGCTTATACAAGTGACATGAACAGGGCCTTGACCTAAGCACGTACCTGAAAGCCTGTCACCACCTCTAGAAATAAAATTCACAGCAGCTCAAAACATTCATTTTGAAAGAGAATATTTCAAGTGAGTCCAAGTTTAATTTCAATAAAGAAAGCTGTATAAAATGACACGCTGCACATTTGGGTAACCAGCATGACACTTTTCAGTGAAGAAGTGGAATGGTTCTGTTGCAATATACTATCACCCTGGCAAGCTGCTACGAGGAAGAGTAAACAATATGATTAGGTTTCAGCAAAAATGTATTAGTTCAGGGTGTGCACCTCAGATAGACTTAAACTTACACACCCTGGTCTGTGAGAGTAGTGCCCTATCCATTGCGGCATTGAGGGTAATCTGCAAGACAGAGTTCCAAAATCATCCTTTCATCTCAGTTCATGGCCACATACAGTATTTCTGCAGTCATTCGTTTCACTTTTCTGTCTTTAATTAAACTGACCATTTTAAACCTCCGGCACCCACCACTTCAATCTTACTGTTTTTGTGCTATCATAGGGCCTTGGAACTTTTGGCAAGTGGGCAGAAGCAGTCAGAGAACCACATCACAATACATACTCCTTTGCCTGATACCTTTCACAATAAACTGCTCTTGGAAAAACATGTTAACCGGTCCTTGCTCTCAGACAGACACAGAAAGCCTATCACCACCTCTACGAACATATTTCAATCAAACCAATATATATCATTCAACAATTATGCCTCTGTATCAATATAACTACAACTCGAGACAGAAAGGAATTTAAAAAACAATCTGCCCATTTGAATAACCAGCAGAGTTTTAAGGACGTACAAATTGGAATGTGACAATTTCAGAGTTCCTCATTCATAAGAAGTCTGTGAGATAGTATCTCAGAAAGATCTCAAGTTTATAGCAAAAATGGTTGTAAGGGTGATTTTTACCACACAATTGCAACTAGGTGACTCAATCTGCAAGAGACCAGTCCTTGACAGATTACACAACTGGGGCAACAGCAAAGGCAGCAATTGTGTCAATCCTTTATGATTCTTCTCTAATACTATACTTTTTCTGAGGGACAATTTGCATTATTCCTGGAGAAAATCATAGAGCTTCTACCCATGCATAGTTTCTTCTTTCTGCACGCACACACTCCCTGCACTGAGTCCACCCACAGTTCTGTTCAGAATGATTGTGCCATGTCATATTGTTGTATACGTATTGCATATCCATGGCATTTATGAAGAGGTACTTTGGTATGGCAGAAAGACAGAAAAGTAGCAATGCTGAAGGTATAACGTGACTGATTGTGCAGTTTGCATTTGGCTTTCTTAATGAGTGAGCGTGAAAGGAGTATTGTAAGAGTGTGTTTCCAGTTTGTATGTAAAGATAAGTTGGGTGCTGTGAGAAAAAGACTCAACCATGAAGGGACTCGAACCCTCAATCTTCTGATCCGAAGTCAGACGCCTTATCCATTAGGCCACATGGTCACTGACTGCAACATGTTTGGGTGTTTAGGGTTAGGTGGTATGAATGGATGTGGAACATATCAATTACAGGTGCGCAGGACAGGATCCCATACCGTTCTTCATCTTCTTTCCATCAAAGGAGTTTTTTCAAACAATATCTAGATAATTTCCAAAGTTTCATATCTTATGCTGTGCTTTTTTGCCGTTAATCCTCCTTTCTTCTTTTATTGAATACTCTGTTTTATGCTGCAATGGTATTTTTGGATTATTTGAAAAGAGAATGAAACTGCTTTGACAGTAGTTCAGACTTCCCATTTCTTGACTTGCTAATTTGCTCCCTGAATTAGCTTATACAAGTGACATGAACAGGGCCTTGACCTAAGCACGTACCTGAAAGCCTGTCACCACCTCTAGAAATAAAGTTCACAGCAGCTCAAACATTCATTTTGAAAGAGAATATTTCAAGTGAGTCCAAGTTTAATTTCAATAAAGAAAGCTGTATAAAATGACAAGCTGCATATTTGGGTAACCAGCATGACTCTTTTCAGTGAAGAAGTGGAATGGTTCTGTTGCAATATACTATCACCCTGGCAAGCTGCTACGAGGAAGAGTAAACAATATGATTAGGTTTCAGCAAAAATGTATTAGTTCAGGGTGTGCACCTCAGATAGACTTAAACTTACACACCCTGGTCTGTGAGAGTAGTGCCCTATCCATTGCGGCATTGAGGGTAATCTGCAAGACAGAGTTCCAAAATCATCCTTTCATCTCAGTTCATGGCCACATACAGTATTTCTGCAGTCATTCGTTTCACTTTTCTGTCTTTAATTAAACTGACCATTTTAAACCTCCGGCACCCACCACTTCAATCTTACAGTTTTTGTGCTATCATAGGGCCATGGAACTTTTGGCAAGTGGACAGAAGCAGTCAGAGAACCACATCACAATACATACTCATTTGCCTGATACCTTTCACAACAAACTGCTCTTGGAAAAAGACGTTAACCGGTCCTTGCTCTCAGACAGACACAGAAAGCCTATCACCACCTCTATGAACATATTTCAATCAAACCAATATATATCATTCAAGAATTATGCCTCTGTATCAATATAACTACAACTAGAGACAGAAAGGAATTTAAAAAACAATCTGCCCATTTGAATAACCAGCATAGTTTTAAGGACGTACAAATTGGAATGTGACAATTTCAGAGTTCCTCATTCATAAGAAGTCTGTGAGATAGTATCTCAGAAAGATCTCAAGTTTATAGCAAAAATGGTTGTAAGGGTGATTTTTACCACACAATTGCAACTAGGTGCCTCAATCTGCAAGAGACCAGTCCTTGACAGATTACACAACTGGGGCAACAGCAAAGGCAGCAATTGTGTCAATCCTTTATGATTCTTCTCTAGTACTATACTTTTTCTGAGGGACAATTTGCATTATTCCTGGAAAAAATCATAGAGCCTCTACCCATGCATAGTTTCTGCTTTCTGCACGCACACACTCCCTGGACTGAATCTACCCACAGTTCTGTTCGGAATGATTGTGCCATGTCATATTGTTGTATACGTATTGCATATCCGTGGCATTTATGAAGAGGTACTTTGGTATGGCAGAAAGACAGAAAAGTAGCAATGCTGAAGGCATAACGTGACTGATTGTGCAGTTTGCATTGGGCTTTATTAATGAGTGAGAGTGAAAGGAGTATTGTAAGAGTGTATTTCCAGTTTGTATGTAAAGATAAGTTGAGTGCTGTGAGAAAAAGACTCAACCATGAAGGGACTCGAACCCTCAATCTCCTGATCCGAAGTCAGACGCCTTATCCATTAGGCCACATGGTCACTGACAGCAATATGTTTGGTTGTTTAGGGTTAGGTGGTATGAATGGATGTGGAACATATCAATTACAGGTGCGCAGGACAGGATCCCATACCGTTCTTCATCTTCTTTCCATCAAAGGAGTTTTTTCAAACAATATCTAGATAATTTCCAAAGTTTCATATCTTATGATGTGCTTTTTTGCTGTTAATCCTCCTTTCTTCTTTTATTGAATACTCTGTTTTATGCTGCAATGGTATTTTTGGATTATTTGAAAAGAGAATGAAACTGCTTTGACAGTAGATCAGACTTCCCATTTCTTGACTTGCTAATTTGCTCCCTGAATTAGCTTATACAAGTGACATGAACAGGGCCTTAACCTAAGCACGTACCTGAAAGCCTGTCACCACCTCTAGAAATAAAAGTCACAGCAGCTCAAAACATTCATTTTGAAAGAGAATATTTCAAGTGAGTCCAAGTTTAATTTCAATAAAGAAAGCTGTATAAAATGACACGCTGCTCATTTGGGTAACCAGCATGACACTTTTCAGTGAAGAAGTGGAATGGTTCTGTTGCAATATACTATCACCCTGGCAAGCTGCTACGAGGAAGAGTAAACAATATGATTAGGTTTCAGCAAAAATTTATTAGTTCAGGGTGTGCACCTCAGATAGACTTAAACTTACACACCCTGGTCTGTGAGATTAGTGCCCTATCTATTGCGGCATTGAGGGTAATCTGCAAGACAGAGTTCCAAAATCATCCTTTCATCTCAGTTCATGGCCACATACAGTATTTCTGCAGTCATTCGTTTCACTTTTCTGTCTTTAATTAAACTGACCATTTTAAACCTCCGGCACCCACCACTTCAATCTTACCGTTTTTGTGCAATCATAGGGCCTTGGAACTTTTGGCAAGTGGACAGAAGCAGTCAGAGAACCACATCACAATACATACTCCTTTGCCTGATACCTTTCACAATAAACTGCTCTTGGAAAAAGACGTTAACCGGTCCTTGCTCTCAGACAGACACAGAAAGCCTATCACCACCTCTACGAACATATTTCAATCAAACCAATATATATCATTCAACAATTATGCCTCTGTATCAATATAACTACAACTCGAGACAGAAAGGAATTTAAAAAACAATCTGCCCATTTGAATAACCAGCATAGTTTTAAGGACGTACAAATTGGAATATGACAATTTCAGAGTTCCTCATTCATAAGAAGTCTGTGAGATAGTATCTCAGAAAGATCTCAAGTTTATAGCAAAAATGGTTGTAAGGGTGATTTTTACCACACAATTGCAACTAGGTGCCTCAATCTGCAAGAGACCAGTCCTTGACAGATTACACAACTGGGGCAACAGCAAAGGCAGCAATTGTGTCAATCCTTTATGATTCTTCTCTAGTACTATACTTTTTCTGAGGGACAATTTCCATTATTCCTGGAGAAAATCATAGAGCTTCTATCCATGCATAGTTTCTGCTTTCTGCACGCACACACTCCCTGCACTGAATCTACCCACAGTTCTGTTCGGAATGATTGTGCCATGTCATATTGTTGTATACGTATTGCATATCCAAGGCATTTATGAAGAGGTACTTTGGTATGGCAGAAAGACAGAAAAGTAGCAATGCTGAAGGCATAACGTGACTGATTGTGCAGTTTTCATTGGGCTTTCTTAATGAGTGAGAGTGAAAGGAGTATTGCAAGAGTGTATTTCCAGTTTGTATGTAAAGATAAGTTGAGTGCTGTGAGAAGAAGACTCAACCATGAAGGGACTTGAACCCTCAATCTCCTGATCCGAAGTCAGACGCCTTATCCATTAGGCCACATGGTCACTGACAGCAATATGTTTGGTTGTTTAGGGTTAGGTGGTATGAATGGATGTGGAACATATCAATTACAGGTGCGCAGGACAGGATCCCATACCGTTCTTCATCTTCTTTCCATCAAAGGAGTTTTTTCAAACAATATCTAGATAATTTCCAAAGTTTCATATCTTATGATGTGCTTTTTTGCTGTTAATCCTCCTTTCTTCTTTTATTGAATACTCTGTTTTATGCTGCAATGGTATTTTTGGATTATTTGAAAAGAGAATGAAACTGCTTTGACAGTAGTTCAGACTTCCCATTTCTTGACTTGCTAATTTGCTCCCTGAATTAGCTTATACAAGTGACATGAACAGGGCCTTGACCTAAGCACGTACCTGAAAGCCTGTCACCACCTCTAGAAATAAAAGTCACAGCAGCTCAAAACATTCATTTTGAAAGAGAATATTTCAAGTGAGTCCAAGTTTAATTTCAATAAAGAAAGCTGTATAAAATGACACGCTGCTCATTTGGGTAACCAGCATGACACTTTTCAGTGAAGAAGTGGAATGGTTCTGTTGCAATATACTATCACCCTGGCAAGCTGCTACGAGGAAGAGTAAACAATATGATTAGGTTTCAGCAAAAATGTATTAGTTCAGGGTGTGCACCTCAGATAGACTTAAACTTACACACCCTGGTCTGTGAGAGTAGTGCCCTATCTATTGCGGCATTGAGGGTAATCTGCAAGACAGAGTTCCAAAATCATCCTTTCATCTCAGTTCATGGCCACATACAGTATTTCTGCAGTCATTCGTTTCACTTTTCTGTCTTTAATTAAACTGACCATTTTAAACCTCCGGCACCCACCACTTCAATCTTACCGTTTTTGTGCAATCATAGGGCCTTGGAACTTTTGGCAAGTGGACAGAAGCAGTCAGAGAACCACATCACAATACATACTCCTTTGCCTGATACCTTTCACAATAAACTGCTCTTGGAAAAAGACGTTAACCGGTCCTTGCTCTCAGACAGACACAGAAAGCCTATCACCACCTCTACGAACATATTTCAATCAAACCAATATATATCATTCAACAATTATGCCTCTGTATCAATATAACTACAACTCGAGACAGAAAGGAATTTAAAAAACAATCTGCCCATTTGAATAACCAGCATAGTTTTAAGGACGTACAAATTGGAATATGACAATTTCAGAGTTCCTCATTCATAAGAAGTCTGTGAGATAGTATCTCAGAAAGATCTCAAGTTTATAGCAAAAATGGTTGTAAGGGTGATTTTTACCACACAATTGCAACTAGGTGCCTCAATCTGCAAGAGACCAGTCCTTGACAGATTACACAACTGGGGCAACAGCAAAGGCAGCAATTGTGTCAATCCTTTATGATTCTTCTCTAGTACTATACTTTTTCTGAGGGACAATTTCCATTATTCCTGGAGAAAATCATAGAGCTTCTATCCATGCATAGTTTCTGCTTTCTGCACGCACACACTCCCTGCACTGAATCTACCCACAGTTCTGTTCGGAATGATTGTGCCATGTCATATTGTTGTATACGTATTGCATATCCAAGGCATTTATGAAGAGGTACTTTGGTATGGCAGAAAGACAGAAAAGTAGCAATGCTGAAGGCATAACGTGACTGATTGTGCAGTTTTCATTGGGCTTTCTTAATGAGTGAGAGTGAAAGGAGTATTGCAAGAGTGTATTTCCAGTTTGTATGTAAAGATAAGTTGAGTGCTGTGAGAAGAAGACTCAACCATGAAGGGACTTGAACCCTCAATCTCCTGATCCGAAATCAGACGCCTTATCCATTAGGCCACATGGTCACTGACAGCAATATGTTTGGTTGTTTAGGGTTAGGTGGTATGAATGGATGTGGAACATATCAATTACAGGTGCGCAGGACAGGATCCCATACCGTTCTTCATCTTCTTTCCATCAAAGGAGTTTTTTCAAACAATATCTAGATAATTTCCAAAGTTTCATATCTTATGATGTGCTTTTTTGCTGTTAATCCTCCTTTCTTCTTTTATTGAATACTCTGTTTTATGCTGCAATGGTATTTTTGGATTATTTGAAAAGAGAATGAAACTGCTTTGACAGTAGTTCAGACTTCCCATTTCTTGACTTGCTAATTTGCTCCCTGAATTAGCTTATACAAGTGACATGAACAGGGCCTTGACCTAAGCACGTACCTGAAAGCCTGTCACCACCTCTAGAAATAAAAGTCACAGCAGCTCAAAACATTCATTTTGAAAGAGAATATTTCAAGTGAGTCCAAGTTTAATTTCAATAAAGAAAGCTGTATAAAATGACACGCTGCTCATTTGGGTAACCAGCATGACACTTTTCAGTGAAGAAGTGGAATGGTTCTGTTGCAATATACTATCACCCTGGCAAGCTGCTACGAGGAAGAGTAAACAATATGATTAGGTTTCAGCAAAAATGTATTAGTTCAGGGTGTGCACCTCAGATAGACTTAAACTTACACACCCTGGTCTGTGAGAGTAGTGCCCTATCTATTGCGGCATTGAGGGTAATCTGCAAGACAGAGTTCCAAAATCATCCTTTCATCTCAGTTCATGGCCACATACAGTATTTCTGCAGTCATTCGTTTCACTTTTCTGTCTTTAATTAAACTGACCATTTTAAACCTCCGGCACCCACCACTTCAATCTTACCGTTTTTGTGCAATCATAGGGCCTTGGAACTTTTGGCAAGTGGACAGAAGCAGTCAGAGAACCACATCACAATACATACTCCTTTGCCTGATACCTTTCACAATAAACTGCTCTTGGAAAAAGACGTTAACCGGTCCTTGCTCTCAGACAGACACAGAAAGCCTATCACCACCTCAACGAACATATTTCAATCAAACCAATATATATCATTCAACAATTATGCCTCTGTATCAATATAACTACAACTCGAGACAGAAAGGAATTTAAAAAACAATCTGCCCATTTGAATAACCAGCATAGTTTTAAGGACGTACAAATTGGAATATGACAATTTCAGAGTTCCTCATTCATAAGAAGTCTGTGAGATAGTATCTTAGAAAGATCTCAAGTTTATAGCAAAAATGGTTGTAATGGTGATTTTTACCACACAATTGCAACTAGGTGCCTCAATCTGCAAGAGACCAGTCCTTGACAGATTACACAACTGGGGCAACAGCAAAGGCAGCAATTGTGTCAATCCTTTATGATTCTTCTCTAGTACTATACTTTTTCTGAGGGACAATTTGCATTATTCCTGGAGAAAATCATAGAGCTTCTATCCATGCATAGTTTCTGCTTTCTGCACGCACACACTCCCTGCACTGAATCTACCCACAGTTCTGTTCCGAATGATTGTGCCATGTCATATTGTTGTATACGTATTGCATATCCAAGGCATTTATGAAGAGGTACTTTGGTATGGCAGAAAGACAGAAAAGTAGCAATGCTGAAGGCATAACGTGACTGATTGTGCAGTTTGCATTGGGCTTTCTTAATGAGTGAGAGTGAAAGGAGTATTGTAAGAGTGTGTTTCCAGTTTGTATGTAAAGATAAGTTGGGTGCTGTGAGAAAAAGACTCAACCATGAAGGGACTCGAACCCTCAATGTTCTGATCCGAAGTCAGACGCCTTATCCATTAGGCCACATGGTCACTGACTGCAATATGTTTGGGTGTTTAGGGTTAGGTGGTATGAATGGATGTGGAACATATCAATTACAGGTGCGCAGGACAGGATCCCATACCGTTCTTCATCTTCTTTCCATCAAAGGAGTTTTTTCAAACCATATCTAGATAATTTCCAAAGTTTCATATCTTATGCTGTGCTTTTTTGCCGTTAATCCTCCTTTCTTTTTTTATTGAATACTCTGTTTTATGCTGCAATGGTATTTTTGGATTATTTGAAAAGAGAATGAAACTGCTTTGACAGTAGTTCAGACTTCCCATTTCTTGACTTGCTAATTTGCTCCCTGAATTAGCTTATACAAGTGACCTGAACAGGGCCTTGACCTAAGCACGTACCTGAAAGCCTGTCACCACCTCTAGAAATAAAATTCACAGCAGCTCAAAACATTCATTTTGAAAGAGAATATTTCAAGTGAGTCCAAGTTTAATTTCAATAAAGAAAGCTGTATAAAATGACACGCTGCACATTTGGGTAACCAGCATGACACTTTTCAGTGAAGAAGTGGAATGGTTCTGTTGCAATATACTATCACCCTGGCAAGCTGCTACGAGGAAGAGTAAACAATATGATTAGGTTTCAGCAAAAATGTATTAGTTCAGGGTGTGCACCTCAGATAGACTTAAACTTACACACCCTGGTCTGTGAGAGTAGTGCCCTATCTATTGCGGCATTGAGGGTAATCTGCAAGACAGAGTTCCAAAATCATCCTTTCATCTCAGTTCATGGCCACATACAGTATTTCTGCAGTCATTCGTTTCACTTTTCTGTCTTTAATTAAACTGACCATTTTAAACCTCCGGCACCCACCACTTCAATCTTACCGTTTTTGTGCTATCATAGGGCCTTGAAACTTTTGGCAAGTGGGCAGAAGCAGTCAGAGAACCACATCACAATACATACTCCTTTGCCTGATACCTTTCACAATAAACTGCTCTTGGAAAAAGACGTTAACCGGTCCTTGCTCTCAGACAGACACAGAAAGCCTATCACCACCTCTACGAACATATTTCAATCAAACCAATATATATCATTCAACAATTATGCCTCTGTATCAATATAACTATAACTCGAGACAGAAAGGAATTTAAAAAACAATCTGCCCATTTGAATAACCAGCATAGTTTTCAGGACGTACAAATTGGAATGTGACAATTTCAGAGTTCCTCATTCATAAGAAGTCTGTGAGATAGTATCTCAGAAAGATCTCAAGTTTATAGCAAAAATGGTTGTAAGGGTGATTTTTACCACACAATTGCAACTAGGTGCCTCAATCTGCAAGAGACCAGTCCTTGACAGATTTCACAACTGGGGCAACAGCAAAGGCAGCAATTGTGTCAATCCTTTATGATTCTTCTCTAGTACTATACTTTTTCTGAGGGACAATTTGCATTATTCCTGGAGAAAATCATAGAGCTTCTACCCATGCATAGTTTCTGCTTTCTGCACGCACACACTCCCTGCACTGAATCTACCCACAGTTCTGTTCAGAATGATTGTGCCATGTCATATTGTTGTATACGTATTGCATATCCGTGGCATTTATGAAGAGGTACTTTGGTATGGCAGAAAGACAGAAAAGTAGCAATGCTGATGGCATAACGTGACTGATTGTGCAGTTTGCATTGGGCTTTCTTAATGAGTGAGAGTGAAAGGAGTATTGTAAGAGTGTGTTTCCAGTTTGTATGTAAAGATAAGTTGGGTGCTGTGAGAAAAAGACTCAACCATGAAGGGACTCGAACCCTCAATCTTCTGATCCGAAGTCAGACACCTTATCCATTAGGCCACATGGTCACTGACTGCAACATGTTTGGGTGTTTAGGGTTAGGTGGTATGAATGAATGTGGAACATATCAATTACAGGTGCGCAGGACAGGATCCCATACCGTTCTTCATCTTCTTTCCATCAAAGGAGTTTTTTCAAACAATATCTAGATAATTTCCAAAGTTTCATATCTTATGCTGTGCTTTTTTGCTGTTAATCCTCCTTTCTTTTTTTATTGAATACTCTGTTTTATGCTGCAATGGTATTTTTGGATTATTTGAAAAGAGAATGAAACTGCTTTGACAGTAGTTCAGACTTCCCATTTCTTAACTTGCTAATTTGCTCCCTGAATTAGCTTATACAAGTGACATGAACAGGGCCTTGACCTAAACACGTACCTGAAAGCCTGTCACCACCTCTAGAAATAAAATTCACAGCAGCTCAAAACATTCATTTTGAAAGAGAATATTTCAAGTGAGCCCAAGTTTAATTTCAATAAAGAAAGTTGTATAAAATGACACGCTGCACATTTGGGTAACCAGCATGACTCTTTTCAGTGAAGAAGTGGAATGGTTCCGTTGCAATATACTATCACCCTGGCAAGCTGCTACGAGGAAGAGTAAACAATATGATTAGGTTTCAGCAAAAATGTATTAGTTCAGGGTGTGCACCTCAGATAGACTTAAACTTACACACCCTGGTCTGTGAGAGTAGTGCCCTATCCATTGCGGCATTAAGGGTAATCTGCGAGACAGAGTTCCAAAATCATCCTTTCATCTCAGTTCATGGCCTCATACAGTATTTCTGCAGTCATTCGTTTCACTTTTCTGTCTTTAATTAAACTGACCATTTTAAACCTCCGGCACCCACCACTTCAATCTTACAGTTTTTGTGCTATCATAGGGCCATGGAACTTTTGGCAAGTGGACAGAAGCAGTCAGAGAACCACATCACAATACATACTCATTTGCCTGATACCTTTCACAACAAACTGCTCTTGGAAAAAGACGTTAACCGGTCCTTGCTCTCAGACAGACACAGAAAGCCTATCACCACCTCTATGAACATATTTCAATCAAACCAATATATATCATTCAAGAATTATGCCTCTGTATCAATATAACTACAACTAGAGACAGAAAGGAATTTAAAAAACAATCTGCCCATTTGAATAACCAGCATAGTTTTAAGGACGTACAAATTGGAATGTGACAATTTCAGAGTTCCTCATTCATAAGAAGTCTGTGAGATAGTATCTCAGAAAGATCTCAAGTTTATAGCAAAAATGGTTGTAAGGGTGATTTTTACCACACAATTGCAACTAGGTGCCTCAATCTGCAAGAGACCAGTCCTTGACAGATTACACAACTGGGGCAACAGCAAAGGCAGCAATTGTGTCAATACTTTATGATTCTTCTCTAGTACTATACTTTTTCTGAGGGACAATTTGCATTATTCCTGGAGAAAATCATAGAGCTTCTACCCATGCATAGTTTCTGCTTTCTGCACGCACACACTCCCTGCACTGAATCTACCCACAGTTCTGTTCGGAATGATTGTGCCATGTCATATTGTTGTATACGTATTGCATATCCGTGGCATTTATGAAGAGGTACTTTGGTATGGCAGAAAGACAGAAAAGTAGCAATGCTGAAGGCATAACGTGACTGATTGTGCAGTTTGCATTGGGCTTTCTTAATGAGTGAGAGTGAAAGGAGTATTGTAAGAGTGTATTTCCAGTTTGTATGTAAAGATAAGTTGGGTGCTGTGACAAAAAGACTTAACCATAAAGGGACTCAAACCCTCAATCTTCTGATATGAAGTCAGACGCCTTATCCATTAGGCCACATGGTCACTGACTGCAATATGTTTGGGTGTTTAGGGTTAGGTGCATGATTGGATGTGGAACATATCAATTACCTGTGTGCAGGACAGGATCCCATACCGTTCTTCATCTTCTTTCCATCAAAGGAGTTTTTTCAAACAATATCTAGATAATTTCCAAAGTTTCATATCTTATGCTGTGCTTTTTTGCCGTTAATCCTCCTTTCTTCTGTTATTGAATACTCTGTTTTATGCTGCAATGGTATTTTTGGATTATTTGAAAAGAGAATGAAACTGCTTTGACAGTAGTTCAGACTTCCCATTTCTTGACTTGCTAATTTGCTCCCTGAATTAGCTTATACAAGTGACATGAACAGGGCCTTGACCTAAGCACGTACCTGAAAGCCTGTCACCACCTCTAGAAATAAAATTCACAGCAGCTCAAAACATTCATTTTGAAAGAGAATATTTCAAGTGAGTCCAAGTTTAATTTCAATAAAGAAAGCTGTATAAAATGACACGCTGCGCATTTGGGTAACCAGCATGACTCTTTTCAGTGAAGAAGTGGAATGGTTCTGTTGCAATATACTATCACCCTGGCAAGCTGCTACGAGGAAGAGTAAACAATATGATTAGGTTTCAGCAAAAATGTATTAGTTCAGGGTGTGCACCTCAGATAGACTTAAACTTACACACCCTGGTCTGTGAGAGTAGTGCCCTATCCATTGCGGCATTGAGGGTAATCTGGAAGACAGAGTTCCAAAATCATCCTTTCATCTCAGTTCATGGCCACATACAGTATTTCTGGAGTCATTCGTTTCACTTTTCTGTCTTTAATTAAACTGACCATTTTAAACCTCCGGCACCCACCACTTCAATCTTACAGTTTTTGTGCTATCATAGGGCCTTGGAACTTTTGGCAAGTGGACAGAATCAGTCAGAGAACCACATCACAATACATACTTCTTTGCCTGATACCTTTCACAACAAACTGCTCTTGGAAAAAGACGTTAACCGGTCCTTGCTCTCAGACAGACACAGAAAGCCTATCACCACCTCTACGAACATATTTCAATCTAACCAATATATATCATTCAACAATTTTGCCTCTGTATCAATATAACTACAACTCGAGACAGAAAGGATTTTAAAAACAATCTGCCCATTTGAATAACCAGCATAGTTTTAAGGACGTACAAATTGGAATGTGACAATTTCAGAGTTCCTCATTCATAAGAGGTCTGTGAGATAGTATCTCAGAAAGATCTCAAGTTTATAGCAAAAATGGTTGTAAGGGTGATTTTTACCACACAATTGCAACTAGGTGCCTCAATCTGCAAGAGACCAGTCCTTGACAGATTACACAACTGGGGCAACAGGAAAGGCAGCAATTGTTTCAATCCTTTATGATTCTTCTCTAGTACTATATTTTTTCTTAGGGACAATTTGCATTATTCCTGGAGAAAATCATAGAGCTTCTACCCATGCATAGTTTCTGCTTTCTGCACGCACACACTCCGTGCACTGAATCTACCCACAGTTCTGTTCAGAATGATTGTGCCATGTCATATTGTTGTATACGTATTGCATATCTTTGCAATTTATGAAGAGGTACTTTGGTATGGCAGAAAGACAGAAAAGTAGCAATGCTGAAGGCATAACGTGACTGATTGTGCAGTTTACATTGGGCTTTCTTAATGAGTGAGAGTGAAAGGAGTATTGTAAGAGTGTTTTTCCAGTTTGTATGTAAAGATAAGTTGGGTGCTGTGAGAAAAAGAATCAACCATGAAGAGACTCGAATACTCAATCTTCTGATCCGAAGTCAGACGCCTTATCCATTAGGCCACATGGTCACTGACTGCAATATGTTTGGGTGTTTAGGGTTAGGTGGTATGAATGGATGTGGAACATATCAGTTACAGGTGCGCAGGACAGGATCCCATACCGTTCTTCATCTTCTTTCCATCAAAGGAGTTTTTTCAAACAATATCTAGATAATTTCCAAAGTTTCATATCTTATGCTGTGTTTTTTTGCCGTTAATCCTCCTTTCTTCTTTTATTGAATACTCTGTTTTATGCTGCAATGGTATTTTTGGATTATTTGAAAAGAGAATGAAACTGCTTTGACAGTAGTTCAGACTTCCCATTTCTTGACTTGCTAATTTGCTCCCTGAATTAGCTTATACAAGTGACATGAACAGGGCCTTGACCTAAGCATGTACCTGAAAGCCTGTCACCACCTCTAGAAATAAAATTCACAGCAGCTCAAAACATTCATTTTGAAAGAGAATATTTCAAGTGAGCCCAAGTTTCATTTCAATAAAGAAAGCTGTATAAAATGACACGCTGCACATTTGGGTAACCAGCATGACTCTTTTCAGTGAAGAAGTGGAATGGTTCTGTTGCAATATACTATCACCCTGGCAAGCTGCTACGAGGAAGAGTAAACAATATGATTAGGTTTCAGCAAAAATGTATTAGTTCAGGGTGTGCACCTCAGATAGACTTAAACTTACACACCCTGGTCTGTGAGAGTAGTTCCCTATCCATTGCGGCATTGAGGGTAATCTGCAAGACAGAGTTCCAAAATCATCCTTTCATCTCAGTTCATGGCCACATACAGTATTTCTGCAGTCATTCGTTTCACTTTTCTGTCTTTAATTAAACTGACCATTTTAAACCTCCGGCACCCACCACTTCAATCTTACAGTTTTTGTGCTATCATAGGGCCTTGGAACTTTTGGCAAGTGGACAGAATCAGTCAGAGAACCACATCACAATACATACTCCTTTGCCTGATACCTTTCACAACAAACTGCTCTTGGAAAAAGACGTTAACCGGTCCTTGCTCTCAGACAGACACAGAAAGCCTATCACCACCTCTACGAACATATTTCAATCAAACCAATATATATCATTCAACAATTATGCCTCTGTATCAATATAACTACAACTCGAGACAGAAAGGAATTTAAAAAGCAATCTGCTCATTTGAATAACCAGCATAGTTTTAAGGACGTACAAATTGGAATGTGACAATTTCAGAGTTCCTCATTCATAAGAAGTCTGTGAGATAGTATCTCAGAAAGATCTCAAGATTATAGCAAAAATGGTTGTAAGGGTGATTTATACCACACAATTGCAACTAGGTGCCTCAGTCTGCAAGAGACCAGTCCTTGACAGATTACACAATTGGGGCAACAGCAAAGGCAGCAATTGTGTCAATCCTTTATGATTCTTCTCCAGTACTATATTTTTTCTGAGGGACAATTAGCATTATTCCTGGAGAAAATCATAGAGCTTCTACGCATGCATAGTTTCTGCTTTCTGCACGCACACACTCCCTGCACTGCATCTACCCACAGTTCTGTTAAGAATGATTGTGCTGTGTCATATTGTTGCATACGTATTGCATATCCATGGCATTTATGAAGAGGTACTTTGGTATGGCAGAAAGACAGAAAAGTAGCAATGCTGAAGGCATAACGTGACTGATTGTGCAGTTTGCATTGGGCTTTCTAAATGAGTGAGAGTGAAAGGAGTATTGTAAGAGTGTGCCTCCAGTTTGTATGTAAAGATAAGTTGGGTGCTGTGAGAAAAAGACTCAACCACGAAGGGACTCGTACCCTCAATCTTCAGATCCAAAGTCAGACGCCTTATCCATCAGGCCACATAGTGACTGACTGTGATATGTTTGGGTGTTTAGGGTTAGGTGTATGATTGGATGTGGAACATATCAATTACAGGTGCGCAGGACAGGATCCCATACCGTTCTTCATCTTCTTTCCATCAAAGGAGTTTTTTCAAACAATATCTAGATAATTTCCAAAGTTTCATATCTTATGCTGTGCTTTTTTGCTGCTAATCCTCCTTTCTTCTTTTATTGAATACTCTGTTTTATGCTCTAATGGTATTTTTGGATTATTTGAAAAGAGAATGAAACTGCTTTGACAGTAGTTCAGACTTCCCATTTCTTGACTTGCTAATTTGCTCCCTGAATTAGCTTATACAAGTGACATGAACAGGGCCTTGACCTAAGCACGTACCTGAAAGCCTGTCACCACCTCTAGAAACAAAATTCACAGCAGCTCAAAACATTCATTTTGAAAGAGAATATTTCAAGTGAGTCCAAGTTTAATTTCAATAAAGAAAGCTGTATAAAATGACACGCTGCACATTTGGGTAACCAGCATGACTCTTTTCAGTGAAGAAGTGGAATGGTTCTGTTGCAATATACTATCATCCTGGCAGGCTGCTACGAGGAAGAGTAAACAATATGATTAGGTTTCAGCAAAAATGTATTAGTTCAGGGTGTGCACCTCAGATAGACTTAAACTTACACACCCTGGTCTGTGAGAGTAGTGCCCTATCCATTGCGGCATTGAGGGTAATCTGGAAGACAGAGTTCCAAAATCATCCTTTCATCTCAGTTCATGGCCACATACAGTATTTCTGGAGTCATTCGTTTCACTTTTCTGTCTTTAATTAAACTGACCATTTTAAACCTCCGGCACCCACCACTTCAATCTTACAGTTTTTGTGCTATCATAGGGCCTTGGAACTTTTGGCAAGTGGACAGAATCAGTCAGAGAACCACATCACAATACATACTTCTTTGCCTGATACCTTTCACAACAAACTGCTCTTGGAAAAAGACGTTAACCGGTCCTTGCTCTCAGACAGACACAGAAAGCCTATCACCACCTCTACGAACATATTTCAATCTAACCAATATATATCATTCAACAATTTTGCCTCTGTATCAATATAACTACAACTCGAGACAGAAAGGATTTTAAAAACAATCTGCCCATTTGAATAACCAGCATAGTTTTAAGGACGTACAAATTGGAATGTGACAATTTCAGAGTTCCTCATTCATAAGAGGTCTGTGAGATAGTATCTCAGAAAGATCTCAAGTTTATAGCAAAAATGGTTGTAAGGGTGATTTTTACCACACAATTGCAACTAGGTGCCTCAATCTGCAAGAGACCAGTCCTTGACAGATTACACAACTGGGGCAACAGGAAAGGCAGCAATTGTTTCAATCCTTTATGATTCTTCTCTAGTACTATATTTTTTCTTAGGGACAATTTGCATTATTCCTGGAGAAAATCATAGAGCTTCTACCCATGCATAGTTTCTGCTTTCTGCACGCACACACTCCGTGCACTGAATCTACCCACAGTTCTGTTCAGAATGATTGTGCCATGTCATATTGTTGTATACGTATTGCATATCTTTGCAATTTATGAAGAGGTACTTTGGTATGGCAGAAAGACAGAAAAGTAGCAATGCTGAAGGCATAACGTGACTGATTGTGCAGTTTACATTGGGCTTTCTTAATGAGTGAGAGTGAAAGGAGTATTGTAAGAGTGTTTTTCCAGTTTGTATGTAAAGATAAGTTGGGTGCTGTGAGAAAAAGAATCAACCATGAAGAGACTCGAATACTCAATCTTCTGATCCGAAGTCAGACGCCTTATCCATTAGGCCACATGGTCACTGACTGCAATATGTTTGGGTGTTTAGGGTTAGGTGGTATGAATGGATGTGGAACATATCAGTTACAGGTGCGCAGGACAGGATCCCATACCGTTCTTCATCTTCTTTCCATCAAAGGAGTTTTTTCAAACAATATCTAGATAATTTCCAAAGTTTCATATCTTATGCTGTGCTTTTTTGCCGTTAATCCTCCTTTCTTCTTTTATTGAATACTCTGTTTTATGCTGCAATGGTATTTTTGGATTATTTGAAAAGAGAATGAAACTGCTTTGACAGTAGTTCAGACTTCCCATTTCTTGACTTGCTAATTTGCTCCCTGAATTAGCTTATACAAGTGACATGAACAGGGCCTTGACCTAAGCATGTACCTGAAAGCCTGTCACCACCTCTAGAAATAAAATTCACAGCAGCTCAAAACATTCATTTTGAAAGAGAATATTTCAAGTGAGCCCAAGTTTCATTTCAATAAAGAAAGCTGTATAAAATGACACGCTGCACATTTGGGTAACCAGCATGACTCTTTTCAGTGAAGAAGTGGAATGGTTCTGTTGCAATATACTATCACCCTGGCAAGCTGCTACGAGGAAGAGTAAACAATATGATTAGGTTTCAGCAAAAATGTATTAGTTCAGGGTGTGCACCTCAGATAGACTTAAACTTACACACCCTGGTCTGTGAGAGTAGTTCCCTATCCATTGCGGCATTGAGGGTAATCTGCAAGACAGAGTTCCAAAATCATCCTTTCATCTCAGTTCATGGCCACATACAGTATTTCTGCAGTCATTCGTTTCACTTTTCTGTCTTTAATTAAACTGACCATTTTAAACCTCCGGCACCCACCACTTCAATCTTACAGTTTTTGTGCTATCATAGGGCCTTGGAACTTTTGGCAAGTGGACAGAATCAGTCAGAGAACCACATCACAATACATACTCCTTTGCCTGATACCTTTCACAACAAACTGCTCTTGGAAAAAGACGTTAACCGGTCCTTGCTCTCAGACAGACACAGAAAGCCTATCACCACCTCTACGAACATATTTCAATCAAACCAATATATATCATTCAACAATTATGCCTCTGTATCAATATAACTACAACTCGAGACAGAAAGGAATTTAAAAAGCAATCTGCTCATTTGAATAACCAGCATAGTTTTAAGGACGTACAAATTGGAATGTGACAATTTCAGAGTTCCTCATTCATAAGAAGTCTGTGAGATAGTATCTCAGAAAGATCTCAAGATTATAGCAAAAATGGTTGTAAGGGTGATTTATACCACACAATTGCAACTAGGTGCCTCAGTCTGCAAGAGACCAGTCCTTGACAGATTACACAATTGGGGCAACAGCAAAGGCAGCAATTGTGTCAATCCTTTATGATTCTTCTCCAGTACTATATTTTTTCTGAGGGACAATTAGCATTATTCCTGGAGAAAATCATAGAGCTTCTACGCATGCATAGTTTCTGCTTTCTGCACGCACACACTCCCTGCACTGCATCTACCCACAGTTCTGTTAAGAATGATTGTGCTGTGTCATATTGTTGCATACGTATTGCATATCCATGGCATTTATGAAGAGGTACTTTGGTATGGCAGAAAGACAGAAAAGTAGCAATGCTGAAGGCATAACGTGACTGATTGTGCAGTTTGCATTGGGCTTTCTAAATGAGTGAGAGTGAAAGGAGTATTGTAAGAGTGTGCCTCCAGTTTGTATGTAAAGATAAGTTGGGTGCTGTGAGAAAAAGACTCAACCACGAAGGGACTCGTACCCTCAATCTTCAGATCCAAAGTCAGACGCCTTATCCATTAGGCCACATAGTGACTGACTGTGATATGTTTGGGTGTTTAGGGTTAGGTGTATGATTGGATGTGGAACATATCAATTACAGGTGCGCAGGACAGGATCCCATACCGTTCTTCATCTTCTTTCCATCAAAGGAGTTTTTTCAAACAATATCTAGATAATTTCCAAAGTTTCATATCTTATGCTGTGCTTTTTTGCTGCTAATCCTCCTTTCTTCTTTTATTGAATACTCTGTTTTATGCTCTAATGGTATTTTTGGATTATTTGAAAAGAGAATGAAACTGCTTTGACAGTAGTTCAGACTTCCCATTTCTTGACTTGCTAATTTGCTCCCTGAATTAGCTTATACAAGTGACATGAACAGGGCCTTGACCTAAGCACGTACCTGAAAGCCTGTCACCACCTCTAGAAACAAAATTCACAGCAGCTCAAAACATTCATTTTGAAAGAGAATATTTCAAGTGAGTCCAAGTTTAATTTCAATAAAGAAAGCTGTATAAAATGACACGCTGCACATTTGGGTAACCAGCATGACTCTTTTCAGTGAAGAAGTGGAATGGTTCTGTTGCAATATACTATCATCCTGGCAGGCTGCTACGAGGAAGAGTAAACAATATGATTAGGTTTCAGCAAAAATGTATTAGTTCAGGGTGTGCACCTCAGATAGACTTAAACTTACACACCCTGGTCTGTGAGAGTAGTGCCCTATCCATTGCGGCATTGAGGGTAATCTGCAAGACAGAGTTCCAAAATCATCCTTTCATCTCAGTTCATGGCCACATACAGTATTTCTGCAGTCATTCGTTTCACTTTTCTGTCTTTAATTAAACTGACCATTTTAAACCTCCGGCACCCACCACTTCAATCTTACCGTTTTTGTGCTATCATAGGGCCTTGGAACTTTTGGCAAGTGGACAGAATCAGTCAGAGAACCACATCACAATACATACTCCTTTGCCTGATACCTTTCACAACAAACTGCTCTTGGAAAAAGACGTTAACCGGTCCTTGCTCTCAGACAGACACAGAAAGCCTATCACCACCTCTACGAACATATTTCAGTCAAACCAATATATATCATTCAACAATTATGCCTCTGTATCAATATAACTACAACTCGAGACAGAAAGGAATTTAAAAAACAATCTGCCCATTTGAATAACCAGCAGAGTTTTAAGGACGTACAAATTGGAATGTGACAATTTCAGAGTTCCTCATTCATAAGAAGTCGGTGAGATAGTATCTTAGAAAGATCTCAAGTTTATAGCAAAAATGGTTGTAAGGGTGATTTTTACCACAGAATTGCAATTAGGTGCCTCAATCTGCAAGAGACCAGTCCTTGACAGATTACGCAATTGGGGCAACAGCAAAGGCAGCAATTGTGTCAATCCTTTATGATTCTTCTCCAGTACTATATTTTTTCTGAGGGACAATTTTCATTATTCCTGGAGAAAATCATAGAGTTTCTACGCATGCATAGTTTCTGCTTTCTGCACGCACACACTCCCTGCACTGCATCTACCCACAGTTCTGTTAAGAATGATTGTGCCATGTCATATTGATGTATACGTATTGCATATCGGGGCAATTTATGAAGAGGTACTTTGGTATGGCAGAAACACAGAAAAGTAGCCATGCTGAAGGCATAACGTGACTGATTGTGCAGTTTGCATTGGGCTTTCTTAATGAGTGAGAGTGAAAGGAGTATTGTAAGAGTGTGTTTCCAGTTTGTATGTAAAGATAAGTTGGGTGCTGTGAGAAAAAGACTCAACCATGAAGGGACTCGAACCCTCAATCGTCTGATCCGAAGTCAGACGCCTTATCCATTAGGCCACATGATCATTGACTGCAGTATGTTTGGGTGTTTAGGGTTAGGTGGTATGAATGGATGAGGAACATATCAATTACAGGTGCGCAGGACAGGATCCCATTCTTCATCTTCTTTCCATCAAAGGAGTTTTTTCAAACAATATCTAGATAATTTCCAAAGTTTCATATCTTATGATGTGCTTTTTTGCCGTTAATCCTCCTTTCTTCTTTTATTGACTACTCTGTTTTATGCTGCAATGGTATTTTTGGATTATTTGAAAAGAGAATGAAACTGCTTTGACAGTAGTTCAGACTTCCCATTTCTTGACTTGCTAATTTGCTCCCTGCATTAGCTTATACAAGTGACATGAACAGGGCCTTGACCTAAGCACGTACCTGAAAGCCTGTCACCACCTCTAGAAATAAAATTCACAGCAGCTCAAAACATTCATTTTGAAAGAGAATATTTCAAGTGAGTCCAAGTTTAATTTCAATAAAGAAAGCTGTATAAAATGACACGCTGCACATTTGGGTAACCAGCATGACTCTTTTCAGTGAAGAAGTGGAATGGTTCTGTTGCAATATACTATCACCCTGGCAAGCTGCTACGAGGAAGAGTAAACAATATGATTAGGTTTCAGCAAAAATGTATTAGTTCAGGGTGTGCACCTCAGATAGACTTAAACTTACACACCCTGGTCTGTGAGAGTAGTGCCCTATCCATTGCGGCATTGAGGGTAATCTGCAAGACAGAGTTCCAAAATCATCCTTTCATCTCAGTTCATGGCCACATACAGTATTTCTGCAGTCATTCGTTTCACTTTTCTGTCTTTAATTAAACTGACCATTTTAAACCTCCGGCACCCACCACTTCAATCTTACCGTTTTTGTGCTATCATAGGGCCTTGGAACTTTTGGCAAGTGGACAGAAGCAGTTAGAGAACCACATCACAATACATACTCCTTTGCCTGATACCTTTCACAACAAATTGCTCTTGGAAAAAGACGTTAACCGGTCCTTGCTCTCAGACAGACACAGAAAGCCTATCACCACCTCTACGAACATATTTCAATCAAACCAATATATATCATTCAACAATTATGCCTCTGTATCAATATAACTACAACTCGAGACAGAAAGGAATTTAAAAAACAATCTGCCCATTTGAATAACCAGCATAGTTTTAAGGACGTACAAATTGGAATGTGACAATTTCAGAGTTCCTCATTCATAAGAAGTCTGTGAGATAGTATCTCAGAAACATCTCAAGTTTATAGCAAAAATGGTTGTAAGTGTGATTTTTACCACACAATTGCAACTAGGTGCCACAATCTGCAAGAGACCAGTCCTTGACAGATTACACAACTGGGGCAACAGCAAAGGCAGCAATTGTGTCAATCCTTTATGATTCTTCTCTAGTACTATACTTTTTCTGAGGGACAATTTGCATTATTCCTGGAGAAAATCATAGAGTTTCTACGCATGCATAGTTTCTGCTTTCTGCACGCACACACTCCCTGCACTGAATCTACCCACAGTTCTGTTAAGAATGATTGTGCCATGTCATATTGTTGTATACGTATTGCATATCCGTGGCATTTATGAAGAGGTACTTTGGTATGGCAGAAAGACAGAAAAGTAGCAATGCTGAAGGCATAACGTGACTGATTGTGCAGTTTGCATTGGGCTTTCTTAATGAGTGAGAGTGAAAGGAGTATTGTAAGAGTGTGTTTCCAGTTTGTATGTAAAGATAAGTTGGGTGCTGTGAGAAAAAGATTCAACCACAAAGGGACTCAAACCCTCAATCTTCTGATATGAAGTCAGATGCTTTATCCATTAGGCCACATGGTCACTGACTGCAATATGTTTGGGTGTTTAGGGTTAGGTGTATGATTGGATGTGGAACATATCAATTACAGTTGCGCAGGTCAGGATCCCACACCGTTCTTCATCTTCTTTCCATCAAAGGAGTTTTTTCAAACAATATCTAGATAATTTCCAAAGTTTCATATCTTATGATGTGCTTTTTTGCCGTTAATCCTCCTTTCTTCTTTTATTGAATACTCTGTTTTATGCTGCAATGGTATTTTTGGATTATTTGAAAAGAGAATGAAACTGCTTTGACAGTATTTCAGACTTCCCATTTCTTGACTTGCTAATTTGCTCCCTGAATTAGCTTATACAAGTGACATGAACAGGGCCTTGACCTAAGCACGTACCTGAAAGCCTGTCACCACCTCTAGAAATAAAATTCACAGCAGCTCAAAACATTCATTGTGAAAGAGAATATTTCAAGTGAGTCCAAGTTTAATTTCAATAAAGAAAGCTGTATAAAATGACACGCTGCACATTTGGGTAACCAGCATGACTCTTTTCAGTGAAGAAGTGGAATGGTTCTGTTGCAATATACTATCACCCTGGCAAGAAGCTACAAGGAAGAGTAAACAATATGATTAGGTTTCATTAAAAATGTATTAGTTCAGGGTGTGCATTTCAGATAGACTTAAACTTACACACTCTGGTCTGTGAGAGTAGTGCCCTCTCCATTGCGGCATTGAGGGTAATCTGCAAGACAGAGTTCCAAAATCATCCTTTCATCTCAGTTCATGGCCACATACAGTACTTCTGCAGTCATTCGTTTCACTTTTCTGTCTTTAATTAAAATGACCATTTTAAACCTCCGGCACCCACCACTTCAATCTTACAGTTTTTGTTCTATCATAGGGCCTTGGAACTTTTGGCATGTGGACAGAAGCAGTCAGAGAACCACATCACAATACATACTCCTTTGCCTGATACCTTTCACAACAAACTGCTCTTGGAAAAAGACGTTAACCGGTCCTTGCTCTCAGACAGACACAGAAAGCCTATCACCACCTCTACGAACATATTTCAATCAAACCAATATATATCATTCAACAATTATGCCACTGTATCAATATAACTACAACTCGAGACAGAAAGGAATTTAAAAAACAATCTGCCCATTTGAATAACCAGCATAGTTTTAAGGACGTACAAATTGGAATGTGACAATTTCAGAGTTCCTCATTCATAAGAAGTCTGTGAGATAGTATCTCAGAAACATCTCAAGTTTATAGCAAAAATGGTTGTAAGGGTGATTTATACCACACAATTGCAACTAGGTGCCTCAATCTGCAAGAGACCAGTCCTTGACAGATTACACAACTGGGACAACAGCAAAGGCAGCAATTGTGTCAATCCTTTATGATTCTTCTCTAGTACTATACTTTTTCTGAGGGATAATTTGCATTATTCCTGGAGAAAATCATAGAGTTTCTACGCATGCATAGTTTCTGCTTTCTGCACGCACACACTCCCTGCACTGCATCTACCCACAGTTCTGTTAAGAATGATTGTGCCATGTCATATTGTTGTATACGTATTGCATATCCGTGGCATTTATGAAGAGGTACTTTGGTATGGCAGAAAGACAGAAAAGTAGCAATGCTGAAGGCATAACGTGACTGATTGTGCAGTTTGCATTGGGCTTTCTTAATGAGTGAGAGTGAAAGGAGTATTGTAAGAGTGTGTTTCCAGTTTGTATGTAAAGATAAGTTGGGTGCTGTGAGAAAAAGATTCAACCACAAAGGGACTCAAACCCTCAATCTTCTGATCCGAAGTCAGACGCCTTATCCATTAGGCCACATGGTCACTGACTGCAATATGTTTGGGTGTTTAGGGTTAGGTGGTATGAATGGATGTGGAACATATCAGTTACAGGTGCGCAGGACAGGATCCCATACCGTTCTTCATCTTCTTTCCATCAAAGGAGTTTTTTCAAACAATATCTAGATAATTTCCAAAGTTTCATATCTTATGCTGTGCTTTTTTGCCGTTAATCCTCCTTTCTTCTTTTATTGAATACTCTGTTTTATGCTGCAATGGTATTTTTGGATTATTTGAAAAGAGAATGAAACTGCTTTGACAGTAGTTCAGACTTCCCATTTCTTGACTTGCTAATTTGCTCCCTGAATTAGCTTATACAAGTGACATGAACAGGGCCTTGACCTAAGCATGTACCTGAAAGCCTGTCACCACCTCTAGAAATAAAATTCACAGCAGCTCAAAACATTCATTTTGAAAGAGAATATTTCAAGTGAGCCCAAGTTTCATTTCAATAAAGAAAGCTGTATAAAATGACACGCTGCACATTTGGGTAACCAGCATGACTCTTTTCAGTGAAGAAGTGGAATGGTTCTGTTGCAATATACTATCACCCTGGCAAGCTGCTACGAGGAAGAGTAAACAATATGATTAGGTTTCAGCAAAAATGTATTAGTTCAGGGTGTGCACCTCAGATAGACTTAAACTTACACACCCTGGTCTGTGAGAGTAGTTCCCTATCCATTGCGGCATTGAGGGTAATCTGCAAGACAGAGTTCCAAAATCATCCTTTCATCTCAGTTCATGGCCACATACAGTATTTCTGCAGTCATTCGTTTCACTTTTCTGTCTTTAATTAAACTGACCATTTTAAACCTCCGGCACCCACCACTTCAATCTTACAGTTTTTGTGCTATCATAGGGCCTTGGAACTTTTGGCAAGTGGACAGAATCAGTCAGAGAACCACATCACAATACATACTCCTTTGCCTGATACCTTTCACAACAAACTGCTCTTGGAAAAAGACGTTAACCGGTCCTTGCTCTCAGACAGACACAGAAAGCCTATCACCACCTCTACGAACATATTTCAATCAAACCAATATATATCATTCAACAATTATGCCTCTGTATCAATATAACTACAACTCGAGACAGAAAGGAATTTAAAAAGCAATCTGCTCATTTGAATAACCAGCATAGTTTTAAGGACGTACAAATTGGAATGTGACAATTTCAGAGTTCCTCATTCATAAGAAGTCTGTGAGATAGTATCTCAGAAAGATCTCAAGATTATAGCAAAAATGGTTGTAAGGGTGATTTATACCACACAATTGCAACTAGGTGCCTCAGTCTGCAAGAGACCAGTCCTTGACAGATTACACAATTGGGGCAACAGCAAAGGCAGCAATTGTGTCAATCCTTTATGATTCTTCTCCAGTACTATATTTTTTCTGAGGGACAATTAGCATTATTCCTGGAGAAAATCATAGAGCTTCTACGCATGCATAGTTTCTGCTTTCTGCACGCACACACTCCCTGCACTGCATCTACCCACAGTTCTGTTAAGAATGATTGTGCTGTGTCATATTGTTGCATACGTATTGCATATCCATGGCATTTATGAAGAGGTACTTTGGTATGGCAGAAAGACAGAAAAGTAGCAATGCTGAAGGCATAACGTGACTGATTGTGCAGTTTGCATTGGGCTTTCTAAATGAGTGAGAGTGAAAGGAGTATTGTAAGAGTGTGCCTCCAGTTTGTATGTAAAGATAAGTTGGGTGCTGTGAGAAAAAGACTCAACCACGAAGAGACTCGTACCCTCAATCTTCAGATCCAAAGTCAGACGCCTTATCCATTAGGCCACATAGTGACTGACTGTGATATGTTTGGGTGTTTAGGGTTAGGTGTATGATTGGATGTGGAACATATCAATTACAGGTGCGCAGGACAGGATCCCATACCGTTCTTCATCTTCTTTCCATCAAAGGAGTTTTTTCAAACAATATCTAGATAATTTCCAAAGTTTCATATCTTATGCTGTGCTTTTTTGCTGCTAATCCTCCTTTCTTCTTTTATTGAATACTCTGTTTTATGCTCTAATGGTATTTTTGGATTATTTGAAAAGAGAATGAAACTGCTTTGACAGTAGTTCAGACTTCCCATTTCTTGACTTGCTAATTTGCTCCCTGAATTAGCTTATACAAGTGACATGAACAGGGCCTTGACCTAAGCACGTACCTGAAAGCCTGTCACCACCTCTAGAAACAAAATTCACAGCAGCTCAAAACATTCATTTTGAAAGAGAATATTTCAAGTGAGTCCAAGTTTAATTTCAATAAAGAAAGCTGTATAAAATGACACGCTGCACATTTGGGTAACCAGCATGACTCTTTTCAGTGAAGAAGTGGAATGGTTCTGTTGCAATATACTATCATCCTGGCAGGCTGCTACGAGGAAGAGTAAACAATATGATTAGGTTTCAGCAAAAATGTATTAGTTCAGGGTGTGCACCTCAGATAGACTTAAACTTACACACCCTGGTCTGTGAGAGTAGTGCCCTATCCATTGCGGCATTGAGGGTAATCTGCAAGACAGAGTTCCAAAATCATCCTTTCATCTCAGTTCATGGCCACATACAGTATTTCTGCAGTCATTCGTTTCACTTTTCTGTCTTTAATTAAAATGACCATTTTAAACCTCCGGCACCCACCACTTCAATCTTACCGTTTTTGTGCTATCATAGGGCCTTGGAACTTTTGGCAAGTGGACAAAATCAGTCAGAGAACCACATCACAATACATACTCCTTTGCCTGATACCTTTCACAACAAACTGCTCTTGGAAAAAGACGTTAACCGGTCCTTGCTCTCAGACAGACACAGAAAGCCTATCACCACCTCTACGAACATATTTCCGTCAAACCAATATATATCATTCAACAATTATGCCTCTGTATCAATATAACTACAACTCGAGACAGAAAGGAATTTAAAAAACAATCTGCCCATTTGAATAACCAGCAGAGTTTTAAGGACGTACAAATTGGAATGTGACAATTTCAGAGTTCCTCATTCATAAGAAGTCTGTGAGATGGTATCTCAGAAACATCTCAAGTTTATAGCAAAAATGGTTGTAAGTGTGATTTTTACCACACAATTGCAACTAGGTGCCACAATCTGCAAGAGACCAGTCCTTGACAGATTACACAACTGGGGCAACAGCAAAGGCAGCAATTGTGTCAATCCTTTATAATTCTTCTCTAGTACTATACTTTTTCTGAGGGACAATTTGCATTATTCCTGGAGAAAATCATAGAGTTTCTACGCATGCATAGTTTCTGCTTTCTGCACGCACACACTCCCTGCACTGAATCTACCCACAGTTCTGTTAAGAATGATTGTGCCATGTCATATTGTTGTATACCTATTGCATATCCGTGGCATTTATGAAGAGGTACTTTGGTATGGCAGAAAGACAGAAAAGTAGCAATGCTGAAGGCATAACGTGACTGATTGTGCAGTTTGCATTGGGCTTTCTTAATGAGTGAGAGTGAAAGGAGTATTGTAAGAGTGTGTTTCCAGTTTGTATGTAAAGATAAGTTGGGTGCTGTGAGAAAAAGATTCAACCACAAAGGGACTCAAACCCTCAATCTTCTGATATGAAGTCAGATGCTTTATCCATTAGGCCACATGGTCACTGACTGCAATATGTTTGGGTGTTTAGGGTTAGGTGTATGATTGGATGTGGAACATATCAATTACAGTTGCGCAGGTCAGGATCCCACACCGTTCTTCATCTTCTTTCCATCAAAGGAGTTTTTTCAAACAATATCTAGATAATTTCCAAAGTTTCATATCTTATGATGTGCTTTTTTGCCGTTAATCCTCCTTTCTTCTTTTATTGAATACTCTGTTTTATGCTGCAATGGTATTTTTGGATTATTTGAAAAGAGAATGAAACTGCTTTGACAGTATTTCAGACTTCCCATTTCTTGACTTGCTAATTTGCTCCCTGAATTAGCTTATACAAGTGACATGAACAGGGCCTTGACCTAAGCACGTACCTGAAAGCCTGTCACCACCTCTAGAAATAAAATTCACAGCAGCTCAGAACATTCATTGTGAAAGAGAATATTTCAAGTGAGTCCAAGTTTAATTTCAATAAAGAAAGCTGTATAAAATGACACGCTGCACATTTGGGTAACCAGCATGACTCTTTTCAGTGAAGAAGTGGAATGGTTCTGTTGCAATATACTATCACCCTGGCAAGAAGCTACAAGGAAGAGTAAAACAATATGATTAGGTTTCATTAAAAATGTATTAGTTCAGGGTGTGCACCTCAGATAGACTTAAACTTACACACTCTGGTCTGTGAGAGTAGTGCCCTCTCCATTGCGGCATTGAGGGTAATCTGCAAGACAGAGTTCCAAAATCATCCTTTCATCTCAGTTCATGGCCACATACAGTACTTCTGCAGTCATTCGTTTCACTTTTCTGTCTTTAATTAAAATGACCATTTTAAACCTCCGGCACCCACCACTTCAATCTTACAGTTTTTGTTCTATCATAGGGCCTTGGAACTTTTGGCATGTGGACAGAAGCAGTCAGAGAACCACATCACAATACATACTCCTTTGCCTGATACCTTTCACAACAAACTGCTCTTGGAAAAAGACGTTAACCGGTCCTTGCTCTCAGACAGACACAGAAAGCCTATCACCACCTCTACGAACATATTTCAATCAAACCAATATATATCATTCAACAATTATGCCACTGTATCAATATAACTACAACTCGAGACAGAAAGGAATTTAAAAAACAATCTGCCCATTTGAATAACCAGCATAGTTTTAAGGACGTACAAATTGGAATGTGACAATTTCAGAGTTCCTCATTCATAAGAAGTCTGTGAGATAGTATCTCAGAAAGATCTCAAGTTTATAGCAAAAATGGTTGTAAGGGTGATTTATACCACACAATTGCAACTAGGTGCCTCAATCTGCAAGAGACCAGTCCTTGACAGATTACACAACTGGGACAACAGCAAAGGCAGCAATTGTGTCAATCCTTTATGATTCTTCTCTAGTACTATACTTTTTCTGAGGGATAATTTGCATTATTCCTGGAGAAAATCATAGAGTTTCTACGCATGCATAGTTTCTGCTTTCTGCACGCACACACTCCCTGCACTGCATCTACCCACAGTTCTGTTAAGAATGATTGTGCCATGTCATATTGTTGTATACGTATTGCATATCCGTGGCATTTATGAAGAGGTACTTTGGTATGGCAGAAAGACAGAAAAGTAGCAATGCTGAAGGCATAACGTGACTGATTGTGCAGTTTGCATTGGGCTTTCTTAATGAGTGAGAGTGAAAGGAGTATTGTAAGAGTGTGTTTCCAGTTTGTATGTAAAGATAAGTTGGGTGCTGTGAGAAAAAGATTCAACCACAAAGGGACTCAAACCCTCAATCTTCTGATCTGAAGTCAGATGCCTTATACATTAGGCCACATGGTCACTGACTGCAATATGTTTGGGTGTTTAGGGTTAGGTGGAATGAATGGATGTGGAACATATCAATTACAGGTGTGCAGGACAGGATCCCATACCGTTCTTCATCTTCTTTCCATCAAAGGAGTTTTTTCAAACAATATCTAGATAATTTCCAAAGTTTCATATCTTATGCTGTGCTTTTTTGCCGTTAATCCTCCTTTCTTCTTTTATTGAATACTCTGTTTTATGCTGCAATGGTATTTTTGGATTATTTGAAAAGAGAATGAAACTGCTTTGACAGTAGTTCAGACTTCCCATTTCTTGACTTGCTAATTTGCTCCCTGCATTAGCTTATACAAGTGACATGAACAGGGCCTTGACCTAAGCACGTACCTGAAAGCCTGTCACCACCTCTAAAAATAAAATTCACAGCAGCTCAAAACATTCATTTTGAAAGAGAATATTTCAAGTGAGTCCAAGTTTAATTTCAATAAAGAAAGCTGTATAAAATGACACGCTGCACATTTGGGTAACCAGCATGACTCTTTTCAGTGAAGAAGTGGAATGGTTCTGTTGCAATATACTATCACCCTGGCAAGCTGCTACGAGGAAGAGTAAACAATATGATTAGGTTTCAGCAAAAATGTATTAGTTCAGGGTGTGCACCTCAGATAGACTTAAACTTACACACCCTGGTCTGTGAGAGTAGTGCCCTATCCATTGCGGCATTGAGGGTAATCTGCAAGACAGAGTTCCAAAATCATCCTTTCATCTCAGTTCATGGCCACATACAGTATTTCTGCAGTCATTCGTTTCACTTTTCTGTCTTTAATTAAACTGACCATTTTAAACCTCCGGCACCCACCACTTCAATCTTACCGTTTTTGTGCTATCATAGTGCCTTGGAACTTTTGGCAAGTGGACAGAAGCAGTTAGAGAACCACATCACAATACATACTCCTTTGCCTGATACCTTTCACAACAAATTGCTCTTGGAAAAAGACGTTAACCGGTCCTTGCTCTCAGACAGACACAGAAAGCCTATCACCACCTCTACGAACATATTTCAATCAAACCAATATATATCATTCAACAATTATGCCTCTGTATCAATATAACTACAACTCGAGACAGAAAGGAATTTAAAAAACAATCTGCCCATTTGAATAACCAGCATAGTTTTAAGGACGTACAAATTGGAATGTGACAATTTCAGAGTTCCTCATTCATAAGAAGTCTGTGAGATAGTATCTCAGAAACATCTCAAGTTTATAGCAAAAATGGTTGTAAGTGTGATTTTTACCACACAATTGCAACTAGGTGCCACAATCTGCAAGAGACCAGTCCTTGACAGATTACACAACTGGGGCAACAGCAAAGGCAGCAATTGTGTCAATCCTTTATGATTCTTCTCTAGTACTATACTTTTTCTGAGGGACAATTTGCATTATTCCTGGAGAAAATCATAGAGTTTCTACGCATGCATAGTTTCTGCTTTCTGCACGCACACACTCCCTGCACTGAATCTACCCACAGTTCTGTTAAGAATGATTGTGCCATGTCATATTGTTGTATACGTATTGCATATCCGTGGCATTTATGAAGAGGTACTTTGTTATGGCAGAAAGACAGAAAAGTAGCAATGCTGAAGGCATAACGTGACTGATTGTGCAGTTTGCATTGGGCTTTCTTAATTAGTGAGAGTGAAAGGAGTATTGTAAGAGTGTGTTTCCATTTTGTATGTAAAGATAAGTTGGGTGCTGTGAGAAAAAGATTCAACCACAAAGGGACTCAAACCCTCAATCTTCTGATCTGAAGTCAGATGCCTTATCCATTAGGCCACATGGTCACTGTCTGCAACATGTTTGGGTGTTTAGGGTTAGGTGGTATGAATGGATGTGGAACATATCAATTACAGTTGCGCAGGTCAGGATCCCATACCGTTCTTCATCTTCTTTCCATCAAAGGAGTTTTTTCAAACAATATCTAGATAATTTCTAAAGTTTCATATTTTATGCTGTGCTTTTTTGCCGTTAATCCTCCTTTCTTCTTTTATTGAATACTCTGTTTTATGCTGCAATGGTATTTTTGGATTATTTGAAAAGAGAATGAAACTGCTTTGACAGTAGTTCAGACTTCCCATTTCTTGACTTGCTAATTTGCTCCCTGAATTAGCTTATACAAGTGACATGAACAGGGCCTTGACCTAAGCACGTACCTGAAAGCCTGTCACCACCTCTAGAAATAAAATTCACAGCAGCTCAAAACATTCATTTTGAAAAAGAATATTTCAAGTGAGTCCAAGTTTAATTTCAATAAAGAAAGCTGTATAAAATGACACGCTGCACATTTGGGTAACCAGCATGACACTTTTCAGTGAAGAAGTGGAATGGTTCTGTTGCAATATACTATCACCCTGGCAAGCTGCTACGAGGAAGAGTAAACAATATGACTAGGTTTCAGCAAAAATGTATTAGTTCAGGGTGTGCACCTCAGATAGACTTAAACTTACACACCCTGGTCTGTGAGAGTAGTGCCCTATCCATTGCGGCATTGAGGGTAATCTGCAAGACAGAGTTCCAAAATCATCCTTTCATCTCAGTTCAGGGCCACATACAGTATTTCTGCAGTCATTCGTTTCACTTTTCTGTCTTTAATTACACTGACCATTTTAAACCTCCGGCACCCACCACTTCAATCTTACCGTTTTTGTGCTATCATAGGGCCTTGGAACTTTTGGCAAGTGGATAGAATCAGTCAGAGAACCACATCACAATACATACTCCTTTGCCTGATACCTTTCACAACAAACTGCTCTTGGAAAAAGACGTTAACCGGTCCTTGCTCTCAGACAGACACAGAAAGCCTATCACCACCTCTACGAACATATTTCAATCAAACCAATATATATCATTCAACAATTATGCCACTGTATCAATATACCTACAACTAGAGACAGAAAGGAATTTAAAAAACAATCTACCCATTTGAATAACCAGCAGAGTTTTAAGGACGTACAAATTGGAATGTGACAATTTCAGAGTTCCTCATTCATAAGAAGTCTGTGAGATAGTATCTCAGAAAGATCTCAAGATTATAGCAAAAATGGTTGTAAGGGTGATTTATACCACACAATTGCAACTAGGTGCCTCAATCTGGAAGAGACCAGTCCTTGACAGATTACACAATTTGGGCAACAGCAAAGGCAGCAATTGTGTCAATCGTTTATGATTCTTCTCCAGTACTATATTTTTTCTGAGGGACAATTAGCATTATTCCTGGAGAAATTCATACAGCTTCTACGCATGCATAGTTTCTGCTTTCTGCACGCACACACTCTCTGCACTGCATCTACCCACAGTTCTGTTAAGAATGATTGTGCCGTGTCATATTGTTGCATACGTATTGCATATCCATGGCATTTATAAAGAGGTACTTTGGTATGGCAGAAAGACAGAAAAGTAGCAATGCTGAAGGCATAACGTGACTGATTGTGCAGTTTGCATAGGGCTTTCTTAATGAGTGAGAGTGAAAGGAGTATTGTAAGAGTGTGTATGTAAAGATAAGTCGGGTGCTGTGAGAAAGAGACTCAACCATGAATGGTCTCAAACCCCCAATCTTCTCATCCGAAGTCAGACGCCTTATCCATTAGGCCACATGGTCACTGACTGCAATATGTTTGGGTGTTTAGGGTTAGGTGGTATGAATGGATGTGGAACATATCAATTACAGGTGCGCAGGACAGGATCCAATACCGTTCTTCATCTTCTTTCCATCAAAGGAGTTTTTTCAAACAATATCTAGATAATTTCCAAAGTTTCATATCTTATGATGTGTTTTTTTGCCGTTAATCCTCCTTTCTTCTTTTACTGAATACTCTGTTTTATGCTGCAATGGTATTTTTGGATTATTTGAAAAGAGAATGAAACTGCTTTGACAGTAGTTCAGACTTCCCATTTCTTGACTTGCTAATTTGCTCCCTGAATTAGCTTACACAAGTGACATGAACAGGGCCTTGACCTAAGCACGTACCTGAAAGCCTGTCACCACCTCTAGAAATAAAATTCACAGCAGCTCAAAACATTCATTTTGAAAGAGAATATTTCAAGTGAATCCAAGTTTAATTTCAATAAAGAAAGCTGTATAAAATGACACGCTGCACATTTGGGAAACCAGCATGACTCTTTTCAGTGAAGAAGTGGAATGGTTCTGTTGCAATATACTATCACCCTGGCAAGCTGCTACGAGGAAGAGTAAACAATATGATTAGGTTTCAGCAAAAATGTATTAGTTCAGGGTGTGCACCTCAGATAGACTTAAACTTACACACCCTGGTCTGTGAGAGTAGTGCCCTATCCATTGCGGCATTGAGGGTAATCTGCAAGACAGAGTTCCAAAATCATCCTTTCATCTCAGTTCATGGCCACATACAGTATTTCTGCAGTCATTCGTTTCACTTTTCTGTCTTTAATTAAATTGACCATTTTAAACCTCCAGCACCCACCACTTCAATCTTACCGTTTTTGTGCTATCATAGGGCCTTGGAACTTTTGGCAAGTGGACAGAAGCAGTCAGAGAACCACATCATAATACATACTCCTTTGCCTGATACCTTTCACAACAAACTGCTCTTGGAAAAAGACGTTAACCGGTCCTTGCTCTCAGACAGACACAGAAAGCCTATCACCACCTCTACGAACATATTTCAATCAAACCAATATATATCATTCAACAATTATGCCTCTGTATCAATATAACTACAACTCGAGACAGAAAGGATTTTAAAAACAATCTGCCCATTTGAATAACCAGCATAGTTTTAAGGACGTACAAATTGGAATGTGACAATTTCAGAGTTCCTCATTCATAAGAAGTCTGTGAGATAGTATCTCAGAAAGATCTCAAGTTTATAGCAAAAATGGTTGTAAGTGTGATTTTTACCACACAATTGCAACTAGGTGCCTCAATCTGCAAGAGACCAGTCCTTGACAGATTACACAACTGGGGCAACAGCAAAGGCAGCAATTGTTTCAATCCTTTATGATTCTTCTCTAGTACTATACTTTTTCTGAGGGACAATTTGCATTATTCCTGGAGAAAATCATAGAGCTTCTACCCATGCATAGTTTCGGCTTTCTGCATGCACACACTCCCTGCACTGAATCTACCCACAGTTCTGTTCAGAATGATTGTGCCATGTCATATTGTTGTATACGTATTGCATATCTGGGCAATTTATGAAGAGGTACTTTGGTATGGCAGAAAGACAGAAAAGTAGCAATGCTAAAGGCATAACGTGACTGATTGTGCAGTTTGCATTGGGCTTTCTTAATGAGTGAGAGTGAAAGGAGTATTGTAAGAGTGTTTTTCCAGTTTGTATGTAAAGATAAGTTGGGTGCTGTGAGAAAAAGACTCAACCGTGAAGGGACTCGAATCCTCAATCTTCTGATCCGAAGTCAGACGCCTTATCCATTAGGCCTCATGGTCACTGACTGCAATATGTTTGGGTGTTTAGGGTTAGGTGGTATGAATGGATGTGGAACATATCAATTACAGGTGTGCAGGACAGGATCCCATACCGTTCTTCATCTTCTTTCCATCAAAGGAGTTTTTTCAAACAATATCTAGATAATTTCCAAAGTTTCATATCTTATGCTGTGCTTTTTTGCCGTTAATCCTCCTTTCTTCTTTTATTGAATACTCTGTTTTATGCTGCAATGGTATTTTTGGATTATTTGAAAAGAGAATGAAACTGCTTTGACAGTAGTTCAGACTTCCCATTTCTTGACTTGCTAATTTGCTCCCTGAATTAGCTTATACAAGTGACATGAACAGGGCCTTGACCTAAGCACGTACCTGAAAGCCTGTCACCACCTCTAGAAATAAAATTCACAGCAGCTCAAAACATTCATTTTGAAAGAGAATATTTCAAGTGAGTCCAAGTTTAATTTCAATAAAGAAAGCTGTATAAAATGACACGCTGCACATTTGGGTAACCAGCATGACTCTTTTCAGTGAAGAAGTGGAATGGTTCTGTTGCAATATACTATCACCCTGTCAAGCTGCTACGAGGAAAAGTAAACAATATGATTAGGTTTCAGCAAAAATGTATTAGTTCAGGGTGTGCACCTCAGATAGACTTAAACTTACACACCCTGGTCTGTGAGAGTAGTGCCCTATCCATTGCGGCATTGAGGGTAATCTGCAAGACAGAGTTCCAAAATCATCCTTTCATCTCAGTTCATGGCCACATACAGTATTTCTGCAGTCATTCATTTCACTTTTCTGTCTTTAATTAAATTGACCATTTTAAACCTCCGGCACCCACCACTTCAATCTTACCGTTTTTGTGCTATCATAGGGCCTTGGAACTTTTGGCAAGTGGACAGAAGCAGTCAGAGAACCACATCACAATACATACTCCTTTGCCTGATACCTTTCACAACAAACTGCTCTTGGAAAATGACGTTAACCGGTCCTTGCTCTCAGACAGACAAAGAAAGCCTATCACCACCTCTACGAACATATTTCAATCAAACCAATATATATCATTTAACAATTATGCCTCTGTATCAATATAGCTACAACTAGAGACAGAAAGGAATTTAAAAAACAATCTGCCAATTTGAATAACCAGCAGAGTTTTAAAGACGTACAAATTGGAATGTGACAATTTCAGAGTTCCTCATTCATAAGAAGTCTGTGAGATAGTATCTCAGAAAGATCTCAAGATTATAGCAAAAATGGTTGTAAGGGTGATTTATACCACACAATTGCAACTAGGTGCCTCAGTCTGCAAGAGACCAGTCCTTGACAGATTACACAATTGGGGCAACAGCAAAGGCTGCAATTGTGTCAATCCTTTATGATTCTTCTCCAGTACTATATTTTTTCTGAGGGACAATTAGCATTATTCCTGGAGAAAATCATAGAGCTTCTACGCATGCATAGTTTCTGCTTTCTGCACGCACACACTCCCTGCACTGCATCTACCCACAGTTCTGTTTAGAATGATTGTGCCGTGTCATATTGTTGCATACGTATTGCATATCCATGGCATTTATGAAGAGGTACTTTGGTATGGCAGAAAGACAGAAAAGTAGCAATGCTGAAGGCATAACGTGACTGATTGTGCAGTTTGCATTGGGCTTTCTAAATGAGTGAGAGTGAAAGGAGTATTGTAAGAGTGTGCCTCCAGTTTGTATGTAAAGATAAGTTGGGTGCTGTGAGAAAAAGACTCAACCACGAAGGGACTCGTACCCTCAATCTTCAGAGCCAAAGTCAGACGCCTTATCCATTAGGCCACATAGTGACTGACTGTGACATGTTTGGGTGTTTAGGGTTAGGTGTATGATTGGATGTGGAACATATCAATTACAGGTGCGCAGGACAGGATCCCATACCGTTCTTCATCTTCTTTCCATCAAAGGAGTTTTTTCAAACAATATCTAGATAATTTCCAAAGTTTCATATCTTATGCTGTGCTTTTTTGCTGCTAATCCTCCTTTCTTCTTTTATTGAATACTCTGTTTTATGCTCTAATGGTATTTTTGGATTATTTGAAAAGAGAATGAAACTGCTTTGACAGTAGTTCAGACTTCCCATTTCTTGACTTGCTAATTTGCTCCCTGAATTAGCTTATACAAGTGACATGAACAGGGCCTTGACCTAAGCACGTACCTGAAAGCCTGTCACCACCTCTAGAAACAAAATTCACAGCAGCTCAAAACATTCATTTTGAAAGAGAATATTTCAAGTGAGTCCAAGTTTAATTTCAATAAAGAAAGCTGTATAAAATGACACGCTGCACATTTGGGTAACCAGCATGACTCTTTTCAGTGAAGAAGTGGAATGGTTCTGTTGCAATATACTATCACCCTGTCAAGCTGCTACGAGGAAGAGTAAACAATATGATTAGGTTTCAGCAAAAATGTATTAGTTCAGGGTGTGCACCTCAGATAGACTTAAACTTACACACCCTGGTCTGTGAGAGTAGTGCCCTATCCATTGCGGCATTGAGGGTAATCTGCAAGACAGAGTTCCAAAATCATCCTTTCATCTCAGTTCATGGCCACATACAGTATTTCTGCAGTCATTCATTTCACTTTTCTGTCTTTAATTAAATTGACCATTTTAAACCTCCGGCACCCACCACTTCAATCTTACCGTTTTTGTGCTATCATAGGGCCTTGGAACTTTTGGCAAGTGGACAGAAGCAGTCAGAGAACCACATCACAATACATACTCCTTTGCCTGATACCTTTCACAACAAACTGCTCTTGGAAAATGACGTTAACCGGTCCTTGCTCTCAGACAGACACAGAAAGCCTATCACCACCTCTACGAACATATTTCAATTAAACCAATATATATCATTTAACAATTATGCCTCTGTATCAATATAGCTACAACTAGAGACAGAAAGGAATTTAAAAAACAATCTGCCCATTTGAATAACCAGCAGAGTTTTAAAGACGTACAAATTGGAATGTGACAATTTCAGAGTTCCTCATTCATAAGAAGTCTGTGAGATAGTATCTCAGAAAGATCTCAAGATTATAGCAAAAATGGTTGTAAGGGTGATTTATACCACACAATTGCAGCTAGGTGCCTCAGTCTGCAAGAGACCAGTCCTTGACAGATTACACAATTGGGGCAACAGCAAAGGCAGCAATTGTGTCAATCCTTTATGATTCTTCTCCAGTACTATATTTTTTCTGAGGGACAATTAGCATTATTCCTGGAGAAAATCATAGAGCTTCTACGCATGCATACTTTCTGCTTTCTGCACGCACACACTCCCTGCACTGCATCTACCCACAGTTCTGTTTAGAATGATTGTGCCGTGTCATATTGTTGCATACGTATTGCATATCCATGGCATTTATGAAGAGGTACTTTGGTATGGCAGAAAGACAGAAAAGTAGCAATGCTGAAGGCATAACGTGACTGATTGTGCAGTTTGCATTGGGCTTTCTAAATGAGTGAGAGTGAAAGGAGTATTGTAAGAGTGTGCCTCCAGTTTGTATGTAAAGATAAGTTGGGTGCTGTGAGAAAAAGACTCAACCACGAAGGGACTCGTACCCTCAATCTTCAGATCCAAAGTCAGACGCCTTATCCATTAGGCCACATAGTGACTGACTGTGACATGTTTGGGTGTTTAGGGTTAGGTGTATGATTGGATGTGGAACATATCAATTACAGGTGCGCAGGACAGGATCCCATACCGTTCTTCATCTTCTTTCCATCAAAGGAGTTTTTTCAAACAATATCTAGATAATTTCCAAAGTTTCATATCTTATGCTGTGCTTTTTTGCTGCTAATCCTCCTTTCTTCTTTTATTGAATACTCTGTTTTATGCTCTAATGGTATTTTTGGATTATTTGAAAAGAGAATGAAACTGCTTTGACAGTAGTTCAGACTTCCCATTTCTTGACTTGCTAATTTGCTCCCTGAATTAGCTTATACAAGTGACATGAACAGGGCCTTGACCTAAGCACGTACCTGAAAGCCTGTCACCACCTCTAGAAACAAAATTCACAGCAGCTCAAAACATTCATTTTGAAAGAGAATATTTCAAGTGAGTCCAAGTTTAATTTCAATAAAGAAAGCTGTATAAAATGACACGCTGCACATTTGGGTAACCAGCATGACTCTTTTCAGTGAAGAAGTGGAATGGTTCTGTTGCAATATAGTATCATCCTGGCAGGCTGCTACGAGGAAGAGTAAACAATATGATTAGGTTTCAGCAAAAATGTATTAGTTCAGGGTGTGCACATCAGATAGACTTAAACTTACACACCCTGGTCTGTGAGAGTAGTGCCCTATCCATTGCGGCATTGAGGGTAATCTGCAAGACAGAGTTCCAAAATCATCCTTTCATCTCAGTTCATGGCCACATACAGTATTTCTGCAGTCATTCGTTTCACTTTTCTGTCTTTAATTAAACTGACCATTTTAAACCTCCGGCACCCACCACTTCAATCTTACCGTTTTTGTGCTATCATAGGGCCTTGTAACTTTTGGCAAGTGGACAGAATCAGTCAGAGAACCACATCACAATACATACTCCTTTGCCTGATACCTTTCACAACAAACTGCTCTTGGAAAAAGACGTTAACCGGTCCTTGCTCTCAGACAGACACAGAAAGCCTATCACCACCTCTACGAACATATTTCAGTCAAACCAATATATATCATTCAACAATTATGCCTCTGTATCAATATAACTACAACTCGAGACAGAAAGGAATTTAAAAAACAATCTGCCCATTTGAATAACCAGCATAGTTTTAAGGACGTACAAATTGGAATGTGACAATTTCAGAGTTCCTCATTCATAAGAAGTCGGTGAGATAGTATCTTAGAAAGATCTCAAGTTTATAGCAAAAATGGTTGTAAGGGTGATTTTTACCACACAATTGCAACTAGGTGCCTCAATCTGCAAGAGACCAGTCCTTGACAGATTACGCAATTGGGGCAACAGCAAAGGCAGCAATTGTGTCAATCCTTTATGATTCCTCTCCAGTACTATATTTTTTCTGAGGGACAATTTTCATTATTCCTGGAGAAAATCATAGAGTTTCTACGCATGCATAGTTTCTGCTTTCTGCACGCACACATTCCCTGCACTGCATCTACCCACAGTTCTGTTAAGAATGATTGTGCCATGTCATATTGATGTATACGTATTGCATATCGGGGCAATTTATGAAGAGGTACTTTGGTATGGCAGAAACACAGAAAAGTAGCAATGCTGAAGGCATAACGTGACTGATTGTGCAGTTTGCATTGGGCTTTCTTAATGAGTGAGAGTGAAAGGAGTATTGTAAGAGTGTGTTTCCAGTTTGTATGTAAAGATAAGTTGGGTGCTGTGAGAAAAAGACTCAACCATGAAGGGACTCGAACCCTCAATCTTCTGATCCGAAGTCAGACGCCTTATCCATTAGGCCACATGGTCATTGACTGCAATATGTTTGGGTGTTTAGGGTTAGGTGGTATGAATGGATGAGGAACATATCAATTACAGGTGCGCAGGACAGGATCCCATTCTTCATCTTCTTTCCATCAAAGGAGTTTTTTCAAACAATATCTAGATAATTTCCAAAGTTTCATATCTTATGATGTGCTTTTTTGCCGTTAATCCTCCTTTCTTCTTTTATTGAATACTCTGTTTTATGCTGCAATGGTATTTTTGGATTATTTGAAAAGAGAATGAAACTGCTTTGACAGTAGTTCAGACTTCCCATTTCTTGACTTGCTAATTTGCTCCCTGCATTAGCTTATACAAGTGACATGAACAGGGCCTTGACCTAAGCACGTACCTGAAAGCCTGTCACCACCTCTAGAAATAAAATTCACAGCAGCTCAAAACATTCATTTTGAAAGAGAATATTTCAAGTGAGTCCAAGTTTAATTTCAATAAAGAAAGCTGTATAAAATGACACGCTGCACATTTGGGTAACCAGCATGACTCTTTTCAGTGAAGAAGTGGAATGGTTCTGTTGCAATATACTATCACCCTGGCAAGCTGCTACGAGGAAGAGTAAACAATATGATTAGGTTTCAGCAAAAATGTATTAGTTCAGGGTGTGCACCTCAGATAGACTTAAACTTACATACCCTGGTCTGTGAGAGTAGTGCCCTATCCATTGCGGCATTGAGGGTAATCTGCAAGACAGAGTTCCAAAATCATCCTTTCATCTCAGTTCATGGCCACATACAGTATTTCTGCAGTCATTCGTTTCACTTTTCTGTCTTTAATTAAACTGACCATTTTAAACCTCCGGCACCCACCACTTCAATCTTACCGTTTTTGTGCTATCATAGGGCCTTGGAACTTTTGGCAAGTGGACAGAAGCAGTCAGAGAACCACATCACAATACATACTCCTTTGCCTGATACCTTTCACAACAAATTGCTCTTGGAAAAAGACGTTAACCGGTCCTTGCTCTCAGACAGACACAGAAAGCCTATCACCACCTCTACGAACATATTTCAATCAAACCAATATATATCATTCAACAATTATGCCTCTGTATCAATATAACTACAACTCGAGACAGAAAGGAATTAAAAAAACAATCTGCCCATTTGAATAACCAGCATAGTTTTAAGGACGTACAAATTGGAATGTGACAATTTCAGAGTTCCTCATTCATAAGAAGTCTGTGAGATAGTATCTCAGAAACATCTCAAGTTTATAGCAAAAATGGTTGTATGGGTGATTTTTACCACACAATTGCAACTAGGTGCCTCAATCTGCAAGAGACCAGTCCTTGACAGATTACACAACTGGGGCAACAGCAAAGGCAGAAATAGTGTCAATCCTTTATGATTCTTCTCTAGTACTATACTTTTTCTGAGGGACAATTTGCATTATTCCTGGAGAAAATCATAGAGTTTCTACGCATGCATAGTTTCTGCTTTCTGCACGCACACACTCCCTGCACTGAATCTACCCACAGTTCTGTTAAGAATGATTGTGCCATGTCATATTGTTGTATACGTATTGCATATCCGTGGCATTTATGAAGAGGTACTTTGGTATGGCAGAAAGACAGAAAAGTAGCAATGCTGAAGGCATAACGTGACTGATTGTGCAGTTTGCATTGGGCTTTCTTAATGAGTGAGAGTGAAAGGAGTATTGTAAGAGTGTGTTTCCAGTTTGTATGTAAAGATAAGTTGGGTGCTGTGAGAAAAAGATTCAACCACAAAGGGACTCAAACCCTCAATCTTCTGATATGAAGTCAGATGCTTTTTCCATTAGGCCACATGGTCACTGACTGCAATATGTTTGGGTGTTTAGGGTTAGGTGTATGATTGGATGTGGAACATATCAATTACAGTTGCGCAGGTCAGGATCCCACACCGTTCTTCATCTTCTTTCCATCAAAGGAGTTTTTTCAAACAATATCTAGATAATTTCCAAAGTTTCATATCTTATGATGTGCTTTTTTGCCGTTAATCCTCCTTTCTTCTTTTATTGAATACTCTGTTTTATGCTGCAATGGTATTTTTGGATTATTTGAAAAGAGAATGAAACTGCTTTGACAGTAGTTCAGACCTCCCATTTCTTGACTTGCTAATTTGCTCCCTGAATTAGCTTATACAAGTGACATGAACAGGGCCTTGATCTAAGCACGTACCTGAAAGCCTGTCACCACCTCTAGAAATAAAATTCACAGCAGCTCAAAACATTCATTTTGAAAGAGAATATTTCAAGTGAGTCCAAGTTTAATTTCAATAAAGAAAGCTGTATAAAATGACACGCTGCACATTTGGGTAACCAGCATGACTCTTTTCAGTGAAGAAGTGGAATGGTTCTGTTGCAATATACTATCACCCTGGTAAGCTGCTACGAGGAAGAGTAAACAATATGATTAGGTTTCAGCAAAAATGTATTAGTTCAGGGTGTGCACCTCAGATAGACTTAAACTTACACACCCTGGTCTGTGAGAGTAGTGCCCTATCCATTGCGGCACTGAGGGTAATCTGCAAGACAGAGTTCCAAAATCATCCTTTCATCTCAGTTCATGGCCACATACAGTATTTCTGCAGTCATTCGTTTCACTTTTCTGTCTTTAATTAAAATGACCATTTTAAACCTCCGGCACCCACCACTTCAATCTTACAGTTTTTGTGCTATCATAGGGCCTTGGAACTTTTGGCAAGTGGACAGAAGCAGTCAGAGAACCACATCACAATACATACTCCTTTGCCTGATACCTTTCACAACAAACTGCTCTTGGAAAAAGACGTTAACCGGTCTTTGCTCTCAGACAGACACAGAAAGCCTATCACCACCTCTACGAACATATTTCAATCAAACCAATATATATCATTCAACAATTATGCCACTGTATCAATATAACTGCAACTCGAGACAGAAAGGAATTTAAAAAACAATCTGCCCATTTGAATAACCAGCATAGTTTTAAGGACGTACAAATTGGAATGTGACAATTTCAGAGTTCCTCATTCATAAGAAGTCTGTGAGATAGTATCTCAGAAAGATCTCAAGTTTATAGCAAAAATGGTTGTAAGGGTGATTTATACCACACAATTGCAACTAGGTGCCTCAATCTGCAAGAGACCAGTCCTTGACAGATTACACAACTGGGACAACAGCAAAGGCAGCAATTGTGTCAATCCTTTATGATTCTTCTCTAGTACTATACTTTTTCTGAGGGACAATTTGCATTATTCCTGGAGAAAATCATAGAGTTTCTACGCATGCATAGTTTCTGCTTTCTGCACGCACACACTCCCTGCACTGAATCTACCCACAGTTCTGTTCAGAATGATTGTGCCATGTCATATTGTTGTATACGTATTGCATATCTGGGCAATTTATGAAGAGGTACTTTGGTATGGCAGAAAGACAGAAAAGTAGCAATGCTGAAGGTATAACGTGACTGATTGTGCAGTTTGCATTGGGCTTTCTTAATGAGTGAGAGTGAAAGGAGTATTGTAAGAGTGTGTTTCCAGTTTGTATGTAAAGATAAGTTGGGTGCTGTGAGAAAAAGATTCAACCATGAAGGGACTTGAACCCTCAATCTTCTGATCCGAAGTCAGACGCCTTATCCATTAGGCCACATGGTCACTGACTGCAATATGTTTGGGTGTTTAGGGTTAGGTGGTATGAATGGATGTGGAACATATCAATTACAGTTGCGCAGGTCAGGATCCCATACCGTTCCTCATCTTCCCTCCATCAAAGGAGTTTTTTCAAACAATATCTAGATAATTTCCAAAGTTTCATATCTTATGATGTGCTTTTTTGCCGTTAATCCTCCTTTCTTCTTTTATTGAATACTCTGTTTTATGCTGCAATGGTATTTTTGGATTATTTGAAAAGAGAATGAAACTGCTTTGACAGTAGGTCAGACTTCCCATTTCTTGACTTGCTAATTTGCTCCCTGAATTAGCTTATACAAGTGACATGAACAGGGCCTTGACCTAAGCACGTACCTGAAAGCCTGTCACCACCTCTAGAAATAAAATTCACAGCAGCTCAAAACATTCATTTTGAAAGAGAATATTTCAAGTGAGTCCAAGTTTAATTTCAATAAAGAAAGCTGTATAAAATGACATGCTGCACATTTGGGTAACCAGCATGACTCTTTTCAGTGAAGAAGTGGAATGGTTCTGTTGCAATATACTATCACCCTGGCAAGCTGCTACGAGGAAGAGTAAACAATATGATTAGGTATCAGCAAAAATGTATTAGTTCAGGGTGTGCACCTCAGATAGACTTAAACTTACACACCCTGGTCTGTGAGAGTAGTGCCCTATCCATTGCGGCATTGAGGGTAATCTGCAAGACAGAGTTCCAAAATCATCCTTTCATCTCAGTTCATGGCCACATACAGTATTTCTGCAGTCATTCGTTTCACTTTTCTGTCTTTAATTAAAATGACCATTTTAAACCTCCGGCACCCACCACTTCAATCTTACAGTTTTTGTGCTATCATAGGGCCTTGGAACTTTTGGCAAGTGGACAGAAGCAGTCAGAGAACCACATCACAATACATACTCCTTTGCCTGATACCTTTCACAACAAACTGCTCTTGGAAAAAGACGTTAACCGGTCCTTGCTCTCAGACAGAATCAGAAAGCCTATCACCACCTCTACGAACATATTTCAATCAAACCAATATATATCATTCAACAATTATGCCACTGTATCAATGTAACTACAACTCGAGACAGAAAGGAATTTAAAAAACAATCTGCCCATTTGAATAACCAGCATAGTTTTAAGGACGTACAAATTGGAATGTGACAATTTCAGAGTTCCTCATTCATAAGAAGTCTGTGAGATAGTATCTCAGAAAGATCTCAAGTTTATAGCAAAAATGGTTGTAAGGGTGATTTTTACCACACAATTGCAACTAGGTGCCTCAATCTGCAAGAGACCAGTCCTTGACAGATTACACAACTGGGGCAACAGCAAAGGCAGCAATTGTGTCAATCCTTTATGATTCTTCTCTAGTACTATACTTTTTCTGAGGGACAATTTGCATTATTCCTGGAGAAAATCATAGAGTTTCTATGCATGCATAGTTTCTGCTTTCTGCACGCACACACTCCCTGCACTGAATCTACCCACAGTTCTGTTAAGAATGATTGTGCCATGTCATATTGTTGTATACGTATTGCATATCCGTGGCATTTATGAAGAGGTACTTTGTTATGGCAGAAAGACAGAAAAGTAGCAATGCTGAAGGCATAACGTGACTGATTGTGCAGTTTGCATTGAGCTTTCTTAATGAGTGAGAGTGAAAGGAGTATTGTAAGAGTGTGTTTCCAGTTTGTATGTAAAGATAAGTTGGGTGCTGTGAGAAAAAGATTCAACCACAAAGGGACTCAAAGCCTCAATCTTCTGATCTGAAGTCAGATGCCTTATCCATTAGGCCACATGGTCACTGTCTGCAATGTGTTTGGGTGTTTAGGGTTAGGTGGTATGAATGGATGTGGAACATATCAATTACAGTTGCGCAGGTCAGGATCCCATACCGTTCTTCATCTTCTTTCCATCAAAGGAGTTTTTTCAAACAATATCTAGATAATTTCTAAAGTTTCATATCTTATGCTGTGCTTTTTTGCCGTTAATCCTCCTTTCTTCTTTTATTGAATACTCTGTTTTATGCTGCAATGGTATTTTTGGATTATTTGAAAAGAGAATGAAACTGCTTTGACAGTAGTTCAGACTTCCCATTTCTTGACTTGCTAATTTGCTCCCTGAATTAGCTTATACAAGTGACATGAACAGGGCCTTGACCTAAGCACGTACCTGAAAGCCTGTCACCACCTCTAGAAATAAAATTCACAGCAGCTCAAAACATTCTTTTTGAAAGAGAATATTTCAAGTGAGTCCAAGTTTAATTTCAATAAAGAAAGCTGTATAAAATGACACGCTGCACATTTGGGTAACCAGCATGACACTTTTCAGTGAAGAAGTGGAATGGTTCTGTTGCAATATACTATCACCCTGGCAAGCTGCTACGAGGAAGAGTAAACAATATGACTAGGTTTCAGCAAAAATGTATTAGTTCAGGGTGTGCACCTCAGATAGACTTAAACTTACACACCCTGGTCTGTGAGAGTAGTGCCCTATCCATTGCGGCATTGAGGGTAATCTGCAAGACAGAGTTCCAAAATCATCCTTTCATCTCAGTTCAGGGCCACATACAGTATTTCTGCAGTCATTCGTTTCACTTTTCTGTCTTTAATTACACTGACCATTTTAAACCTCCGGCACCCACCACTTCAATCTTACCGTTTTTGTGCTATCATAGGGCCTTGGAACTTTTGGCAAGTGGACAGAATCAGTCAGAGAACCACATCACAATACATACTCCTTTGCCTGATACCTTTCACAACAAACTGCTCTTGGAAAAAGACATTAACCGGTCCTTGCTCTCAGACAGACACAGAAAGCCTATCACCACCTCTACGAACATATTTCAATCAAACCAATATATATCATTCAACAATTATGCCACTGTATCAATATACCTACAACTAGAGACAGAAAGGAATTTAAAAAACAATCTACCCATTTGAATAACCAGCAGAGTTTTAAGGACGTACAAATTGGAATGTGACAATTTCAGAGTTCCTCATTCATAAGAAGTCTGTGAGATAGTATCTCAGAAAGATCTCAAGATTATAGCAAAAATGGTTGTAAGGGTGATTTATACCACACAATTGCAACTAGGTGCCTCAATCTGGAAGAGACCAGTCCTTGACAGATTACACAATTTGGGCAACAGCAAAGGCAGCAATTGTGTCAATCGTTTATGATTCTTCTCCAGTACTATATTTTTTCTGAGGGACAATTAGCATTATTCCTGGAGAAATTCATACAGCTTCTACGCATGCATAGTTTCTGCTTTCTGCAGGCACACACTCTCTGCACTGCATCTACCCACAGTTCTGTTAAGAATGATTGTGCCGTGTCATATTGTTGCATACGTATTGCATATCCATGGCATTTATAAAGAGGTACTTTGGTATGGCAGAAAGACAGAAAAGTAGCAATGCTGAAGGCATAACGTGACTGATTGTGCAGTTTGCATAGGGCTTTCTTAATGAGTGAGAGTGAAAGGAGTATTGTAAGAGTGTGTTTCCAGTTTCTATGTAAAGATAAGTCGGGTGCTGTGAGAAAGAGACTCAACCATGAATGGACTCGAACCCTCAATCTTCTCATCCGAAGTCAGACGCCTTATCCATTAGGCCACATGGTCACTGACTGCAATATGTTTGGGTGTTTAGGGTTAGGTGGTATGAATGGATGTGGAACATATCAATTACAGGTGCGCAGGACAGGATCCCATACCGTTCTTCATCTTCTTTCCATCAAAGGAGTTTTTTCAAACAATATCTAGATAATTTCCAAAGTTTCATATCTTATGATGTGTTTTTTTGCCGTTAATCCTCCTTTCTTCTTTTACTGAATACTCTGTTTTATGCTGCAATGGTATTTTTGGATTATTTGAAAAGAGAATGAAACTGCTTTGAAAGTAGTTCAGACTTCCCATTGCTTGACTTGCTAATTTGCTCCCTGAATTAGCTTACACAAGTGACATGAACAGGGCCTTGACCTAAGCACGTACCTGAAAGCCTGTCACCACCTCTAGAAATAAAATTCACAGCAGCTCAAAACATTAATTTTGAAAGAGAATATTTCAAGTGAATCCAAGTTTAATTTCAATAAAGAAAGCTGTATAAAATGACACGCTGCACATTTGGGTAACCAGCATGACTCTTTTCAGTGAAGAAGTGGAATGGTTCTGTTGCAATATACTATCACCCTGGCAAGCTGCTACGAGGAAGAGTAAACAATATGATTAGGTTTCAGCAAAAATGTATTAGTTCAGGGTGTGCACCTCAGATAGACTTATACTTACACACCCTGGTCTGTGAGAGTAGTGCCCTATCCATTGCGGCATTGAGGGTAATCTGCAAGACAGAGTTCCAAAATCATCCTTTCATCTCAGTTCATGGCCACATACAGTATTTCTGCAGTCATTCGTTTCACTTTTCTGTCTTTAATTAAATTGACCATTTTAAACCTCCAGCACCCACCACTTCAATCTTACCGTTTTTGTGCTATCATAGGGCCTTGGAACTTTTGGCAAGTGGACAGAAGCAGTCAGAGAACCACATCATAATACATACTCCTTTGCCTGATACCTTTCACAACAAACTGCTCTTGGAAAAAGACGTTAACCGGTCCTTGCTCTCAGACAGACACAGAAAGCCTATCACCACCTCTACGAACATATTTCAATCAAACCAATATATATCATTCAACAATTATGCCTCTGTATCAATATAACTACAACTCGAGACAGAAAGGATTTTAAAAACAATCTGCCCATTTGAATAACCAGCATAGTTTTAAGGACGTACAAATTGGAATGTGACAATTTCAGAGTTCCTCATTCATAAGAAGTCTGTGAGATAGTATCTCAGAAAGATCTCAAGTTTATAGCAAAAATGGTTGTAAGGGTGATTTTTACCACACAATTGCAACTAGGTGCCTCAATCTGCAAGAGACCAGTCCTTGACAGATTACACAATTGGGGCAACAGCAAAGGCAGCAATTGTGTCAATCCTTTATGATTCTTCTCCAGTACTATATTTTTTCTGAGGGACAATTTGCATTATTACTGGAGAAAATCATAGAGTTTCTACGCTTGCATAGTTTCTGCTTTCTGCACGCACACACTCCCTGCACTGCATCTACCCACAGTTCTGTTAAGAATGATTGTGCCATGTCATATTGATGTATACGTATTGCATATCTGGGCAATTTATGAAGAGGTACTTTGGTATGGCTGAAACACAGAAAAGTAGCAATGCTGAAGGCATAACGTGACTGATAGTGCAGTTTGCATTGGGCTTTCTTAATGAGTGAGAGTGAAAGGAGTATTGTAAGAGTGTGTTTCCAGTTTGTATGTAAAGATAAGTTGGGTGCTGTGAGAAAAAGACTCAACCATGCAGGGACTCGAACCCTCAATCTTCTGATCTGAAGTCAGACGCCTTATCCATTAGGCCACATGGTCACTGACTGCAACATGTTTGGGTGTTTAGAGTTAGGTGGTATGAATGGATGTGGAACATATCAATTACAGGTGCGCAGGACAGGATCCCATACCGTTCTTCATCTTCTTTCCATCAAAGGAGTTTTTTCAAACAATATCTAGATAATTTCCAAAGTTTCATATCTTATGATGTGCTTTTTTGCCGTTAATCCTCCTTTCTTCTTTTATTGAATACTCTGTTTTATGCTGCAATGGTATTTTTGGATTATTTGAAAAGAGAATGAAACTGCTTTGACAGGAGTTCAGACTTCCCATTTCTTGACTTGCTAATTTGCTCCCTGAATTAGCTTATACAAGTGACATGAACAGGGCCTTGACCTAAGCACGTACCTGAAAGCCTGTCACCACCTCTAGAAATAAAATTCACAGCAGCTCAAAACATTCATTTTGAAAGAGAATATTTCAAGTGAGTCTAAGTTTAATTTCAATAAAGAAAGCTGTATAAAATGACACGCTGCACATTTGGGTAACCAGCATGACTCTTTTCAGTGAAGAAGTGGAATGGTTCTGTTGCAATATACTATCACCCTGGCAAGCTGCTACGAGGAAGAGTAAACAATATGATTAGGTTTCAGCAAAAATGTATTAGTTCAGGGTGTGCACCTCAGATAGACTTAAACTTACACCCCCTGGTCTGTGAGAGTAGTGCCCTATCCATTGCGGCATTGAGGGTAATCTGCAAGACAGAGTTCCAAAATCATCCTTTCATCTCAGTTCATGGCCACATACAGTATTTCAGCAGTCATTCGTTTCACTTTTCTGTCTTTAATGAAACTGACCATTTTAAACCTCCGGCACCCACCACTTCAATCTTACCGTTTTTGTGCTATCATAGGGCCTTGGAACTTTTGGCAAGTGGACAGAAGCAGTCAGAGAACCACATCACAATACATACTCCTTTGCCTGATACCTTTCACAACAAATTGCTCTTGGAAAAAGACGTTAACCGGTCCTTGCTCTCAGACAGACACAGAAAGCCTATCACCACCTCTACGAACATATTTCAATCAAACCAATATATATAATTCAACAATTATGCCTCTGTATCAATATAACTACAACTCGAGACAGAAAGGAATTAAAAAAACTATCTGCCCATTTGAATAACCAGCAGAGTTTTAAGGACGTACAAATTGGAATGTGACAATTTCAGAGTTCCTCATTCATAAGAAGTCTGTGAGATAGTATCTCAGAAAGATCTCAAGTTTATAGCAAAAATGGTTGTAAGGGTGATTTATACCACACAATTGCAACTAGGTGCCTCAATCTGCAAGAGACCAGTCCTTGACAGATTACACAATTGGGGCAACAGCAAAGGCAGCAATTGTGTCAATCCTTTATGATTCTTCTCCAGTACTATATTTTTTCTGAGGGACAATTTGCATTATTCCTGGAGAAAATCATAGAGTTTCTACGCATGCATAGTTTCTGCTTTCTGCACGCACACACTACCTGCACTGCATCTACCCACAGTTCTGTTAAGAATGATTGTGCCGTGTCATATTGTTGCATACGTATTGCATATCCGTGGCATTTATGAAGAGGTACTTTGGTATGGCAGAAAGACAGAAAAGTAGCAATGCTGAAGGCAAAAACGTGACTGATTGTGCAGTTTTTATTGGGCTTTCTTAATGAGTGAGAGTGAAAGGAGTATTGTAAGAGTGTGCCTCCAGTTTGTATGTAAAGATAAGTTGGGTGCTGTGAGAAAAAGACTCAACCACGAAGTGACTCGTACCCTCAATCTTCAGATCCAAAGTCAGACGCCTTATCCATTAGGCCACATGGTGACTGACTGTAATATGTTTGGGTGTTTAGGGTTAGGTGGTATGAATGGATGTGGAACATATCAATTACAGGTGCGCAGGACAGGATCCCATACCGTTCTTCATCTTCTTTCCATCAAAGGAGTTTTTTCAAACAATATCTACATAATTTCCAAAGTTTCATATCTTATGATGTGCTTTTTTGCCGTTAATCCTCCTTTCTTCTTTTATTGAATACTCTGTTTTATGCTGCAATGGTATTTTTGGATTATTGGAAAATAGAGTGAAACTGCTTTGACAGTAGTTCAGACTTCCCATTTCTTGACTTGCTAATTTGCTCCCTGAATTAGCTTATACAAGTGACATGAACAGGGCCTTGACCTAAGCACGTACCTGAAAGCCTGTCACCACCTCTAGAAATAAAATTCACAGCAGCTGAAAACATTCATTTTGAAAGAGAATATTTCAAGTGAGTCCAAGTTTAATTTCAATAAAGAAAGCTGTATAAAATGACACGCTGCACATTTGGGTAACCAGCATGACACTTTTCAGTGAAGAAGTGGAATGGTTCTGTTGCAATATACTATCACCCTGGCAAGCTGCTACGAGGAAGAGTAAACAATATGACTAGGTTTCAGCAAAAATGTATTAGTTCAGGGTGTGCACCTCAGATAGACTTAAACTTACACACCCTGGTCTGTGAGGGTAGTGCCCTATCCATTGCGGCATTGAGGGTAATCTGCAAGACAGAGTTCCAAAATCATCCTTTCATCTCAGTTCATGGCCACATACAGTATTTCTGCAGTCATTCGTTTCACTTTTCTGTCTTTAATTAAACTGACCATTTTAAACCTCCGGCACCCACCACTTCAATCTTACCGTTTTTGTGCTATCATAGGGCCTTGGAACTTTTGGCAAGTGGACAGAATCAGTCAGAGAACCACATCACAATACATACTCCTTTGCCTGATACCTTTCACAACAAACTGCTCTTGGAAAAAGACGTTAACCGGTCCTCGCTCTCAGGCAGACACAGAAAGCCTATCACCACCTCTACGAACATATTTCAATCAAACCAATATATATCATTCAACAATTATGCCTCTGTATCAATATAACTACAACTCGAGACAGAAAGGAATTTAAAAAACAATCTGCCCATTTGAATAACCAGCAGAGTTTTAAGGACGTACAAATTGGAATGTGACAATTTCAGAGTTCCTCATTCATAAGAAGTCTGTGAGATAGTATCTCAGAAAGATCTCAAGTTTATAGCAAAAATGGTTGTAAGTGTGATTTTTACCACACAATTGCAACTAGGTGCCTCAATCTGCAAGAGACCAGTCCTTGACAGATTACACAACTGGGGCAACAGCAAAGGCAGCATTTGTTTCAATCCTTTATGATTCTTCTCTAGTACTATACTTTTTCTGAGGGACAATTTGCATTATTCCTGGAGAAAATCATAGAGCTTCTACCCATGCATAGTTTCGGCTTTCTGCATGCACACACTCCCTGCACTGAATCTACCCACAGTTCTGTTCAGAATGATTGTGCCATGTCATATTGTTGTATACGTATTGCATATCTGGGCAATTTATGAAGAGGTACTTTGGTATGGCAGAAAGACAGAAAAGTAGCAATGCTGAAGGCATAACGTGACTGATTGTGCAGTTTGCATTGGGCTTTCTTAATGAGTGAGAGTGAAAGGAGTATTGTAAGAGTGTTTTTCCAGTTTGTATGTAAAGATAAGTTGGGTGCTGTGAGAAAAAGACTCAACCATGAAGGGACTCGAATCCTCAATCTTCTGATCCGAAGTCAGACGCCTTATCCATTAGGCCTCATGGTCACTGACTGCAATATGTTTGGGTGTTTAGGGTTAGGTGGTATGAATGGATGTGGAACATATCAATTACAGGTGCGCAGGACAGGATCCCATACCGTTCTTCATCTTCTTTCCATCAAAGGAGTTTTTTCAAACAATATCTAGATAATTTCCAAAGTTTAATATCTTATGCTGTGCTTTTTTGCCGTTAATCCTCCTTTCTTCTTTTATTGAATACTCTGTTTTATGCTGCAATGGTATTTTTGGATTATTTGAAAAGAGAATGAAACTGCTTTGACAGTAGTTCAGACTTCCCATTTCTTGACTTGCTAATTTGCTCCCTGAATTAGCTTATACAAGTGACATGAACAGGGCCTTGACCTAAGCACGTACCTGAAAGCCTGTCACCACCTCTAGAAATAAAATTCACAGCAGCTCAAAACATTCATTTTGAAAGAGAATATTTCAAGTGAGTCCAAGTTTAATTTCAATAAAGAAAGCTGTATAAAATGACACGCTGCACATTTGGGTAACCAGCATGACTCTTTTCAGTGAAGAAGTGGAATGGTTCTGTTGCAATATACTATCACCCTGGCAATCTGCTACGAGGAAGAGTAAACAATATGATTAGGTTTCAGCAAAAATGTATTAGTTCAGGGTGTGCACCTCAGATAGACTTAAACTTACACACCCTGGTCTGTGAGAGTAGTGCCCTATCCATTGCGGCATTGAGGGTAATCTGCAAGACAGAGTTCCAAAATCATCCTTTCATCTCAGTTCATGGCCACATACAGTATTTCTGCAGTCATTCGTTTCACTTTTCTGTCTTTAATTAAACTGACCATTTTAAACCTCCGGCACCCACCACTTCAATCTTACCGTTTTTGTGCTATCATAGGGCCTTGGAACTTTTGGCAAGTGGACAGAAGCAGTCAGACAACCACATCACAATACATTCTCCTTTGCCTGATACCTTTCACAACAAACTGCTCTTGGAAGAAGACGTTAACCGGTCCTTGCTCTCAGACAGACACAGAAAGCCTATCACCACCTCTACGAACATATTTCAATCAAACCAATATATATCATTCAACAATTATGCCTCTGTATCAATATAACTACAACTAGAGACAGAAAGGAATTTAAAAAACAATCTGCCCATTTGAATAACCAGCATAGTTTTAAGGACGAGCAAATTGGAATGTGACAATTTCAGAGTTCCTCATTCATAAGAAGTCTGTGAGATAGTATCTCAGAAAGATCTCAAGTTTTTTGCAAAAATGGTTGTAAGGGTGATTTTTACCACACAATTGCAACTAGGTGCCTCAATCTGCAAGAGACCAGTCCTTGACAGATTACACAACTGGGGCAACAGCAAAGGCAGCAATTGTGTCAATCCTTTATGATTCTTCTCTAGTACTATACTTTTTCTGAGGGACAATTTGCATCATTCCTGGAGAAAATCATAGAGCTTCTACCCATGCATAGTTTCGGCTTTCGGCATGCACACACTCCCTGCACTGAATCTACCCACAGTTCTGTTCAGAATGATTGTGCCATGTCATATTGTTGTATACGTATTGCATATCTGGGCAATTTATGAAGAGGTACTTTGGTATGGCAGAAAGACAGAAAAGTAGCAATGCTGAAGGCATAACGTGACTGATTGTGCAGTTTGCATTGGGCTTTCTTAATGAGTGAGAGTGAAAGGAGTATTGTAAGAGTGTTTTTCCAGTTTGTATGTAAAGATAAGTTGGGTGCTGTGAGAAAAAGACTCAACCCCTCAATCTTCTGATCCGAAGTCAGACGCCTTATCCATTAGGCTACATGGTTACTGACTGCAATATGTTTTGGGTGTTTAGGGTTAGGTGGTATGAATGGATGTGGAACATATCAATAAGAGGTGCGCAGGACAGGATCCCATACCGTTCTTCATCTTCTTTCCATCAAAGGAGTTTTTTCAAACAATATCTAGATAATTTCCAAAGTTTCATATCTTATGCTGTGCTTTTTTGCCGTTAATCCTCCTATCTTCTTTTATTGAATACTCTGTTTTATGCTGCAATGGTATTTTTGGATTATTTGAAAAGAGAATGAAACTGCTTTGACAGTAGTTCAGACTTCCCATTTCTTGACTTGCTAATTTGCTCCCTGAATTAGCTTATACAAGTGACATGAACAGGGCCTTGACCTAAGCACGTACCTGAAAGCCTGTCACCACCTCTAGAAATAAAATTCACAGCAGCTCAAAACATTAATTTTGAAAGAGAATATTTCAAGTGAGTCCAAGTTTAATTTCAATAAAGAAAGCTGTATAAAATGACACGATGCACATTTGGGTAACCAGCATGACACTTTTCAGTGAAGAAGTGGAATGGTTCTGTTGCAATATACTATCACCCTGGCAAGCTGCTACGAGGAAGAGTAAACAATATGACTAGGTTTCAGCAAAAATGTATTAGTTCAGGGTGCGCACCTCAGATAGACTTAAACTTACACACCCTGGTCTGTGAGAGTAGTGCCCTATCCATTGCGGCATTGAGGGTAATCTGCAAGACAGAGTTCCAAAATCATCCTTTCATCTCAGTTCATGGCCACATACAGTATTTCTGCAGTCATTCGTTTCACTTTTCTGTCTTTAATTACACTGACCATTTTAAACCTCCGGCACCCACCACTTCAATCTTACCGTTTTTGTGCTATCATAGAGCCTTGGAACTCTTGGCAAGTGGACAGAATCAGTCAGAGAACCACATCACAATACATACTCCTTTGCCTGATACCTTTCACAACAAACTGCTCTTGGAAAAAGACGTTAACCGGTCCTTGCTCTCAGACAGACAGAGAAAGCCTATCACCACCTCTACGAACATATTTCAATCAAACCAATATATATCATTCAACAATTATGCCTCTGTATCAATATAACTACAACTCGAGACAGAAAGGAATTTAAAAAACAATCTGCCCATTTGAATAACCAGCATAGTTTTAAGGACGTACAAATTGGAATGTGACAATTTCAGAGTTCCTCATTCATAAGAAGTCTGTGAGATAGTATCTCAGAAAGATCTCAAGTTTATAGCAAAAATGGTTGTAAGAGTGATTTTTACCACACAATTGCAACTAGGTTCCTCAATCTGCAAGAGACCAGTCCTTGACAGATTACACAACTGGGGCAACAGCAAAGGCAGCAATTGTGTCAATCCTTTATGATTCTTCTCTAGTACTATACTTTTTCTGACGGACAATTTGCATTATTCCTGGAGAAAATCATAGAGTTTCTACGCATGCATAGTTTCTGCTTTCTGCACGCACACACTCCCTGCACTGAATCTACCCACAGTTCTGTTAAGAATGATTGTGCCATGTCATATTGTTGTATACGTATTGCATATCCGTGGCATTTATGAAGAGGTACTTTGGTATGGCAGAAAGACAGAAAAGTAGCAATGCTGAAGGCATAACGTGACTGATTGTGCAGTTTGCATTGGGCTTTCTTAATGAGTGAGAGTGAAAGGAGTATTGTAAGAGTGTGTTTCCAGTTTGTATGTAAAGATAAGTTGGGTGCTGTGAGAAAAAGGTTCAACCATGAAGGGACTCGAACCCTCAACCTTCTGATCTGAAGTCAGAAGACTTATCCATTATGCCACATGGTCACTGACTGCAATATGTTTGGGTGTTTAGGGTTAGGTGGTATGAATGGATGTGGAACATATCAATTACAGGTGCGCAGGACAGGATCCCATACCGTTCTTCATCTTCTTTCCATCAAAGGAGTTTTTTCAAACAATATCTAGATAATTTCCAAAGTTTCATATCTTATGATGTGCTTTTTTGCCGTTAATCCTCCTTTCTTCTTTTATTGAATACTCTGTTTTATGCTGCTATGGTATTTTTGGATTATTTGAAAAGAGAATGAAACTGCTTTGACAGTAGTTCAGACTTCCCATTTCTTGACTTGCTAATTTGCTCCCTGAATTAGCTTATACAAGTGACATGAACAGGGCCTTGACCTAAGCACGTACCTGAAAGCCTGTCACCACCTCTAGAAATAAAATTCACAGCAGCTCAAAACATTCATTTTGAAAGAGAATATTTCAAGTGAGTCCAAGTTTAATTTCAATAAAGAAAGCTGTATAAAATGACACGCTGCACATTTGGGTAACCAGCATGACTCTTTTCAGTGAAGAAGTGGAATGGTTCTGTTGCAATATACTATCACCCTGGCAAGCTGCTACGAGGAAGAGTAAACAATATGATTAGGTATCAGCAAAAATGTATTAGTTCAGGGTGTGCACCTCAGATAGTCTTAAACTTACACACCCTGGTCTGTGAGAGTAGTGCCCTATCCATTGCGGCATTGAGGGTAATCTGCAAGACAGAGTTCCAAAATCATCCTTTCATCTCAGTTCATGGCCACATACAGTATTTCTGCAGTCATTCGTTTCACTTTTCTGTCTTTAATTAAAATGACCATTTTAAACCTCCGGCACCCACCACTTCAATCTTACAGTTTTTGTGCTATCATAGGGCCTTGGAACTTTTGGCAAGTGGACAGAAGCAGTCAGAGAACCACATCACAATACATACTCCTTTGCCTGATACCTTTCACAACAAACTGCTCTTGGAAGAAGACGTTAACCGGTCCTTGCTCTCAGACAGACACAGAAAGCCTATCACCACCTCTACGAACATATTTTAATCAAACCAATATATATCATTCAACAATTATGCCACTGTATCAATATCACTACAACTAGAGACAGAAAGGAATTTAAAAAACAATCTACCCATTTGAATAACCAGCAGAGTTTTAAGGACGTACAAATTGGAATGTGACAATTTCAGAGTTCCTCATTCATAAGAAGTCTATGAGATAGTATCTCAGAAAGATCTCAAGATTATAGCAAAAATGGTTGTAAGGGTGATTTATACCACACAATTGCAACTAGGTGCCTCAATCTGGAAGAGACCAGTCCTTGACAGATTACACAATTTGGGCAACAGCAAAGGCAGCAATTGTGTCAATCGTTTATGATTCTTCTCCAGTACTATATTTTTTCTGAGGGACAAATAGCATTATTCCTGGAGAAATTCATACAGCTTCTACGCATGCATAGTTTCTGCTTTCTGCACGCACACACTCTCTGAACTGCATCTACCCACAGTTCTGTTAAGAATGATTGTGCCGTGTCATATTGTTGCATACGTATTGCATATCCATGGCATTTATGAAGAGGTACTTTGGTATGGCAGAAAGACAGAAAAGTAGCAATACTGAAGGCATAACGTGACTGATTGTGCAGTTTGCATTGGGCTTTCTTAATGAGTGAGAGTGAAAGGAGTATTGTAAGAGTGTGTTTCCAGTTTGTATGTAAAGATAAGTTGGGTGCTGTGAGAAAGAGACTCAACCATGAATGGACTCGAACCCTCAATCTTCTGATCCGAAGTCAGACACCTTATCCATTAGGCCACATGGTCACTGACTGCAATATGCTTGGGTGTTTAGGGTTAGGTGGTATGAATGGATGTGGAACATATCAATTACAGGTGCGCAGGACAGGATCCCATACCGTTCTTCATCTTCTTTCCATCAAAGCAGTTTTTTCAAACAATATCTAGATAATTTCCAAAGTTTCATTTCTTATGATGTGTTTTTTTGCCGTTAATCCTCCTTTCTTCTTTTGCTGAATACTCTGTTTTATGCTGCAATGGTATTTTTGGATTATTTGAAAAGAGAATGAAACTGCTTTGACAGTAGTTCAGACTTCCCATTTCTTGACTTGCTAATTTGCTCCCTGAATTAGCTTACACAAGTGACATGAACAGGGCCTTGACCTAAGCACGTACCTGAAAGCCTGTCACCACCTCTAGAAATAAAATTCACAGCAGCTCAAAACATTCATTTTGAAAGAGAATATTTCAAGTGAGTCCAAGTTTAATTTCAATAAAGAAAGCTGTATAAAATGACACGCTGCACATTTGGGTAACCAGCATGACTCTTTTCAGTGAAGAAGTGGAATGGTTCTGTTGCAATATACTATCACCCTGGCAAGCTGCTACGAGGAAGAGTAAACAATATGATTAGGTTTCAGCAAAAATGTATTAGTTCAAGGTGTGCACCTCAGATAGACTTAAACTTACACACCCTGGTCTGTGAGGGTAGTGCCCTATCCATTGCGGCATTGAGGGTAATCTGCAAGACAGAGTTCCAAAATCATCCTTTCATCTCAGTTCATGGCCACATACAGTATTTCTGCAGTCATTCGTTTCACTTTTCTGTCTTTAATTAAATTGACCATTTTAAACCTCCGGCACCCATCACTTCAATCTTACCGTTTTTGTGCTATCATAGGGCCTTGGAACTTTTGGCAAGTGGACAGAAGCAGTCAGAGAACCACATCATAATACATACTCCTTTGCCTGATACCTTTCAGAACAAACTGCTCTTGGAAAAAGACGTTAACCGGTCCTTGCTCTCAGACAGACACAGAAAGCCTATCACCACCTCTACGAACATATTTCAATCAAACCAATATATATCATTCAACAATTATGCCTCTGTATCAATATAACTACAACTCGAGACAGAAAGGATTTTAAAAACAATCTGCCCATTTGAATAACCAGCATAGTTTTAAGGACATACAAATTGGAATGTGACAATTTCAGAGTTCCTCATTCATAAGAAGTCTGTGAGATAGTATCTCAGAAAGATCTCAAGTTTATAGCAAAAATGGTTGTAAGGGTGATTTTTACCACACAATTGCAACTAGGTTACTCAATCTGCAAGAGACCAGTCCTTGACAGATTACACAACTGGGGCAACAGCAAAGGCAGCAATTGTTTCAATCCTTTATGATTCTTCTCTAGTACTATACTTTTTCTGAGGGACAATTTGCATTATTCCTGGAGAAAATCATAGAGCTTCTACCCATGCATAATTTCGGCTTTCTGCATGCACACACTCCCTGCACTGAATCTACCCACAGTTCTGTTCAGAATGATTGTGCCATGTCATATTGTTGTATACGTATTGCATATCTGGGCAATTTATGAAGAGGTACTTTGGTATGGCAGAAAGACAGAAAAGTAGCAATGCTGAAGGCATAACGTGACTGATTGTGCAGTTTGCATTGGGCTTTCTTAATGAGTGAGAGTGAAAGGACTATTGTAAGAGTGTGTTTCCAGTTTGTATGTAAAGATAAGTTGGGTGCTGTGAGAAAAAGATTCAACCACGAAGGGACTCGAACCCTCAATCTTCTGATCCGAAGTCAGACACCTTATCCATTAGGCCACATGGTCACTGACTGCAATATGCTTGGGTGTTTAGGGTTAGGTGGTATGAATGGATGTGGAACATATCAATTACAGGTGCGCAGGACAGGATCCCATACCGTTCTTCATCTTCTTTCCATCAAAGCAGTTTTTTCAAACAATATCTAGATAATTTCCAAAGTTTCATTTCTTATGATGTGTTTTTTTGCCGTTAATCCTCCTTTCTTCTTTTGCTGAATATTCTGTTTTATGCTGCAATGGTATTTTTGGATTATTTGAAAAGAGAATGAAACTGCTTTGACAGTAGTTCAGACTTCCCATTTCTTGACTTGCTAATTTGCTCCCTGAATTAGCTTATACAAGTGACATGAACAGGGCCTTGACCTAAGCACGTACCTGAAAGCCTGTCACCACCTCTAGAAATAAAATTCACAGCAGCTCAAAACATTCATTTTGAAAGAGAATATTTCAAGTGAGTCCAAGTTTAATTTCAATAAAGAAAGCTGTATAAAATGACACGCTGCACATTTGGGTAACCAGCATGACCCTTTTCAGTGAAGAAGTGGAATGGTTCTGTTGCAATATACTATCACCCTGGCAAGCTGCTACGAGGAAGAGTAAACAATATGATTAGGTTTCAGCAAAAATGTATTAGTTCAGGGTGTGCACCTCAGATAGACTTAAACTATCACACCCTGGTCTGTGAGAGTAGTGCCCTATCCATTGCGGCATTGAGGGTAATCTGCAAGACAGAGTTCCAAAATCATCATTTCATGTTAGTTCATGGCCACATACAGTATTTCTGCAGTCATTCGTTTCACTTTTCTGTCTTTAATTAAACTGACCATTTTAAACCTCCGGCACCCACCACTTCAATCTTACCGTTTTTGTGCTATCATAGGGCCTTGGAACTTTTGGCAAGTGGATAGAAGCAGTCAGAGAACCACATCACAATACATACTCCTTTGCCTGATACCTTTCACAACAAACTGCTCTTGGAAAAAGACGTTAACCGGTCCTTGCTCTCAGACAGACACAGAAAGCCTATCACCACCTCTACGAACATATTTCAATCAAACCAATATATATCATTCAACAATTATGCCTCTGTATCAATATAACTACAACTCGAGACAGAAAGGAATTTAAAAAACGATCTGCCCATTTGAATAACCAGCAGAGTTTTAAGGACGTACAAATTGGAATGTGACAATTTCAGAGTTCCTCATTCATAAGAAGTCTGTGAGATAGTATCTCAGAAAGATCTCAAGTTTATAGCAAAAATGGTTGTAAGGGTGATTTTTACCACACAATTGCAACTAGGTGCCTCAATCTGCAAGAGACCAGTCCTAGACAGATTACACAATTGGGTCAACAGCAAAGGCAGCAATTGTGTCAATCCTTTCTGATTTTTCTCCAGTACTATATTTTTTCTGAGGGACAATTTGCATTATTCCTGGAGAAAATCATAGAGTTTCTACGCATGCATAGTTTCTGCTTTCTGCACGCACACACTCCCTGCACTGCATCTACCCACAGTTCTGTTAAGAATGATTGTGCCGTGTCATATTGTTGCATACGTATTGCATATCCGTGGCATTTATGAAGAGGTACTTTGGTATGGCAGAAAGACAGAAAAGTAGCAATGCTGAAGGTATAACGTGACTGATTGTGCAGTTTGTATTGGGCTTTCTTAATGAGTGAGAGTGAAAGGAGTATTGTAAGAGTGTGCCTCCAGTTTGTATGTAAAGATAAGTTGGGTGCTGTGAGAAAAAGACTCAACCACGAAGGGACTCGAACCCTCAATCTTCTGATCCGAAGTCAGATGCCTTATCCATTAGGCCACATGGTCACTGACTGCAATATGTTTGGGTGTTTAGGGTTAGGTGTATGATTGGATGTGGAACATATCAATTACAGGTGCGCACGACAGGATCCCATACCGTTCTTCATCTTCTTTCCATCAAAGGAGTTTTTTCAAACAATATCTAGATAATTTCCAAAGTTTCATATCTTATGATGTGCTTTTTTGCCGTTAATCCTCCTTTCTTCTTTTATTGAATACTCTGTTTTATGCTGCAATGGTATTTTTGGATTATTTGAAAAGAGAATGAAACTGCTTTGACAGTAGTTCAGACTTCCCATTTCTTGACTTGCTAATTTGCTCCCTGAATTAGCTTATACAAGTGACATGAACAGGGCCTTGACCTAAGCACGTACCTGAAAGCCTGTCACCACCTCTAGAAATAAAATTCACAGCAGCTCAAAACATTCATTTTGAAAGAGAATATTTCAAGTGAGTCCAAGTTTAATTTCAATAAAGAAAGCTGTATAAAATGACACGCTGCACATTTGGGTAACCAGCATGACCCTTTTCAGTGAAGAAGTGGAATGGTTCTGTTGCAATATACTATCACCCTGGCAAGCTGCTACGAGGAAGAGTAAACAATATGATTAGGTTTCAGCAAAAATGTATTAGTTCAGGGTGTGCACCTCAGATAGACTTAAACTATCACACCCTGGTCTGTGAGAGTAGTGCCGTATCCATTGCGGCATTGAGGGTAATCTGCAAGACAGAGTTCCAAAATCATCATTTCATGTCAGTTCATGGCCACATACAGTATTTCTGCAGTCATTCGTTTCACTTTTCTGTCTTTAATTAAACTGACCATTTTAAACCTCCGGCACCCACCACTTCAATCTTACCGTTTTTGTGCTATCATAGGGCCTTGGAACTTTTGGCAAGTGGATAGAAGCAGTCAGAGAACCACATCACAATACATACTCCTTTGCCTGATACCTTTCACAACAAACTGCTCTTGGAAAAAGACGTTAACCGGTCCTTGCTCTCAGACAGACACAGAAAGCCTATCACCACCTCTACGAACATATTTCAATCAAACCAATATATATCATTCAACAATTATGCCTCTGTATCAATATAACTACAACTCGAGACAGAAAGAAATTTAAAAAACAATCTGCCCATTTAAATAACCAGCAGAGTTTTAAGGACGTACAAATTGGAATGTGACAATTTCAGAGTTCCTCATTCATAAGAAGTCTGTGAGATAGTATATCAGAAAGATCTCAAGTTTATAGCAAAAATGGTTGTAAGGGTGATCTTTACCACACAATTGCAACTAGGTGCCTCAATCTGCAAGAGACCAGTCCTTGACAGATTACACAACTGAGGCAACAGCAAAGGCAGCAATTGTGTCAATCCTTTATGATTCTTCTCTAGTACTATACTTTTTCTGAGGGACAATTTGCATTATTCCTGGAGAAAATCATAGAGCTTCTACCCATGCATAGTTTCTGCTTTCTGCACGCACACACTGCCTGCACTGCATCTAACCACAGTTCTGTTCAGAATGATTGTGCCATGTCATATTGTTGTATACGTATTGCATATCCGTGGCATTTATGAAGAGATACTTTGGTATGGCAGAAAGACAGAAATGTAGCAATGCTGAAGGCATAACATGACTGATTGTGCAGTTTGCATTGGGCTTTCTTAATGAGTGAGAGTGAAAGGAGTATTGTAAGAGTGTGTTTCCAGTTTGTATGTAAAGATAAGTTGGGTGCTGTGAGAAAAAGACTCAACCATGAAGGGACTCAAAACCTCAATCTTCTGATCCGAAGTCAGACGCCTTATCCATTAGGCCACATGGTCACTGACTGCAATATGTTTGGGTGTTTAGGGTTAGGTGGTATGAATGGATGTGGAACATATCAATTACAGGTGCGCAGGACAGGATCCCATACCGTTCTTCATCTTCTGTCCATCAAAGGAGTTTTTTCAAACAATATCTAGATAATTTCCATAGTTTCATATCTTATGATGTGCTTTTTTGCTGTTAATCCTCCTTTCTTCTTTTATTGAATACTCTGTTTTATGCTGCGATGGTATTTTTGGATTATTTGAAAAGAGAATGAAACTGCTTTGACAGTAGTTCAGACTTCCCATTTCTTGACTTGCTAATTTGCTCCCTGAATTAGCTTATACAAGTGACATGAACAGGGCCTTGACCTAAGCACGTACCTGAAAGCCTGTCACCACCTCTAGAAATAAAATTCACAGCAGCTCAAAACATTCATTTTGAAAGAGAATATTTCAAGTGAGTCCAAGTTTAATTTCAATAAAGAAAGCTGTATAAAATGACACACTGCACATTTGGGTAACCAGCATGACTATTTTCAGTGAAGAAGTGGAATGGTTCTGTTGCAATATACTATCACCCTGGCAAGCTGCTACGAGGAAGAGTAAACAATATGATTAGGTTTCAGCAAAAATGTATTAGTTCAGGGTGTGCACCTCAGATAGACTTAAACTTACACCCCCTTGTCTGTGAGAGTAGTGCCCTATCCATTGCGGCATTGAGGGTAATCTGCAAGACAGAGTTCCAAAATCATCCTTTCATCTCAGTTCATGGCCACATACAGTATTTCTGCAGTCATTCGTTTCACTTTTCTGTCTTTAATTAAACTGACCATTTTAAACCTCCGGCACCCACCACTTTAATCTTACCGTTTTTGTGCTATCATAGGGCCTTGGAACTTTTGGCATGTGGAGAGAAGCAGTCAGAGAACCACATCACAATACATACTCCTTTGCCTGATACCTTTCACAACAAATTGCTCTTGGAAAAAGACGTTAACCGGTCCTTGCTCTCAGACAGACACAGAAAGCCTATCACCACCTCTATGAACATATTTCAATCACACCAATATATATCATTCAACAATTATGCCTTTGTATCAATATAACTACAACTCGAGACAGAAAGGAATTTAAAAAACAATCTACCCATTTGAATAACCAGCAGAGTTTTAAGGACGTACAAATTGGAATGTGACAATTTCAGAGTTCCTCATTCATAAGAAGTCTGTGAGATAGTATCTCAGAAAGATCTCAAGTTTATAGCAAAAATGGTTGTAAGGGTGATCTTTACCACACAATTGCAACTAGGTGCCTCAATCTGCAAGAGACCAGTCCTTGACAGATTACACAACTGGGGCAACAGCAAAGGCAGCAATTGTGTCAATCCTTTATGATTCTTCTCTAGTACTATACTTTTTCTGAGGGACAATTTGCATTATTCCTGGAGAAAATCATAGAGCTTCTACCCATGCATAGTTTCTGCTTTCTGCACGCACACACTCCCTGCACTGAATCTACCCACAGTTCTGTTCAGAATGATTGTGCCATGTCATATTGTTGTATACGTATTGCATATCCGTGGCATTTATGAAGAGGTACTTTGGTATGGCAGAAAGACAGAAAAGTAGCAATGCTGAAGGCATAACGTGACTGTTAGAAATGGGGTCTCTGGTTGACAGTCAGGTTACCCCCTGTTCAAGCAAGGACCCTCACTCTAGTTAGGATAAAAGAGAATCACCCTCAGCTAACCCCTGCTTACCCCCTTGGTAGCTTGGCAGAGCAGTAGGCTTAACCTCAGAGTGCTGGGTGTAAAGTATTTGTACCAACACACACAGTAACTTAATGAAAACACTACAAAATGACACAACACCAGTTTAGAAAAATAGGAAATATTTATCTAGACAAAACAAGACCAAAACGACAAAAATCCAACATACACAAGTCAAGTTATGATTTTTTAAAGGTTTAAAATAAAAAGAGTCTTTAGGTAGTTGTAACAACACACTAGCGCTGCTAGCGTGTAAATGTACCTGGTTTGCGTCAAAAATAACCCCGCACGGGCGGTGTGCGTCGAAAGTAACCCTGCACGGCTGTGTGCGTCGAAAACAACTCGGCACGGCGGTGCGTGTTGAAAAAGCCAGCCACACGACGATCCGAAAGTCCCGCGGCGCAGGGTGCGATCTCTCAGCCTCCGCCAGCGATGCTGCGCGTCGTTTCTCCTGCTCCGGGCGTCGGTTTTTCGGTCGCGTTTCCTGCGGCGTCGTTTCTCAGCTGCGGAACCGGCGTCGCGTCGTTTTCTCAGCCGCGATCGGATTCGCGTCGATCTTTTCTCCGCACGGCGCTCGGTGCGTGTATTTTTGTCCTTAGGCTGCCAGCCTCTCCTTTCAGGGTCCCAGGAACTGGAAGGGCACCACAGAGCAGAGTAGGGGTCTCTCCAGAGACTCCAGGTGCTGGCAGGAAGAAGTCTTTGCTATCCCTGAGACTTCAACAACAGGAGGCAAGCTCTACATCAAGCCCTTGGAGATTTCTTCTTCAAGATGGAAGGCACACAAAGTCCAGTCTTTGCCCTCTTACTCTGGCAGAAGCAGCACTGCAGGAAAGCTCCACAAAGCACAGTCACAGGCAGGGCAGCACGTTTTCCTCAGCTATCAGCTCTTCTCCAGGCAGAGGTTCCTCTTGGTTCCAGAAGTGTTTCTAAAGTTTGTAAGTTTGGGTGCCCTTCTTATACCCATTTTAGTCTTTGAAGTCACCTTTCTTCAAAGGGGACTCACACCTTCTTGTGAAATCCTGCCTTGCCCAGGCAAGGCCTCAGACACACACCAGGGGGCTGGAGACAGCATTGTCAGAGGCAGGCACAGTCCTTTCAGATGAGAGTGACCACTCCACCCCTCCCTCCTAGCAGAGATGGCTAATCAGGAAATGCAGATTACACCCCAGCTCCCTTTGTGTCACTGTCTGGTGTGAGGTGAAAAACAACCCAACTGTCAAACTGACCCAGACAGGGAATCCACAAACAAGGCAGAGTCACAGAATGGTTTAAGCAAGAAACTGCTCACTTTCTAAAAGTGGCATTTCCACACGCACAATCTTAAAATCAACTTTACTAAAAGATGTATTTTTAAATTGTGAGTTCAGGGATCCCAAACTCCACATGTCCATCTACTCTCTAGGGGAATCTACACTTTAATCATATTTAAAGGTAGCCCCCATATTATCCTATGAGAGAGAGACAGACCTTGCAACAGTGAAAACGAAATTGGCAGTATTTCACTGTCAGGACATATAAACCACATTACTATATGTCCTACCTTATCCATACACTGCACCCTGCCCTTGGGGCTACCTAGGGCCTACCTTAGGGGTGCCTTACATGTAAGGAAAGGGAAGGTTTAGGCCTGGCAAGTGGGTACACTTGCCAAGTCGAATTTACAGTGTAAAAATACACATACAGACACTGCAGTGGCAGGTCTGAGACATGATTACAGAGCTACTTATGAGGGTGGCACAACCAGTGCTGCAGGCCCACTAGTAGCATTTGATTTACAGGCCCTGGCACCTCTAGTGCACCTTACTAGGGACTTACTAGTAAATCAAATATGCCAATCATGGATAAACCACTTACATACAATTTAAACAGGAGAGCATATGCACTTTAGCACTGGTTAGCAGTGGTAAAGTGCTCAGAGTTGAAAAGCCAACAGCAACATGTCAGAAAAAAATAGGAGGCAGGAGGCAAAAAAGTCTGGGGATGACCCTGCATAAGCAAAAGTCCAACACGACCCCCTACCAGCCTAAAGCCAGGGGAGAACAATCAATACCTTGATGTACTTCCCTGATTGGGGCGATAGAACAGGGACCCAGGCCCACAACAGCAGGGGCATGTTCCAGTTCTACGCCTTCCTGACTCCAGTTGGATCCCTCTGTCCATACTCTCAGGGCCCACTAAGCTAACCCATGGGGAACCCTTCTCCACATCTACAGACACCATCTGTGCAACACCTAACTTTACTTTGCTCACAGACGTATTGCAATGGGCAGATAGTACCACCAGGGCCAACACAGTGGTGTTGCCCACTCCACCCCCGGGGTGTGACTCTCGTCCTCCCCCCCCCAGGGGCAACTCTGTCCACCAGGACAGCAAGCCACAGTGGCCCCAGACAACTGTCAGGGATGAGAGCCCGACCTCAGGCCTCTCTAACCACTGTGACTGTGGAGAGTGGGGGGTGGTAGCCCCAGGTGCCTGGCACCCTTTGACCACTCTCTCTTCCACCAGGTCAGGGATGACAACCTGACCCTGGTCCTCCCCTCTGGGGCTCTGTAACCTCCCTGCAGAAGCGGCACCCCCAGAGTCAAAAACTGTCAGGGTGCTTGTAGAAGCAGTCCTGCACAATTCTTCCACCAGTGCAGGGATGTTAACCTGCAACTGATCCTCCAACCTGGGGTCTGTACCTTCAGGTTGGACCAGGGCCAGGGGTGAGGCTTCCCTCCCCCTGCCCTCTCTTCTGGGGTCCTGAACCACCCAACTAGGAGTGGCCCCCCCAGAAGACAACATGGTAGGGGCACTGTTAGCAGTAGCCCCTTCCTCCAGGTCAGGGGGGACACCCTTAACCTGGCCTCCCAATCCAGGGTCTGTACCCACAGACTGGATCACTGCCTGGCAAACCAGGACTTCCTGGGGGGCATACCTACCCCCTACCAGGTCAGAGTTTACCCTCTGAACCTGGTCATCCAACCTAGGGTCACCACCCTGCGGTTGAACCACTGCCTGGCACACCAGGACTTCCTTGGGAGCACACTTACCCCCCATCAGGTCAGAGTTTACCCCCTGAACCTGATCATTCAACCCAGAGTCACCACCCTGCGGTTGAACCATTGCCTGGCACACCAGGACTTCCAGGGGGGCACACTTACCCCCCTCAAGGGACACACTGTCCTGAAGGGCCACACAAGAGTCTGGCTGGCGCAGGTCCCCTGACCTCTGCCCATCTGACAGAGTCTGGATTCCCCCCAACCCAGAAATGGTCTCACCAAGGTCATTCATGGGGGGCTCTGCTCTCAGAGCCGACCCCTGACCCTCCAGGTTCTCCACTGGGGTCCGCAACCCCCTCTCAACCCTCTGTCTGGACTTCTGCACCCCCTCACTAGGAGTGGTACTGCCAGACACCAGAACTGGTGGGACGCTGGCTACAGCCGCCCCCCCAAGTTCTCCTGACACTGTGGGGTCTCCCTCAACAGATGGCCCTATGGTACAGGCTAGGCTCCCCTCCTGGTGTTCCCGCAGGGAACCCTCCAGGACCTGGGACCGGATCTCGGGCACCTTGGGCCTCAACCCATCCCCATTCCCTCTCCTCTGAGACTGGACATGGGGTCCCTCACCCATCCCACTACACTGGGACCTACCTGGGACACTACAATCCTTCCCTACCTCACCTGGTTGGGAACTACCCATACCACTCCTCTCAGGAGCACCCCCAAATGCCTCTTCAGACTCTCTGGTACTCACCCAGAAGTCTGCCTCCATTGTAAGCTCCCTGGGGTCAGAGAACTCACACTCCACCTGGTGTTGGCATAGCTCTGGAAAATAAGGACTAGACATATGCTCTCCAGCAATTACATCACTCAGCCCCTCGCATGAATTAACCAAAGTACCCTTCACCCAACCATCCAGTGACTCTGCTTTGACAAAGCACCCCACATCACCCTCCTGAGACTGGTGAGACAGTACCTGACTGTCCCTGACACTCAACCCACACTCTTCTGGGATGTCTTCACACTCCATAACCAGGACTTCTACCTGGGGGGAACCCCTCTCCCTGTCACTCTCACCTAGAGTCAGTAGAGTGTCCCTCCCACCAGTAGGAATATGACTCCCCATGCCAGTTCCCCAATCCACCTCAGGGACCCTGTGCATCACTGGAGCTACCTCATACCCCTGAACCTCCTGGCGTGTGTTAACTCCCTCCTTCAAGTAGGGCACCACCTCTCTGGGCATGTGCACTTCTGCAGCATCACTGGATATACAATTGTTGCTGCCACCATTCCAGCTGGACTCAGCCCTCATGACTTCCAGCTCTTTCAATTTAAGCTCGTAAGCATAAATCATTTTTTTAATCTCTAAGTTCCTCCTCCTTTCTTCCAACTCCCAATCGAGCTTTTTCAGCTCCCATTGGTACTCCCTCTCTGCCTGTCTGTCCTGTAACTCTTCAGGAGTCAGACCCTTGGGTGACACCCTGCCATCCCTCCTGGGGACCCTCCCCCCAGGCGTAACAGGTTCCTCCACTACACCACTGTGTATCCTCTGCACTTCCCCACCCATATTCTCCTCCTCTGTGTGCCCTCCAGCCTTCTTGATTGTCACCCAAGCCCTCTGTGCCTGTTGCAGCTCCCCCTCCCTGGTGGAGCTCTCAGTGGGACAGTCAAGATCTTTAAGGAACTGTTTCAATTGAGCAACTGAGTACTCCTTCAGTTTCTCCATTTCAAACACAGCTCCAGCTGTTGCATCTCCAGATTGAGACATGATGGTCACAAGTGCAAAGTTCCAAAAGGCAGAAAAAAAATAATTTCCCAATGAAGTAAAAAGAGTCAGTCAAGGGATCAGCAAAATCATGGAAGTAGAATAAAAAGAGTCCTTAAGAGAAAAATCAAAAGATCACCAAACAAGTAGTATGTGGTCACGTAGTGGTCTGAGATCAAAACAGTAGTGTACACTTAATTACTGTATGTCAAGTACAAATACAAGTCCAATCCCGACCGCTGGTCACCAATGTTAGAAATGGGGTCTCTGGTTGACAGTCAGGTTACCCCCTGTTCAAGCAAGGACCCTCACTCTAGTTAGGATAAAAGAGAATCACCCTCAGCTAACCCCTGCTTACCCCCTTGGTAGCTTGGCAGAGCAGTAGGCTTAACCTCAGAGTGCTGGGCGTAAAGTATTTGTACCAACACACACAGTAACTTAATGAAAACACTACAAAATGACACAACACCAGTTTAGAAAAATAGGAAATATTTATCTAGACAAAACAAGACCAAAACGACAAAAATCCAACATACACAAGTCAAGTTATGATTTTTTAAAGGTTTAAAATAAAAAGAGTCTTTAGGTAGTTGTAACAACACACTAGCGCTGCTAGCGTGTAAATGTACCTGGTTTGCGTCAAAAATAACCCCGCACGGGCGGTGTGCGTCGAAAATAACCCTGCACGGCTGTGTGCGTCGAAAACAACTCGGCACGGCGGTGCGTGTTGAAAAAGCCAGCCACACGACGATCCGAAAGTCCTGCGGCGCAGGGTGCGATCTCTCAGCCTCCGTCAGCGATGCTGCGCGTCGTTTCTCCTGCTCCGGGCGTCGGTTTTTCGGTCGCGTTTCCTGCGGCGTCGTTTCTCAGCTGCGGAACCGGCGTCGCGTCGTTTTCTCAGCCGCGATCGGATTCGCGTCGATCTTTTCTCCGCACGGCGCTCGGTGCGTGTATTTTTGTCCTTAGGCTGCCAGCCTCTCCTTTCAGGGTCCCAGGAACTGGAAGGGCACCACAGAGCAGAGTAGGGGTCTCTCCAGAGACTCCAGGTGCTGGCAGGAAGAAGTCTTTGCTATCCCTGAGACTTCAACAACAGGAGGCAAGCTCTACATCAAGCCCTTGGAGATTTCTTCTTCAAGATGGAAGGCACACAAAGTCCAGTCTTTGCCCTCTTACTCTGGCAGAAGCAGCACTGCAGGAAAGCTCCACAAAGCACAGTCACAGGCAGGGCAGCACGTTTTCCTCAGCTATCAGCTCTTCTCCAGGCAGAGGTTCCTCTTGGTTCCAGAAGTGTTTCTAAAGTTTGTAAGTTTGGGTGCCCTTCTTATACCCATTTTAGTCTTTGAAGTCACCTTTCTTCAAAGGGGACTCACACCTTCTTGTGAAATCCTGCCTTGCCCAGGCAAGGCCTCAGACACACACCAGGGGGCTGGAGACAGCATTGTCAGAGGCAGGCACAGTCCTTTCAGATGAGAGTGACCACTCCACCCCTCCCTCCTAGCAGAGATGGCTAATCAGGAAATGCAGATTACACCCCAGCTCCCTTTGTGTCACTGTCTGGTGTGAGGTGAAAAACAACCCAACTGTCAAACTGACCCAGGCAGGGAATCCACAAACAAGGCAGAGTCACAGAATGGTTTAAGCAAGAAACTGCTCACTTTCTAAAAGTGGCATTTCCACACGCACAATCTTAAAATCAACTTTACTAAAAGATGTATTTTTAAATTGTGAGTTCAGGGATCCCAAACTCCACATGTCCATCTACTCTCTAGGGGAATCTACACTTTAATCATATTTAAAGGTAGCCCCCATATTATCCTATGAGAGAGAGACAGACCTTGCAACAGTGAAAACGAAATTGGCAGTATTTCACTGTCAGGACATATAAACCACATTACTATATGTCCTACCTTATCCATACACTGCACCCTGCCCTTGGGGCTACCTAGGGCCTACCTTAGGGGTGCCTTACATGTAAGGAAAGGGAAGGTTTAGGCCTGGCAAGTGGGTACACTTGCCAAGTCGAATTTACAGTGTAAAAATACACATACAGACACTGCAGTGGCAGGTCTGAGACATGATTACAGAGCTACTTATGAGGGTGGCACAACCAGTGCTGCAGGCCCACTAGTAGCATTTGATTTACAGGCCCTGGCACCTCTAGTGCACCTTACTAGGGACTTACTAGTAAATCAAATATGCCAATCATGGATAAACCACTTACATACAATTTAAACAGGAGAGCATATGCACTTTAGCACTGGTTAGCAGTGGTAAAGTGCTCAGAGTTGAAAAGCCAACAGCAACATGTCAGAAAAAAATAGGAGGCAGGAGGCAAAAAAGTCTGGGGATGACCCTGCATAAGCAAAAGTCCAACAGTGACTGATTGTGCAGTTTGCATTGGGCTTTCTTAATGAGTGAGAGTGAAAGGAGTATTTTAAGAGTGTATTTCCAGTTTGTATGTAAAGATAAGTTGGGTGCTGTGAGAAAAAGACTCAACCATGAAGGGACTTGAACCCTCAATCTTCTGACCCGAAGTGAGACGCATTATCCATTAGGCCACATGGTCACTGACTGCAATATGTTTGGGTGTTTAGGGTTAGGTGGTATGAATGGATGTGGAACATATCAATTACAGGTGCGCACGACAGGATCCCATACCGTTCTTCATCTTCTTTCCATCAAAGGAGTTTTTTCAAACAATATCTAGATAATTTCCAAAGTTTCATATCTTATGATGTGCTTTTTTGCCGTTAATCCTCCTTTCTTCTTTTATTGAATACTCTGTTTTATGCTGCAATGGTATTTTTGGATTATTTGAAAAGAGAATGAAACTGCTTTGACAGTAGTTCAGACTTCCCATTTCTTGACTTGCTAATTTGCTCCCTGAATTAGCTTATACAAGTGACATGAACAGGGCCTTGACCTAAGCACGTACCTGAAAGCCTGTCACCACCTCTAGAAATAAAATTCACAGCAGCTCAAAACATTCATTTTGAAAGAGAATATTTCAAGTGAGTCCAAGTTTAATTTCAATAAAGAAAGCTGTATAAAATGACACGCTGCACATTTGGGTAACCAGCATGACCCTTTTCAGTGAAGAAGTGGAATGGTTCTGTTGCAATATACTATCACCCTGGCAAGCTGCTACGAGGAAGAGTAAACAATATGATTAGGTTTCAGCAAAAATGTATTAGTTCAGGGTGTGCACCTCAGATAGACTTAAACTATCACACCCTGGTCTGTGAGAGTAGTGCCCTATCCATTGCAGCACTGAGGGTAATCTGCAAGACAGAGTTCCAAAATCATCATTTCATGTCAGTTCATGGCCACATACAGTATTTCTGCAGTCATTCGTTTCACTTTTCTGTCTTTAATTAAACTGACCATTTTAAACCTCCGGCACCCACCACTTCAATCTTACCGTTTTTGTGCTATCATAGGGCCTTGGAACTTTTGGCAAGTGGATAGAAGCAGTCAGAGAACCACATCACAATACATACTCCTTTGCCTGATACCTTTCACAACAAACTGCTCTTGGAAAAAGACGTTAACCGGTCCTTGCTCTCAGACAGACACAGAAAGCCTATCACCACCTCTACGAACATATTTCAATCAAACCAATATATATCATTCAACAATTATGCCTCTGTATCAATATAACTACAACTCGAGACAGAAAGGAATTTAAAAAACAATCTGCCCATTTGAATAACCAGCAGAGTTTTAAGGACGTACAAATTGGAATGTGACAATTTCAGAGTTCCTCATTCATAAGAAGTCTGTGAGATAGTATCTCAGAAAGATCTCAAGTTTATAGCAAAAATGGTTGTAAGGGTGATCTTTACCACACAATTGCAATTAGGTGCCTCAATCTGCAAGAGACCAGTCCTTGACAGATTACACAACTGGGGCAACAGCAAAGGCAGCAATTGTGTCAATCCTTTATGATTCTTCTCTAGTACAATACTTTTTCTGAGGGACAATTTGCATTATTCCTGGAGAAAATCATAGAGGTTCTACCCATGCATAGCTTCTGCTTTCTGCACGCACACACTCCCTGCACTGAATCTACCCACAGTTCTGTTCAGAATGATTGTGCCATGTCATATTGTTGTATACGTATTGCATATCCGTGGCATTTATGAAGAGGTACTTTGGTATGGCAGAAAGACAGAAAAGTAGCAATGCTGAAGGCATAACGTGACTGATTGTGCAGTTTGCATTGGTATTTCTTAATGAGTGAGAGTGAAAGGAGTATTTTAAGAGTGTGTTTCCAGTTTGTATGTAAAGATAAGTTGGGTGCTGTGAGAAAAAGACTCAACCATGAAAGGACTCAAACCCTCAATCTTCTGATCCAAAGTCAGACACCTTATCCATTAGACCACATGGTCACTGACTGCAATATGTTTGGGTATTTAGGGTTAGGTGGTATGAATGGATGTGGAACATATCAATTAGAGGTGAGCAGGACAGGTTCCTATACTGTTCTTCATCTTCTTTCCATCAAAGGAGTTTTTTCAAACAATATCTAGATAATTTCCAAAGTTTCATATGTTATGCTGTGCTTTTTTGCCGTTAATCCTCCTTTCTTCTTTTATTGAATACTCTGTTTTATGCTGCAATGGTATTTTTGGATTATTTGAAAAGAGAATGAAACTGCTTTGACATTAGTTCAGACTTCCCATTTCTTGACTTGCTAATTTGCTCCGTGAATTAGCTTATACAAGTGACATGAACAGGGCCTTGACCTATGCACGTACCTGAAAGCCTGTCACCACCTCTAGAAAGAAAATTCACAGCAGCTCAAAACATTCATTTTGAAAGAGAATATTTCAAGTGAGTCCAAGTTTAATTTCAATAAAGAAAGCTGTATAAAATGACACGCTGCACATTTGGGTAACCAGCATGACTCTTTTCAGTGAAGAAGTGGAATGGTTCTGTTGCAACATACTATCACCCTGGCAAGCTGCTACGAGGAAGAGTAAACAATATGATTAGGTTTCAGAAAAAATGTATTAGTTCAGGGTGTGCACCTCAGATAGACTTAAACTTACACACCCTGGTCTGAGAGAGTAGTGCCCTATCCATTGCGGTATTGAGGGTAATCTGCAAGACAGAGTTCCAAAATCATCCTTTCATCTCAGTTCATGGCCACATACAGTATTTCTGCAGTCATTCGTTTTACTTTTCTGTCTTTAATTAAACTGACCATTTTAAACCTCCGGCACCCACCACTTCAATCTTACCGTTTTTGTGCTATCATAGGGCCTTGGAACTTTTGGCAAGTGGACAGAAGCAGTCAGAGAACCATATCACAATACATACTCCTTTGCCTGATACCTTTCACAACAAACTGCTCTTGGAAAAAGACGTTAACCGGTCCTTGCTCTCAGACAGACACAGAAAGCCTATCACCACCTCTACGAACATATTTCAATCAAACCAATATATATCATTCAACAATTATGCCTCTGTATCAATATAACTACAACTCGAGACAGAAAGGAATTTAAAAAATAATGTGCCCATTTGAATAACCAGCAGAGTTTTAAGGACGTACAAATTGGAATGTGACAATTTCAGAGTTCCTCATTCATAAGAAGTCTGTGAGATAGTATCTCAGAAAGATCTCAAGTTTATAGCAAAAATGGTTGTAAGGGTGATTGTTACCACACAATTGCAACTAGGTGCCTCAATCTTCAAGAGACCAGTCCTTGACAGATTACACAACTGGGGGAACAGCAAAGGCAGCAATTGTGTCAATCCTTTATGATTCTTCTCTAGTGCTATACTTTTTCTGAGGGACAATTTGCATTATTCCTGGAGAAAATGATAGAGCTTCTAGCAATGCCTAGTTTCTGCTTTCTGCACGCACACACTCCCTGCACTGAATCTACCCACAGTTCTGTTCAGAATGATTGTGCCATGTCATATTGTTGTATACGTATAGCATATCCAAAGCATTTATGAAGAGGTACTTTGGTATGGCAGAAAGACAGAAAAGTAGCAATGCTGAAGACATAACGTGACTGATTGTGCAGTTTGCATTGGGCTTTCTTAATGAGTGAGAGTGAAAGGAGTATTGTAAGAGTGTGTTTCCAGTTTGTATGTAAAGATAAGTTGGGTGCTATGAGAAAAAGACTCAACCATGAAGGGACTCGAACCCTCAACCTTCCGATTCAAAGTCAGACGCCATATCCATTAGGCCACATGGTCACTGACTGCAATATGTTTGGGTGCTTAGGGTTAGGTGGTATGAATGGATGTGGAACATATCAATTACAGGTGCGCAGGACAGGATCCCATACCGTTCTTCATCTTCTTTCCATCAAAGGAGTTTTTTCAAACAATATCTAGATAATTTCCAAAGTTTCATATCTTATGATGTGCCTTTTTGCCATAAATCCTCCTTCTTCTTTTATTGAATACTCTGTTTTATGCTGCATTGGTATTTTTGGATTATTTGAAAAGAGAATGAAACTGCTTTGACAGTAGTTCACACTTCCCATTTCTTGACTTGCTAATTTGCTCTCTGAATTAGCTTATACAAGGGACATGAACAGGGCCTTGACCTAAGCACGTACCTGAAAGCCTGTCACCACCTCTAGAAATAAAATTCACAGCAGCTCAAAACATTCATTTTGAAAGAGAATATTTCAAGTGAGTCCAAGTTTAATTTCAATAAAGAAAGCTGTATAAAATGACACGCTGCACATTTGGGTAACCAGCATGACTCTTTTCAGTGAAGAAGTGGAATGGTTCTGTTGCAATATACTATCACCCTGGCAAGCTGCTACGAGGAAGAGTAAACAATATGATTAGGTTTCAGCAAAAATGTATTAGTTCAGGGTGTGCACCTCAGATAGACAAACTTACACACCCTGGTCTGTGAGAGTAGTGCCCTATCCATTGCGGCATTGAGGGTAATCTGCAAGACAGAGTTCCAAAATCATCCTTTCATCTCAGTTCATGGCCACATACAGTATTTCTGCAGTCATTCGTTTCACTTTTCTGCCTTTAATTAAACTGACCATTTTAAACCTCCGGCACCCACCACTTCAATCTTACTGTTTTTGTGCTATCATAGGGCCTTGGAACTTTTGGCAAGTGGACAGAAGCAGTCAGAGAACCACATCACAATACATACTCCTTTCCCTGATACCTTTCACAACAAACTGCTCTTGGAAAAAGACGTTAACCGGTCCTTGCTCTCAGACAGACACAGAAAGCCTATCACCACCTCTACGAACATATTTCAATCAAACCAATATATATCATTCAACAATTATGCCTCTGTATCAATATAACTACAACTCGAGACAGAAAGGAATTTAAAAAACGATCTGCCCATTTGAATAACCAGCAGAGTTTTAAGGACGTACAAATTGGAATGTGACAATTTCAGAGTTCCTCATTCATAAGAAGTCTGTGAGATAGTATCTCAGAAAGATCTCAAGTTTATAGCAAAAATGGTTGTAAGGGTGATTTTTACCACACAATTGCAACTAGGTGCCTCAATCTGCAAGAGACCAGTCCTAGACAGATTACACAATTGGGGCAACAGCAAAGGCAGCAATTGTGTCAATCCTTTCTGATTTTTCTCCAGTACTATATTTTTTCTGAGGGACAATTTGCATTATTCCTGGAGAAAATCATAGAGTTTCTACGCATCCATAGTTTCTGCTTTCTGCACGCACACACTCCCTGCACTGCATCTACCCACAGTTCTGTTAAGAATGATTGTGCCGTGTCATATTGTTGCATACGTATTGCATATCCGTGGCATTTATGAAGAGGTACTTTGGTATGGCAGAAAGACAGAAAAGTAGCAATGCTGAAGGTATAACGTGACTGATTGTGCAGTTTGTATTGGGCTTTCTTAATGAGTGAGAGTGAAAGGAGTATTGTAAGAGTGTGCCTCCAGTTTGTATGTAAAGATAAGTTGGGTGCTGTGAGAAAAAGACTCAACCACGAAGGGACTCGAACCCTCAATCTTCTGATCCGAAGTCAGATGCCTTATCCATTAGGCCACATGGTCACTGACTGCAATATGTTTGGGTGTTTAGGGTTAGGTGTATGATTGGATGTGGAACATATCAATTACAGGTGCGCACGACAGGATCCCATACTGTTCTTCATCTTCTTTCCATCAAAGGAGTTTTTTCAAACAATATCTAGATAATTTCCAAAGTTTCATATTTTATGATGTGCTTTTTTGCCGTTAATCCTCCTTTCTTCTTTTATTGAATACTCTGTTTTATGCTGCAATGGTATTTTTGGATTATTTGAAAAGAGAATGAAACTGCTTTGACAGTAGTTCAGACTTCCCATTTCTTGACTTGCTAATTTGCTCCCTGAATTAGCTTATACAAGTGACATGAACAGGGCCTTGACCTAAGCACGTACCTGAAAGCCTGTCACCACCTCTAGAAATAAAATTCACAGCAGCTCAAAACATTCATTTTGAAAGAGAATATTTCAAGTGAGTCCAAGTTTAATTTCAATAAAGAAAGCTGTATAAAATGACACGCTGCACATTTGGGTAACCAGCATGACCCTTTTCAGTGAAGAAGTGGAATGGTTCTGTTGCAATATACTATCACCCTGGCAAGCTGCTACGAGGAAGAGTAAACAATATGATTAGGTTTCAGCAAAAATGTATTAGTTCAGGGTGTGCACCTCAGATAGACTTAAACTATCACACCCTGGTCTGTGAGAGTAGTGCCCTATCCATTGCGGCATTGAGGGTAATCTGCAAGACAGAGTTCCAAAATCATCATTTCATGTCAGTTCATGGCCACATACAGTATTTCTGCAGTCATTCGTTTCACTTTTCTGTCTTTAATTAAACTGACCATTTTAAACCTCCGGCACCCACCACTTCAATCTTACCGTTTTTGTGCTATCATAGGGCCTTGGAACTTTTGGCAAGTGGATAGAAGCAGTCAGAGAACCACATCACAATACATACTCCTTTGCCTGATACCTTTCACAACAAACTGCTCTTGGAAAAAGACGTTAACCGGTCCTTGCTCTCAGACAGACACAGAAAGCCTATCACCACCTCTACGAACATATTTCAATCAAACCAATATATATCATTCAACAATTATGCCTCTGTATCAATATAACTACAACTCGAGACAGAAAGGAATTTAAAAAACAATCTGCCCATTTGAATAACCAGCAGAGTTTTAAGGACGTACAAATTGGAATGTGACAATTTCAGAGTTCCTCATTCATAAGAAGTCTGTGAGATAGTATCTCAGAAAGATCTCAAGTTTATAGCAAAAATGGTTGTAAGGGTGATCTTTACCACACAATTGCAATTAGGTGCGTCAATCTGCAAGAGACCAGTCCTTGACAGATTACACAACTGGGGCAACAGCAAAGGCAGCAATTGTGTCAATCCTTTATGATTCTTCTCTAGTACAATACTTTTTCTGAGGGACAATTTGCATTATTCCTGGAGAAAATCATAGAGGTTCTACCCATGCATAGCTTCTGCTTTCTGCACGCACACACTCCCTGCACTGAATCTACCCACAGTTCTGTTCAGAATGATTGTGCCATGTCATATTGTTGTATACGTATTGCATATCCGTGGCATTTATGAAGAGGTACTTTGGTATGGCAGAAAGACAGAAAAGTAGCAATGCTGAAGGCATAACGTGACTGATTGTGCAGTTTGCATTGGTATTTCTTAATGAGTGAGAGTGAAAGGAGTATTTTAAGAGTGTGTTTCCAGTTTGTATGTAAAGATAAGTTGGGTGCTGTGAGAAAAAGACTCAACCATGAATGGACTCAAACCCTCAATCTTCTGATCCAAAGTCAGACACCTTATCCATTAGGCCACATGGTCACTGACTGCAATATGTTTGGGTATTTAGGGTTAGGTGGTATGAATGGATGTGGAACATATCAATTAGAGGTGAGCAGGAGAGGTTCCTATACTGTTCTTCATCTTCTTTCCATCAAAGGAGTTTTTTCAAACAATATCTAGATAATTTCCAAAGTTTCATATCTTATGCTGTGCTTTTTTGCCGTTAATCCTTGTTAGAAATGGGGTCTTTGGTTGACAGTCTGGTTACCCCCTGTTCAAGCAAGGACCCTCACTCTAGTTAGGATAAAAGAGAATCACCCTCAGCTAACCCCTGCTTACCCCCTTGGTAGCTTGGCAGAGCAGTAGGCTTAACCTCAGAGTGCTAGGTGTAAAGTATTTGTACCAACACACACAGTAACTTAATGAAAACACTACAAAATGACACAACACCAGTTTAGAAAAATAGGAAATATTTATCTAGACAAAACAAGACCAAAACGACAAAAATCCAACATACACAAGTCAAGTTATGATTTTTTAAAGGTTTAAAATAAAAAGAGTCTTTAGGTAGTTGTAACACCACACTAGCGCTGCTAGCGTGAAAATGTACCTGGTTTGCGTCAAAAATAACCCCGCACGGGCGGTGTGCGTCGAAAGTAACCCTGCACGGCTGTGTGCGTCGAAAACAACTCGGCACGGCGGTGCGTGTTGAAAAAGCCAGCCACACGACGATCCGAAAGTCCCGCGGCGCAGGGTGCGATCTCTCAGCCTCCGTCAGCGATGCTGCGCGTCGTTTCTCCTGCTCCGGGCGTCGGTTTTTCGGTCGCGTTTCCTGCGGCGTCGTTTCTCAGCTGCGGAACCGGCGTCGCGTCGTTTTCTCAGCCGCGATCGGATTCGCGTCGATCTTTTCTCCGCACGGCGCTCGGTGCGTGTATTTTTGTCCTTAGGCTGCCAGCCTCTCCTTTCAGGGTCCCAGGAACTGGAAGGGCACCACAGAGCAGAGTAGGGGTCTCTCCAGAGACTCCAGGTGCTGGCAGGAAGAAGTCTTTGCTATCCCTGAGACTTCAACAACAGGAGGCAAGCTCTACATCAAGCCCTTGGAGATTTCTTCTTCAAGATGGAAGGCACACAAAGTCCAGTCTTTGCCCTCTTACTCTGGCAGAAGCAGCACTGCAGGAAAGCTCCACAAAGCACAGTCACAGGCAGGGCAGCACGTTTTCCTCAGCTATCAGCTCTTCTCCAGGCAGAGGTTCCTCTTGGTTCCAGAAGTGTTTCTGAAGTTTGTAAGTTTGGGTGCCCTTCTTATACCCATTTTAGTCTTTGAAGTCACCTTTCTTCAAAGGGGACTCACACCTTCTTGTGAAATCCTGCCTTGCCCAGGCAAGGCCTCAGACACACACCAGGGGGCTGGAGACAGCATTGTCAGAGGCAGGCACAGTCCTTTCAGATGAGAGTGACCACTCCACCCCTCCCTCCTAGCAGAGATGGCTAATCAGGAAATGCAGATCACACCCCAGCTCCCTTTGTGTCACTGTCTGGTGTGAGGTGAAAAACAACCCAACTGTCAAACTGACCCAGACAGGGAATCCACAAACCAGGCAGAGTCACAGAATGGTTTAAGCAAGAAAATGCTCACTTTCTAAAAGTGGCATTTCCAAACGCACAATCTTAAAATCAACTTTACTAAAAGATGTATTTTTAAATTGTGAGTTCAGGGATCCCAAACTCCACATGTCCATCTACTCTCTAGGGGAATCTACACTTTAATCATATTTAAAGGTAGCCCCCATATTATCCTATGAGAGAGAGACAGACCTTGCAACAGTGAAAACGAAATTGGCAGTATTTCACTGTCAGGACATATAAACCACATTACTATATGTCCTACCTTATCCATACACTGCACCCTGCCCTTGGGGCTACCTAGGGCCTACCTTAGGGGTGCCTTACATGTAAGGAAAGGGAAGGTTTAGGCCTGGCAAGTGGGTACACTTGCCAAGTCGAATTTACAGTGTAAAAATACACATACAGACACTGCAGGGGCAGGTCTGAGACATGATTACAGAGCTACTTATGTGGGTGGCACAACCAGTGCTGCAGGCCCACTAGTAGCATTTGATTTACAGGCCCTGGCACCTCTAGTGCACATTACTAGGGACTTACTAGTAATTCAAATATGCCAATCATGGATGAACCACTTACATACAATTTAAACAGGAGCACTTGCACTTTAGCACTGGTTAGCAGTGGTAAAGTGCCCAGAGTAACAAAAACAGCAAAATCAGAGTCCAGCACACATCAACAACCTGGGGAACAGAGGCAAAAAGTTAAGGGAGACCACGCCAAGGATGAAAAGTCTAACACGTGTCCCCCCCAGCTAAAAGTGGGGAGCAACTACCCAACCTCATGGGAGTTCTCATCACTAAGGCGGAAGAACCTGGACAGACCATCAGCATTGGCGTGCTCTGTACCGGGTCGATGTTCCACCGTAAAGTCCATCCCCTATAGGGAAATGGACCACCTCAACAGTTTTGGGTTCTCACCCCTCATCTGCATTAACCATCTGAGGGGTCTGTGGTCGGTCTGAACTCGGAAGTGAGTCCCAAACAAGTAGGGTCTTAGCTTCTTCAGTGCCCAGACCACAGCAAACGCTTCACGTTCTATGGCACTCCACCTACGTTCCCTGGGTAGTAACCTCCTGCTAATGAAGGCTACGGGTTGATCTAGGCCCTCTTCATTCAGCTGTGAGAGTACTGCTCCAATACCATGCTCTGAGGCGTCTGTCTGTACAACAAACTCCGTGGAGTAGTCAGGTGCCTTCAGCACAGGTGCTGTGCACATGGCAGCCTTCAGGGCATCAAAAGCGTTCTGGCAAGCCTCTGTCCAGATCACTTTCTTGGGTTGCTTCTTAGAAGTCAACTCAGTTAAGGGGGTAACAATGGTACCATATCCCTTAACGAACCTCCGATAGTATCCTGTGAGACCTAAAAAGGCTCTCACTTCAGTCTGGGTCTTGGGAGGCTCCCAAGCCAGAATCGTGTCAATCTTAGGCTGTAGGGGTGCCACCTGGCCACTCCCCACCTGGTGTCCTAAGTACACAACAGAACCCTGCCCTATTTGGCACTTGCTCGCCTTAATAGTGAGGCCTGCCTTCTGCAGGGCCTCTAACACTCTCCAGAGGTGTTGCAGGTGTTCCTCCCATGTGGAACTAAACACAGCAATGTCATCCAGGTAGGCGGCACTGAACTCATCCAGTCCTGCCAACACCTGGTTGACCAACCTCTGAAAGGTGGCAGGGGCATTCTTCATCCCAAAGGGCATCACATTGAAGTGGAAGTGCCCATCGGGGGTAGAGAATGCTGACCTCTCCTTTGCCCCTTCAGTTAAGGCAATCTGCCAGTACCCAGATGTTAAATCAAACGTACTGAGGTACTTGGCAGCTCCTAACCGATCAATGAGCTCATCAGCTCGGGGGATGGGGTGTGCGTCAGTCTTGCTGACCGCATTGAGACCCCGGTAGTCCACACAGAACCTAAGTTCTGGAGTGGCACCAGGAGCAGCAGCCTTTGGGACCAAGACCACTGGGCTGGCCCAAGGACTGCTGGAGTGCTCAATAACCCTGAGGGCTAACATTTTGGAGACTTCCTCCTTAATGCAAGCCCTCACCCTGTCAGTCACCCTGTAAACCTTATGTTTAACAGGTGTACTGTCCCCAGTGTCCACATCATGTGTGCACAGGTGTGTGACTCCTGGGATCAGGGAAAACAGCGAGGTGAACTGTCCCAGCACCTGGCGACAGTCCCTCTGCTGTTCCTCAGTCAGGGAGGGTGAGAGGATCACTCCCTCCACAGACCCATCTTTCTCTCCTGCAGACAGGAGGTCAGGAAGAGGCTCACTTTCTTCCTCCACCCCGTCATCTGTCGCTAGGAGCATGGATAGCTCAGTTCGCTCAAAGTGTGGTTTGAGGCGGTTGACATGTAGGACCCTCAAGGGGTTCCTGGGGGATTGCAAGTCTACCAGATAGGTGACCTCGCTCTTTCTTTCCACCACCTCAAAAGGCCCAGTCCACTTATCTTGGAGAGCCCTAGGCTCCACTGGTGCCATGACCCACACTTTTTGTCCAGGCTGAAACTCAACCAGAGTGGCATTCTGGTCGTACCACCGTTTCATATCCTCCTGGCTTGCTTCCAGGTTCTCCTGAGCGAGACTCCTGAAGCGGGCAGTCTGGTTTCTTAGCGCCAGCATGTAGCTAAATACATCCTGGGGTGGTTTACTAGGAGCTTTCTCCAAAGCCTCCTTCACCAGACTGAGCGGTCCCCTCACAGGGTGGCCATAGATGAGCTCAAAGGGGCTAAAGCCAAGTCCCTTTTGAGGCACCTCCCTGTAAGCGAACAGAAGGCATGGCAAGAGGACGTCCCACTTACGCCTCAAGGGCTCTGACAGGCCCTGAATCATGCCTTTCAAGGTGCGGTTGAATCTCTCAACCAGACCATTACTTTGGGGGTGGTAAGGGGTGGTGAACTTGTAGGTTACCCCACACACCTTCCACAGAGACTTCATATAAGTGGATATGAAGTTTGTACCTCTATCAGATACTACCTCCTTGGGGAACCCCATGCGGGTAAAAACCCCCATCAAGGCACGTCCCACCACGGGGGCGGTGACCGTCCTTAGAGGAATAGCTTCTGGGTACCGTGTGGCATGGTCCACCAAGACCAGGATGAACCTGTTGCCCATGGCTGTCTTGGGATCCAGAGGCCCCACAATGTCAATTCCTACCCTTTCAAAGGGAGTACTGACTACCGGTAAAGGTTGGAGGGGAGCTTTGCATTTCCCCCCACTCTTGCCACTTGCCTGACAAGTCTGACAAGATCTACAATAAGCAGCTGACTGCTTGTTCATCAAGGGCCAGTAAAAGTGGGAGACAAGCCTCTTATAGGTCTTGTCGTGCCCTAGATGTCCTGCCAAAGGCTCACTATACAGGAGGCCATCCTCCCAATAAATCAGGTGAGTACCTGGCGCCCCGCCAGCCGCCTGGGCTGCAGCCTGCTGCCGCAGTCCCTCAAGAGTAGGGCACTCCTTCTGCGCTGTGCAGAATACTTCCCTGGTGGGTCCCCCTTCCTGCTGCCACTGCGACAGCTCAGGGACCTCCCCCAGTTCAGCCACCTGTTCCCCTGTAGGCTCCGGTGCATCACCCTCAGGCTCTGCCTCCTCCCGGACCGTGGGAACTTTTGGGGCGGGTCTCCCGCGCCCCCTGCCTTTCCTCTTCTTGCCGGTCCCCTGGGCCACTGTTTCAGGCTCCAGGGGCTCTTGACTACCCTGATTGGCTGCCATAGACCGGGTGGATACGCATACCCACCCAGGCAGACCCAACATCTCCAAGTGAGACCTGTGTTCCACCTCCTTCCAAGGGGAATCTTCCAGGTCGTTGCCTAGCAAACAATCAACAGGCATGGTTGGACTCACAGCTACTTTCCAGGAACCTGAGACCCCCCCCCATTCAAAGGGAACCTGCGCCACTCTGCAGAGGCGCTCAGAGTTGTCTACTGCAACTACTTGGTGAAGTACCCGGGGATCAATCTGCTCTTCAGACACCAGGTGACTCCTCACTGTAGTCACACTGGCTCCTGTGTCTCTCAGAGCCTCCACCCTCTGTCCATTGATGGTCACCCATTGCCTGTACTTCTTAGTGTTATCAGGCACTAGGTTTCTCTGGACCATCTCACTGTCCCCTAGTGAGACAAGGGTCATTTCTGCTGGTTCCCACCCACCTGAAACCAACTCCTCCCCAAGCGCTACACTGGCCAAACCCTGGGACGGTGCACCAGTGGGTGCCGGTGTACTTTTGGGGCATTTGGGGTCCCCCCTCACATGACCCACCTGGTCACATGCATAGCACTTACGTGGGGAACCACCTGCCACTGGCTTCCCTTTGGAGAACCATGGCTTCTTTTCACTGGGGGGTTGGAAATCCTTACCCTGGGAATCAGTTTGGGGCCCTTTAGAGAACTCATCCTGTTTGCCCTTACCCCCCCCTTTCTTCTGAGAGGGACCCTGCCCACCCTTGGCGTGGTCTCCCCCATACCTCTTTTGGACCCTGGTGCTCTCCCAGCGGTCCGCTTCCTGTGCAAGCTTCCTGGGGTCAGTCAGCTTGCTGTCAATGAGGTGCTGGCGCAGCTCTGGAAAACATAAACTGTACAAGTGCTCCCAAGCAATTAAATTGTAAAGCCCCTCATACGTGTTTACCTTACTGCCCTTCACCCAACCATCCAGTGACCTGCAACAAGAATCAACACATTCCAACCATGTTTGGGATTCCTTTCTCTTGTAGGATCTAAACTTCTCCTTGTACTGCTCAGGGGTGAGACCATACCTTGTGAGTAAGGCCTCCTTCATGACAGGGTAGGTGAGACTCTGAGCATCCCCTAAGGCCGTCAGTGTGTCCCTCCCCTCTGCCTCAAAATGCTTCCACAGGGCTGCCCCCCAATGAGCTTCAGGGACCAGGTTCATGTGGAGAGCTGACTCATAACCCTTGAACCACAAGTAGATATCATCCTCCCTCTTATAATCCCTCACAAGGTCTTTTGGGATGTGTACCCTTCTCTCAGGCTGCACTGTAGAATTGCTGCCACCATCCCTACTGGACTGACTCCTCTGATCAATCTCTTTTAAACTGAGCTCATGAGCCATGTTTATCTTCCTTTCCTCAAGGGCCAGCTTTCTCTGTTCCACCTCTAGACTGAGCTTTTTCAGCTCCAACTGGTACTCCCTCTCTGCCTGTCTGTCCTGTAACTCTCCAGGTGTCAGACTCTTGGAGGACACACTGCTACCTGCCCTGGAGATTCTCCCCTGAGACATAGCAGGCCCACCCACTACATCAGTGTGAGTGACTTGCAACTCCTCTTCCCCCTCTGGCTCCTCATCTGTGTGCCCCTCAGCTGCTTTGGCTGTCACCCAGGCCCTCAGCGCCTTTTGCAGCTCATCCTTCTTGGATGAGCTCTTAATGGGACAGCCAACATTACTACAAAACTGCTTCAACTGAGCCACTTTGTAGCTCTCCAATTTCTCCAAGTCAAAAGCAGCTTCAGCTAGGGCATCTCCAGACTGAGACATGATGAGAGGTTAAAAAAAAATATGCACAGTTCCAAAAACAGAAAAGCAAGTTCTCAAATGAAGTTCCAGAAAAGTCAATCACGGGATCAGTGAAAAAAAGAAACTGAATGCAGAGAAAAACAGTCCAAGTAGAAAAAAACAAAAATCACAAGACTAGTAGTATGTGGTCACGTAGTGGTCTGAGATCAAAACAGTAGTGTACACTTAATCACTGTATGTCAAGTACAAATACAAGTCCAAATCCCGACCGCTGGTCACCAATGTTAGAAATGGGGTCTTTGGTTGACAGTCTGGTTACCCCCTGTTCAAGCAAGGACCCTCACTCTAGTTAGGATAAAAGAGAATCACCCTCAGCTAACCCCTGCTTACCCCCTTGGTAGCTTGGCAGAGCAGTAGGCTTAACCTCAGAGTGCTAGGTGTAAAGTATTTGTACCAACACACACAGTAACTTAATGAAAACACTACAAAATGACACAACACCAGTTTAGAAAAATAGGAAATATTTATCTAGACAAAACAAGACCAAAACGACAAAAATCCAACATACACAAGTCAAGTTATGATTTTTTAAAGGTTTAAAATAAAAAGAGTCTTTAGGTAGTTGTAACACCACACTAGCGCTGCTAGCGTGAAAATGTACCTGGTTTGCGTCAAAAATAACCCCGCACGGGCGGTGTGCGTCGAAAGTAACCCTGCACGGCTGTGTGCGTCGAAAACAACTCGGCACGGCGGTGCGTGTTGAAAAAGCCAGCCACACGACGATCCGAAAGTCCCGCGGCGCAGGGTGCGATCTCTCAGCCTCCGTCAGCGATGCTGCGCGTCGTTTCTCCTGCTCCGGGCGTCGGTTTTTCGGTCGCGTTTCCTGCGGCGTCGTTTCTCAGCTGCGGAACCGGCGTCGCGTCGTTTTCTCAGCCGCGATCGGATTCGCGTCGATCTTTTCTCCGCACGGCGCTCGGTGCGTGTATTTTTGTCCTTAGGCTGCCAGCCTCTCCTTTCAGGGTCCCAGGAACTGGAAGGGCACCACAGAGCAGAGTAGGGGTCTCTCCAGAGACTCCAGGTGCTGGCAGGAAGAAGTCTTTGCTATCCCTGAGACTTCAACAACAGGAGGCAAGCTCTACATCAAGCCCTTGGAGATTTCTTCTTCAAGATGGAAGGCACACAAAGTCCAGTCTTTGCCCTCTTACTCTGGCAGAAGCAGCACTGCAGGAAAGCTCCACAAAGCACAGTCACAGGCAGGGCAGCACGTTTTCCTCAGCTATCAGCTCTTCTCCAGGCAGAGGTTCCTCTTGGTTCCAGAAGTGTTTCTGAAGTTTGTAAGTTTGGGTGCCCTTCTTATACCCATTTTAGTCTTTGAAGTCACCTTTCTTCAAAGGGGACTCACACCTTCTTGTGAAATCCTGCCTTGCCCAGGCAAGGCCTCAGACACACACCAGGGGGCTGGAGACAGCATTGTCAGAGGCAGGCACAGTCCTTTCAGATGAGAGTGACCACTCCACCCCTCCCTCCTAGCAGAGATGGCTAATCAGGAAATGCAGATCACACCCCAGCTCCCTTTGTGTCACTGTCTGGTGTGAGGTGAAAAACAACCCAACTGTCAAACTGACCCAGACAGGGAATCCACAAACCAGGCAGAGTCACAGAATGGTTTAAGCAAGAAAATGCTCACTTTCTAAAAGTGGCATTTCCAAACGCACAATCTTAAAATCAACTTTACTAAAAGATGTATTTTTAAATTGTGAGTTCAGGGATCCCAAACTCCACATGTCCATCTACTCTCTAGGGGAATCTACACTTTAATCATATTTAAAGGTAGCCCCCATATTATCCTATGAGAGAGAGACAGACCTTGCAACAGTGAAAACGAAATTGGCAGTATTTCACTGTCAGGACATATAAACCACATTACTATATGTCCTACCTTATCCATACACTGCACCCTGCCCTTGGGGCTACCTAGGGCCTACCTTAGGGGTGCCTTACATGTAAGGAAAGGGAAGGTTTAGGCCTGGCAAGTGGGTACACTTGCCAAGTCGAATTTACAGTGTAAAAATACACATACAGACACTGCAGGGGCAGGTCTGAGACATGATTACAGAGCTACTTATGTGGGTGGCACAACCAGTGCTGCAGGCCCACTAGTAGCATTTGATTTACAGGCCCTGGCACCTCTAGTGCACATTACTAGGGACTTACTAGTAATTCAAATATGCCAATCATGGATGAACCACTTACATACAATTTAAACAGGAGCACTTGCACTTTAGCACTGGTTAGCAGTGGTAAAGTGCCCAGAGTAACAAAAACAGCAAAATCAGAGTCCAGCACACATCAACAACCTGGGGAACAGAGGCAAAAAGTTAAGGGAGACCACGCCAAGGATGAAAAGTCTAACAATCCTCCTTTCTTCTTTTATTGAATACTCTGTTTTATGCTGTAATGGTATTTTTGGATTATTTGAAAAGAGAATGAAACTGCTTTGACAGTAGCTCAGACTTCCCATTTCTTGACTTGCTAATTTGCTCCGTGAATTAGCTTATACAAGTGACATGAACAGGGCCTTGACCTAAGCACGTACCTGAAAGCCTGTCACCACCTCTAGAAATAAAATTCACAGCAGCTCAAAACATTCATTTTGAAAGAGAATATTTCAAGTGAGTCCAAGTTTAATTTCAATAAAGAAAGCTGTATAAAATGACACGCTGCACATTTGGGTAACCAGCATGACTCTTTTCAGTGAAGAAGTGGAATGGTTCTGTTGCAATATACTATCACCCTGGCAAGCTGCTACGAGGAAGAGTAAACAATATGATTAGGTTTCAGAAAAAATGTATTAGTTCAGGGTGTGCACCTCAGATAGACTTAAACTTACACACCCTGGTCTGAGAGAGTAGTGCCCTATCCATTGCGGCATTGAGGGTAATCTGCAAGACAGAGTTCCAAAATCATCCTTTCATCTCAGTTCATGGCCACATACAGTATTTCTGCAGTCATTCGTTTTACTTTTCTGTCTTTAATTAAACTGACCATTTTAAACCTCCGGCACCCACCACTTCAATCTTACCGTTTTTGTGCTATCATAGGGCCTTGGAACTTTTGGCAAGTGGACAGAAGCAGTCAGAGAACCATATCACAATACATACTCCTTTGCCTGATACCTTTCACAACAAACTGCTCTTGGAAAAAGACGTTAACCGGTCCTTGCTCTCAGACAGACACAGAAAGCCTATCACCACCTCTACGAACATATTTCAATCAAACCAATATATATCATTCAACAATTATGCCTCTGTATCAATATAACTACAACTCGAGACAGAAAGGAATTTAAAAAATAATGTGCCCATTTGAATAACCAGCAGAGTTTTAAGGACGTACAAATTGGAATGTGACAATTTCAGAGTTCCTCATTCATAAGAAGTCTGTGAGATAGTATCTCAGAAAGATCTCAAGTTTATAGCAAAAATGGTTGTAAGGGTGATTGTTACCACACAATTGCAACTAGGTGCCTCAATCTTCAAGAGACCAGTCCTTGACAGATTACACAACTGGGGGAACAGCAAAGGCAGCAATTGTGTCAATCTTTTATGATTCTTCTCTAGTGCTATACTTTTTCTGAGGGACAATTTGCATTATTCCTGGAGAAAATCATAGAGCTTCTAGCAATGCCTAGTTTCTGCTTTCTGCACGCACACACTCCCTGCACTGAATCTACCCACAGTTCTGTTCAGAATGATTGTGCCATGTCATATTGTTGTATACGTATAGCATATCCAAAGCATTTATGAAGAGGTACTTTGGTATGGCAGAAAGACAGAAAAGTAGCAATGCTGAAGACATAACGTGACTGATTGTGCAGTTTGCATTGGGCTTTCTTAATGAGTGAGAGTGAAAGGAGTATTGTAAGAGTGTGTTTCCAGTTTGTATGTAAAGATAAGTTGGGTGCTATGAGAAAGAGACTCAACCATGAAGGGACTCGAACCCTCAACCTTCCGATTCGAAGTCAGACGCCATATCCATTAGGCCACATGGTCACTGACCGCAATATGTTTGGGTGCTTAGGGTTAGGTGGTATGAATGGATGTGGAACATATCAATTACAGGTGCGCAGGACAGGATCCCATACCGTTCTTCATCTTCTTTCCATCAAAGGAGTTTTTTCAAACAATATCTAGATAATTTCCAAAGTTTCATATCTTATGATGTGCCTTTTTGCCATAAATCCTCCTTCTTCTTTTATTGAATACTCTGTTTTATGCTGCATTGGTATTTTTGGATTATTTGAAAAGAGAATGAAACTGCTTTGACAGTAGTTCAGACTTCCCATTTCTTGACTTGCTAATTTGCTCTCTGAATTAGCTTATACAAGGGACATGAACAGGGCCTTGACCTAAGCACGTACCTGAAAGCCTGTCACCACCTCTAGAAATAAAATTCACAGCAGCTCAAAACATTCATTTTGAAAGAGAATATTTCAAGTGAGTCCAAGTTTAATTTCAATAAAGAAAGCTGTATAAAATGACACGCTGCACATTTGGGTAACCAGCATGACTCTTTTCAGTGAAGAAGTGGAATGGTTCTGTTGCAATATACTATCACCCTGGCAAGCTGCTACGAGGAAGAGTAAACAATATGATTAGGTTTCAGCAAAAATGTATTAGTTCAGGGTGTGCACCTCAGATAGACTTAAACTTACACCCCCTGGTCTGTGAGAGTAGTGCCCTATCCATTGCGGCATTGAGGGTAATCTGCAAGACAGAGTTCCAAAATCATCCTTTCATCTCAGTTCATGGCCACATACAGTATTTCTGCAGTCATTCGTTTCACTTTTCTGTCTTTAATTAAACTGACCATTTTAAACCTCCGGCACCCACCACTTCAATCTTACCGTTTTTGTGCTATCATAGGGCCTTGGAACTTTTGGCAAGTGGACAGAAGCAGTCAGAGAACCACATCACAATACATACTCCTTTGCCTGATACCTTTCACAACAAATTGCTCTTGGAAAAAGACGTTAACCGGTCCTTGCTCTCAGACAGACACAGAAAGCCTATCACCACCTCTACGAACATATTTCAATCAAACCAATATATATCATTCAACAATTATGCCTCTGTATCAATATAACTACAACTCGAGACAGAAAGGAATTTAAAAAATAATGTGCCCATTTGAATAACCAGCAGAGTTTTAAGGACGTACAAATTGGAATGTGACAATTTCAGAGTTCCTCATTCATAAGAAGTCTGTGAGATAGTATCTCAGAAAGATCTCAAGTTTATAGCAAAAATGGTTGTAAGGGTGATTGTTACCACACAATTGCAACTAGGTGCCTCAATCTTCAAGAGACCAGTCCTTGACAGATTACACAACTGGGGGAACAGCAAAGGCAGCAATTGTGTCAATCCTTTATGATTCTTCTCTAGTGCTATACTTTTTCTGAGGGACAATTTGCATTATTCCTGGAGAAAATCATAGAGCTTCTAGCAATGCCTAGTTTCTGCTTTCTGCACGCACACACTCCCTGCACTGAATCTACCCACAGTTCTGTTCAGAATGATTGTGCCATGTCATATTGTTGTATACGTATAGCATATCCAAAGCATTTATGAAGAGGTACTTTGGTATGGCAGAAAGACAGAAAAGTAGCAATGCTGAAGGCATAACGTGACTGATTGTGCAGTTTGCATTGGGCTTTCTTAATGAGTGAGAGTGAAAGGAGTATTGTAAGAGTGTGTTTCCAGTTTGTATGTAAAGATAAGTTGGGTGCTATGAGAAAGAGACTCAACCATGAAGGGACTCGAACCCTCAACCTTCCGATTCGAAGTCAGACGCCATATCCATTAGGCCACATGGTCACTGACCACAATATGTTTGGGTGCTTAGGGTTAGGTGGTATGAATGGATGTGGAACATATCAATTACAGGTGCGCAGGACAGGATCCCATACCGTTCTTCATCTTCTTTCCATCAAAGGAGTTTTTTCAAACAATATCTAGATAATTTCCAAAGTTTCATATCTTATGATGTGCCTTTTTGCCATAAATCCTCCTTCTTCTTTTATTGAATACTCTGTTTTATGCTGCATTGGTATTTTTGGATTATTTGAAAAGAGAATGAAACTGCTTTGACAGTAGTTCAGACTTCCCATTTCTTGACTTGCTAATTTGCTCTCTGAATTAGCTTATACAAGGGACATGAACAGGGCCTTGACCTAAGCACGTACCTGAAAGCCTGTCACCACCTCTAGAAATAAAATTCACAGCAGCTCAAAACATTCATTTTGAAAGAGAATATTTCAAGTGAGTCCAAGTTTAATTTCAATAAAGAAAGCTGTATAAAATGACACGCTGCACATTTGGGTAACCAGCATGACTCTTTTCAGTGAAGAAGTGGAATGGTTCTGTTGCAATATACTATCACCCTGGCAAGCTGCTACGAGGAAGAGTAAACAATATGATTAGGTTTCAGCAAAAATGTATTAGTTCAGGGTGTGCACCTCAGATAGACTTAAACTTACACCCCCTGGTCTGTGAGAGTAGTGCCCTATCCATTGCGGCATTGAGGGTAATCTGCAAGACAGAGTTCCAAAATCATCCTTTCATCTCAGTTCATGGCCACATACAGTATTTCTGCAGTCATTCGTTTCACTTTTCTGTCTTTAATTAAACTGACCATTTTAAACCTCCGGCACCCACCACTTCAATCTTACCGTTTTTGTGCTATCATAGGGCCTTGGAACTTTTGGCAAGTGGACAGAAGCAGTCAGAGAACCACATCACAATACATACTCCTTTGCCTGATACCTTTCACAACAAATTGCTCTTGGAAAAAGACGTTAACCGGTCCTTGCTCTCAGACAGACACAGAAAGCCTATCACCACCTCTACGAACATATTTCAATCAAACCAATATATATCATTCAACAATTATGCCTCTGTATCAATATAACTACAACTCGAGACAGAAAGGAATTTAAAAAACAATCTGCCCATTTGAATAACCAGCAGAGTTTTAAGGACGTACAAATTGGAATGTGACAATTTCAGAGTTCCTCATTCATAAGAAGTCTGTGAGATAGTATCTCAGAAAGATCTCAAGTTTATAGCAAAAATGGTTGTAAGGGTGATTTATGCCACACAATTGCAACTAGGTGCCTCAATCTGCAAGAGACCAGTCCTTGACAGATTACACAATTGGGGCAACAGCAAAGACAGCAATTGTGTCAATCCTTTATCATTCTTCTCCAGTACTATATTTTTTCTGAGGGACAATTTGCATTATTCCTGGAGAAAATCATAGAGTTTCTACGCATGCATAGTTTCTGCTTTCTGCACGCACACACTCCCTGCACTGCATCTACCCACAGTTCTGTTAAGAATGATTGTGCCGTGTCATATTGTTGCATACGTATTGCATATCCGTGGCATTTATGAAGAGGTACTTTGGTATGGCAGAAAGACAGAAAAGTAGCAATGCTGAAGGCATAACGTGACTGATTGTGCAGTTTGCATTGGGCTTTCTTAATGAGTGAGAGTGAAAGGAATATTGTAAGAGTGTGTTTCCAGTTTGTATGTAAAGATAAGTTGGGTGCTGTGAGAAAAAGATTCAACCATGAAGGAACTCGAACCCTCAATCTTCTGATCCAAAGTCAGACGCCTTATCTATTAGGCCACATAGTCACTGACTGCAATATGTTTGGGTGTTTAGGGTTAGGTGGTATGAATGGATGTGGAACATATCAATTACAGGTGCGCAGGACAGGATCCCATACCGTTCTTCATCTTCTTTCCATCAAAGGAATTTTTTCAAACAATATCTAGATAATTTCCAAAGTTTCATATCTTATGATGTGCTTTTTTGCCGTTAATCCTCCTTTCTTCTTTTATTGAATACTCTGTTTTATGCTGCAATGGTATTTTTGGATTATTTGAAAAGAGAATGAAACTGCTTTGACAGTAGTTCAGACTTCCCATTTCTTGACTTGCTAATTTGCTCCCTGAATTAGCTTATACAAGTGACATGAACAGGGCCTTGACCTAAGCACGTACCTGAAAGCCTGTCACCACCTCTAGAAATTAAATTCACAGCAGCTCAAAACATTCATTTTGAAAGAGAATATTTCAAGTGAGTCCAAGTTTAATTTCAATAAAGAAAGCTGTATAAAATGACACGCTGCACATTTGGGTAACCAGCATGACTCATTTCAGTGAAGAAGTGGAATGGTTCTGTTGCAATATACTATCACCCTGGCAAGCTGCTACGAGGAAGAGTAAACAATATGATTAGGTTTCAGCAAAAATGTATTAGTTCAGGGTGTGCAGCTCAGATAGACTTAAACTTACACACCCTGGTCTGTGAGAGTAGTGCCCTATCCATTGCGGCATTGAGGGTAATCTGCAAGACAGAGTTCCAAAATCATCCTTTCATCTCAGTTCATGGCCACATACAGTATTTCTGCAGTCATTCGTTTCACTTTTCTGTCTTTAATTAAACTGACCATTTTAAACCTCCGGCACCCACCACTTCAATCTTACCGTTTTTGTGCTATCATAGGGCCTTGGAACTTTTGGCAAGTGGACAGAAGCAGTCAGAGAACCACATCACAATACATACTCCTTTGCCTGATACCTTTCACAACAAACTGCTCTTGGAAAAAGACGTTAACCGGTCCTTGCTCTCAGACAGACACAGAAAGCCTATCACCACCTCTACAAACATATTTCAATCAAACCAATATATATCATTCAACAATTATGCCACTATATCAATATAACTACAACTAGAGACAGAAAGGAATTTAAAAAACAATCTGCCCATTTGAATAACCAGCAGAGTTTTAAGGGCGTACAAATTGGAATGTGACAATTTCAGAGTTCCTCATTCATAAGAAGTCTGTGAGATAGTATCTCAGAAAGATCTCAAGTTTATAGCAAAAATGGTTGTAAGGGTGATTTTTACCACACAATTGCAACTAGGTGCCTCAATCTGCAAGAGACCAGTCCTTGACAGATTACACAACTGGGGCAACAGCAAAGGCAGCAATTGTGTCAATCCTTTATGATTCTTCTCTAGTACTAGACTTTTTCTGAGGGACAATTTGTATTATTCCTGGAGAAAATCATAGAGTTTCTACGCATGCATAGTTTCTGCTTTCTGCACGCACACACTCCCTGCACTGAATCTACCCACAGTTCTGTTAAGAATGATTGTGTCATGTCATATTGTTGTATACGTATTGCATATCCGTGGCATTTATGAAGAGGTACTTTGGTATGGCAGAAAGACAGAAAAGTAGCAATGCTGAAGGCATAACGTGACTGATTGTGCAGTTTGCATTGGGCTTTCTTAATGAGTGAGAGTGAAAGGAATATTGTAAGAGTGTGTTTCCAGTTTGTATGTAAAGATAAGTTGGGTGCTGTGAGAAAAAGATTCAACCATGAAGGGACTCGAACCATCAATCTTCTGATCCAAAGTCAGACGCCTTATCCATTAGGCCACATAGTCACTGACTGCAATATGATTGGGTGTTTAGGGTTAGGTGGTATGAATGGATGTGGAACATATCAATTACAGGTGCGCAGGACAGGATCCCATACCGTTCTTCATCTTCTTTCCATCAAAGGAGTTTTTTCAAACAATATCTAGATAATTTCCAAAGTTTCATATCTTATGCTGTGCTTTTTTGCCGTTAATCCTCCTTTCTTCTTTTATTGAATACTCTGTTTTATGCTGCAATGGTATTTTTGGATTATTTGAAAAGAGAATGAAACTGCTTTGACAGTAGTTCAGACTTCCCATTTCTTGACTTGCTAATTTGCTCCCTGAATTAGCTTATACAAGTGACATGAACAGGGCCTTGACCTAAACACGTTCCTGAAAGCCTGTCACCACCTCTAGAAATTAAATTAACAGCAGCTCAAAACATTCATTTTGAAAGAGAATATTTCAAGTGAGTCCAAGTTTAATTTCAATAAAGAAAGCTGTATAAAATGACACGCTGCACATTTGGGTAACCAGCATGACTCTTTTCAGTGAAGAAGTGGAATGGTTCTGTTGCAATATACTATCACCCTGGCAAGCTGCTACGAGGAAGAGTAAACAATATGATTAGGTTTCAGCAAAAATGTATTAGTTCAGGGTGTGCACCTCAGATAGACTTAAACTTACACACCCTGGTCTGTGAGAGTAGTGCCCTATCCATTGCGGCATTGAGGGTAATCTGCAAGACAGAGTTCCAAAATCATCCTTTCATCTCAGTTCATGGCCACATACAGTATTTCTGCAGTCATTCGTTTCACTTTTCTGTCTTTTAATTAAACTGACCATTTTAAACCTCTGGCACCCACCACTTCAATCTTACCGTTTTTGTGCTATCATAGGGCCTTGGAACTTTTGGCAAGTGGACAGAAGCAGTCAGAGAACCACATCACAATACATACTCCTTTCCCTGATACCTTTCACAACAAACTGCTCTTGGAAAAAGACGTTAACCGGTCCTTGCTCTCAGACAGACACAGAAAGCCTATCACCACCTCTACGAACATATTTCAATCAAACCAATATATATCATTCAACAATTATGCCTCTGTATCAATATAACTACAACTCGAGACAGAAAGGAATTTAAAAAACGATCTGCCCATTTGAATAACCAGCAGAGTTTTAAGGACGTACAAATTGGAATGTGACAATTTCAGAGTTCCTCATTCATAAGAAGTCTGTGAGATAGTATCTCAGAAAGATCTCAAGTTTATAGCAAAAATGGTTGTAAGGGTGATTTTTACCACACAATTGCAACTAGGTGCCTCAATCTGCAAGAGACCAGTCCTTGACAGATTACACAACTGGGGCAACAGCAAAGGCAGCAATTGTGTCAATCCTTTATGATTCTTCTCTAGTACTATACTTTTTCTGAGGGACAATTTGCATTATTCCTGGAGAAAATCATAGAGCTTCTACCCATGCATAGTTTCGGCTTTCTGCACGCACACACTCCCTGCACTGAATCTACCCACAGTTCTGCTCAGAATGATTGTGCCATGTCATATTGTTGTATACGTATTGCATATCCAAGGCATTTATGAAGAGGTACTTTAGTGTGGCAGAAAGACAGAAAAGTAGCAATGCTGAAGGCATAACGTGACTGATTGTGCAGTTTGCATTGGGCTTTCTTAATGACTGAGAGTGAAAGGAGTATTTTAAGAGTGTTTCCAGTTTTTATGTAAAGATAAGTTGGGTGCTGTGAGAAAAAGATCCAACCATGAAGGGACTCGAACCCTCAATCCTCTGATCCGAAGTCAGACACCTTATCCATTAGGCCACATGGTCACTGACTGCAGTATGCTTGGGTGTTTAGGGTTAGGTGGTATGAATGGATGTGGAACATATCAATTACAGGTGCGCAGGACAGGATCCCATACCGTTCTTCATCTTCTTTCCATCAAAGGAGTTTTTTCAAACAATATCTAGATAATTTCCAAAGTTTCATGTCTTATTATGTGCTTTTTTGCTGTTAATCCTCCTTTCTTCTTTTATTGAATACTCTGTTTTATGCTGCAATGGTATTTTTGGATTATTTGAAAAGAGAATGAAACTGCTTTGACATTAGTTCAGACTTCCCATTTCTTGACTTGCTAATTTGCTCCCTGAATTAGCTTATACAAGTGACATGAACAGGGCCTTGACCTAAGCACGTACCTGAAAGCCTGTCACCACCTCTAGAAATAAAATTCACAGCAGCTCAAAACATTCATTTTGAAAGAGAATATTTCAAGTGAGTCCAAGTTTAATTTCAATAAAGAAAGCTGTATAAAATGACACGCTGCACATTTGGGTAACCAGCATGACTCTTTTCAGTGAAGAAGTGGAATGGTTCTGTTGCAATATACTATCACCCTGGCAAGCTGCTACGAGGAAGAGTAAACAATATGATTAGGTTTCAGCAAAAATGTATTAGTTCAGGGTGTGCACCTCAGATAGACTTAAACTTACACACCCTGGTCTGTGGGAGTAGTGCCCTATCCATTGCGGCATTGAGGGTAATCTGCAGGACAGAGTTCCAAAATCATCCTTTCATCTCAGTTCATGGCCACATACAGTATTTCTGCAGTCATTCGTTTCACTTTTCTGTCTTTTAATTAAACTGACCATTTTAAACCTCCGGCACCCACCACTTCAATCTTACCGTTTTTGTGCTATCATAGGGCATTGGAACTTTTGGCAAGTGAACAGAAGCAGTCAGAGAACCACATCACAATACATACTCCTTTGCCTCATACCTTTCACAACAAAATGCTCTTGGAAAAAGACGTTAACCGGTCCTTGCTCTCAGACAGACACAGAAAGCCTATCACCACCTCTACGAACATATTTCAATCAAACCAATATATATCATTCAACAATTATGCCTCTGTATCAATATAACTACAACTCGAGACAGAAAGGAATTTAAAAAACAATCTGCCCATTTGAATAACCAGCAGAGTTTTAAGGACGTACAAATTGGAATGTGACAATTTCAGAGTTCCTCATTCAAAAGAAGTATGTGAGATAGTATCTCAGAAAGATCTCAAGTTTATAGCAAAAATGGTTGTAAGGGTGATTTATACCACACAATTGCAACTAGGTTCCTCAATCTGCAAGAGACAAGTCCTTGACAGATTACACAATTGGGGCAACAGCAAAGGCAGCAATTGTGTCAATCCTTTATGACTCTTATCCAGTACTATATTTTTTCTGAGGGACAATTTGCATTATTCCTGACGAAAATCATAGAGTTTCTACACATGCCTAGTTTCTGCTTTCTGCACGCACACACTCCCTGCACTGCATCTAACCACAGTTCTGTTAAGAATGATTGTGCCGTGTCATATTGTTGCATACGTATTGCATATCCGTGGCATTTATGAAGAGGTACTTTGGTATGGCAGAAAGACAGAAAAGTAGCAATGCTTAAGGCATAACGTGACTGATTGTGCAGTTTGTATTGGGCTTTCTTAATGAGTGAGAGTGAAAGTGAAAGGAGTATTGTAAGAGTGTGCCTCCAGTTTGTATGTAAAGATAAGTTGGGTGCTGTGAGAAATAGACTCAACCACGAAGGGGATCGAGCCCTCAATCTTCTGATCCAAAGTCAGACGCCTTATTCATTAGGCCACATGGTCACTGACTGCAATATGTTTGTGTGTTTAGGGTTAGGTGGTATTATTGGATGTGGAACATATCAATTACAGGTGCGCAGGACAGGATCTCATACCGTTCTTCATCTTCTTTCCATCAAAGGAGTTTTTTCAAACAATATCTAGATAATTTCCAAAGTTTCATATCTTATGATGTGCTTTTTTGCCGTTAATCCTCCTTTCTTCTTTTATTGAATACTCTGTTTTATGCTGCAATGGTTTTTTTGGATTATTTGAAAAGAGAATGAAACTGCTTTGACAGTAGTTCAGACTTCCCATTTCTTGACTTGCTAAATTGCTCCCTGAATTAGCTTATACAAGTGACATGAACAGGGCCTTGACCTAATCACGTACCTGAAAGCCTGTCACCACCTCTAGAAATAAAATTCACAGCAGCTCAAAACATTCATTTTGAAAGAGAATATTTCAAGTGAGTCCAAGTTTAATTTCAATAAAGAAAGCTGTATAAAATGACACGCTGCACATTTGGGTAACCAGCATGACTCTTTTCAGTGAAGAAGTGGAATGGTTCTGTTGCAATATACTATCACCCTGGCAAGCTGCTACGAGGAAGAGTAAACAATATGATTAGGTTTCAGCAAAAATGTACTAGTTCAGGGTGTGCACCTCAGATAGACTTAAACGTACACACCCTGGTCTGTGAGAGTAGTGCCCTATCCATTGCGGCATTGAGGGTAATCTGCAAGACAGAGTTCCAAAATCATCATTTCATCTCAGTTCATGGCCACATACAGTATTTCTGCAGTCATTCGTTTCACTTTTCTGTCTTTAATTAAACTGACCATTTTAAACCTCCAGCACCCACCACTTCAATCTTACCGTTTTTGTGCTATCATAGGGCCTTGGAACTTTTGGCAAGTGGACAGAAGCAGTCAGAGAACCACATGACAATACATACTCCATTGCCTTATACGTTTCACAACAAACTGCTCTTGGAAAAAGACGTTAACCGGTCCTTGCTCTCAGACAGACACAGAAAGCCTATCACCACCTCTACGAACATATTTCAATCAACCCAATATATATCATTCAACAATTATGCCTCTGTATCAATATAACTACAACTCGAGACAGAAAGGAATTTAAAAAACAATCTGCCCATTTGAATAACCAGCATAGTTTTAATGACGTACAAATTGGAATGTGACAATTTCAGAGTTCCTCATTCATAAGAAGTCTGTGAGATAGTATCTCAGAAAGATCTCAAGTTTATAGCAAAAATGGTTGTAAGGGTGATTTATACCACACAATTGCAACTAGGTGCCTCAATCTGCAAGAGACCAGTCCTAGACAGATTACACAATTGGGGCAACAGCAAAGGCAGCAATTGTGTCAATCCTTTATGATTCTTCTCCAGTACTATATTTTTTCTGAGGGACTGTGAGAAAACAGGGCTGATTGCAGAGGCCCCATAACTTTTTGCCCCCATTTTCCTCTTTTTGATGGTGTTTTCCTGACTTTGTTGGTGCCCTGGGTACTGCTAACCAGTCCCAGGGCCTGTGCTCTGTGTAAAATGGATATGCAAATTAGGCTAATTATAATTGACTAAGTTAACCTACCTATAAGTCCCTAGTATATGGTAGGGCATGTAGGTTTAGGGACCACAGCATAGGTGGTGCACACCTAGGTGCATTGCTGAGGTGCCCAGTGTAATTTTAAAAGCAAGCCTGCCTTGCTGGCTGCTTTTAAATTAAAGTTATATGCAAATTCGACTTTGGAATTAAAGGTACTTCCAAAGTCTTAAACTACCTTATTTTTACATATAAGTCACCCCTAAGGTGTGCCCTATGTGCCCCTAGGGCTGGGTGCCATGTAACTATAAGCAGGGACTTTATAAAAATAGATTTATAAGCCCTGGTGAGGTAAAAACAGCCAAATTAGTTTTTCCCTCATTGAAGTAAATGGCCTTCATAGGCTAGAATGGGCAGACTTTATTTTAAATTTTAAAGTCTCCTTAAATGTTACATACCAAGAATTTGGTATCAAATTGATTGTTGTAATAAATCCCACAACTTCCAGTTGTTGGATTTAATATAACTTGTCCAGGTAAAAAGTTTAGACTTTACCTAAAAAGTTGCCAATTTCAGCTCTGCATTGTTTTTGCTGCTGTGCTCTGATTGGCCAGCCTGCAGCAGCTTCTGCCAGGCTGCCTTGATGAGGTGTGAAGTGGCCAGGCTTCACACAAAGGAATGTGCTTGGGGGAGAGAATCTCCCCTCAGCAGATGGTGAGGCAGGAAGGGGGAGGGCTGCCAAACTGGTCTTCAAAGGCAGAGAAGGACATTTGGAGCACCCAGCAACACCCCCACATCCTGCAACCCCAGACAATTAGGTGCCCCCTTGATTAGATTAGGAGAGGGCAGGAGAGGGGTGTGTTTATGATTTTTAGCCACACCAGTGGGTGGGCTCAGCCAGATGTAACCTCCAAAAATCAGATTCATCCATGTTGGATTTTTAGAGACTGTTGCCTTCTGGGATGGATTTTTGCCACACTTCCCAGGAAGTGGTCATCACAGGGGGACGACCCTGTCCCTGATTGGAGAACCAGGGCCCCCCTGCTTTTCACCCAGGAGCAAGGATAAAACTGGCAGACCTGCACCCACGCCTCAGATCCCCACCAAATTTCAAGAAGAAAGAACTTAAGGAGAAGAAGGACTGCCCTGCTGGACCCCTGGCCTGCACCTGGAACCTGCACTCAGAAGGACTGCACCAGCTGCACACTTGGGCTTCACCACAAGAAGGACTTTGCCTGGCTTCAACTGGTTCAAGGAGGGACTCCCTGTTTGCTACAGGTGAAAAATTGCTAAACCAGAGTCCCCTGCACCAACTCCTGAAGAAAGCGACCAGCTGACCACTGTCCAGTGGCCAAAAAGGAGTTTGCGCCAGGTGCATTCTGGGAGTTGAAGTCCGCACCCCCAAGGACCATCACAGAACTTCTGGACCCTTGGGGTGAGCTGTGGACCCCAAAAGAACCTTAAAAGAACATCTGGGTGAAGCCGCAGAAGTTTGGAAAAGATTTGAGAATTTTTCGAAAAAAGCTCCAGAGAGGGACCGACCCGCCGCGGAAATTCTAGCCGGCTTGCCTCAACCGCGACCCGGCCTGACTTCGTGGTTCGTCCCGGTAAAGAAAAACATCCAAAAAAGAGACTAAGTCCGAACGTAAAAAGTTGACCGGGACCTCCCAGCCATCGTATCCGAGAAGGGCTCCATGGATGTCGGATCAAGATCCGGGTTTACCCCGGTCGAAGGATTTTCATCTCGAAAAAATGACTGAGTCCGAAGGTAAAAGTCTCCACCGAGGAAACCCACATCGCGTATCCGGACAAGGGCTCCAGGAGGTCGGATTCAACTGGCAGGTTCGTCCCGGTGAAGAAAAACTTCAAAATAAAGACTAAGTCAGAAGGTAACTTTTTAACCGAGGCCTCCCGCGACCTGTAGCCGAGCAGGGCTCCATCGCGGTCGGCCTGAAAGTTTGACTTTGCCCCGGTCGAGGTGCAACCAGATGACCCGATTGGCGCTTTTTGTTTCTAAGCGCTAGAAAAGTAATAATTCTTTAAAAATTCATATCTCCGGTTCCCCTGAACCGATTTTAATCGTTTTTGTGTCATTTTAAAGATAAAAATATAAACTATTTTTATGAATTGGTTTTGGATTTTTAAACTGTTTCCTGTGTTTTATTTAATTACTGTTTTGTGATATTTGAATGCTTTACACTTTGTCTCCTAAGTTAAGCCTTAACGCTCGTTGCCAAGCTACCAAGGGTTGAGCTGGGATTAATTTACTGAGACCTAACTGTACCTATGTGGAGGTTAGTGGCTTGTTGCTAGGTGTAGGTACCTACCTGCCCTACCAATAACCCATTTTCCAACAGGGACAATTAGCATTATTCCTGGAGAAAATCATAGAGCTTCTACGCATGCATAGTTTCTGCTTTCTGCACGCACACACTCCCTGCACTGCATCTACCCACAGTTCTGTTAAGAATGATTGTGCCGTGTCATATTGTTGCATACGTATTGCATATCCATGGCATTTATGAAGAGGTACTTTGGTATGGCAGAAGGACAGAAAAGTAGCAATGCTGAAGGCAGAACGTGACTGATTGTGCAGTTTGCATTGGGCTTTCTTAATGAGTGAGAGTGAAAGGAGTATTGTAAGAGTGTGTTTCCAGTTTGTATGTAAAGATAAGTTGGGTGCAGTGAGAAAACGACTCAACCTTGAAGGGACTCGAACCCTCAATCTTCTGATCTGAAGTCAGTCGCCTTATCCATTAGGCCACATGGTCACTGACTGCAATATGTTTGGGTGTTTAGGGTTAGGTGGTATGAATGGATGTGGAACATATCAATTACAGGTGCGCAGGACAGGATCCCATACCGTTCTTCATCTTCTTTCCATCAAAGGAGTTTTTTCAAACAATATCTAGATAATTTCCAAAGTTTCATATCTTATGATGTGCTTTTTTGCCGTTAATCCTCCTTTCTTCTTTTATTGAATACTCTGTTTTATGCTGCTATGGTATTTTTGGATTATTTGAAAAGAGAATGAAACTGCTTTGACAGTAGTTCAGACTTCCCATTTCTTGACTTGCTAATTTGCTCCCTGAATTAGCTTATACAAGTGACATGAACAGGGCCTTGACCTAAGCACGTACCTGAAAGCCTGTCACCACCTCTAGAAATAAAATTCACAGCAGCTCAAAACATTCATTTTGAAAGAGAATATTTCAAGTGAGTCCAAGTTTAATTTCAATAAAGAAAGCTGTATAAAATGACACGCTGCACATTTGGGTAACCAGCATGACTCTTTTCAGTGAAGAAGTGGAATGGTTCTGTTGCAATATACTATCACCCTGGCAAGCTGCTACGAGGAAGAGTAAACAATATGATTAGGTTTCAGCAAAAATGTACTAGTTCAGGGTGTGCACCTCAGATAGACTTAAACGTACACACCCTGGTCTGTGAGAGTAGTGCCCTATCCATTGCGGCATTGAGGGTAATCTGCAAGACAGAGTTCCAAAATCATCATTTCATCTCAGTTCATGGCCACATACAGTATTTCTGCAGTCATTCGTTTCACTTTTCTGTCTTTAATTAAACTGACCATTTTAAACCTCCGGCACCCACCACTTCAATCTTACAATTTTTGTGCTATCATAGGGCCTTGGAACTTTTGGCAAGTGGACAGAAGCAGTCAGAGAACCACATGACAATACATACTCCTTTGCCTTATACGTTTCACAACAAACTGCTCTTGGAAAAAGACGTTAACCGGTCCTTGCTCTCAGACAGACACAGAAAGCCTATCACCACCTCTACGAACATATTTCAATCAACCCAATATATATCATTCAACAATTATGCCTCTGTATCAATATAACTACAACTCGAGACAGAAAGGAATTTAAAAAACAATCTGCCCATTTGAATAACCAGCATAGTTTTAATGACGTACAAATTGGAATGTGACAATTTCAGAGTTCCTCATTCATAAGAAGTCTGTGAGATAGTATCTCAGAAAGATCTCAAGTTTATAGCAAAAATGGTTGTAAGGGTGATTTATACCACACAATTGCAACTAGGTGCCTCAATCTGCAAGAGACCTGTCCTAGACAGATTACACAATTGGGGCAGCAGCAAAGGCAGCAATTGTGTCATTCCTTTATGATTCTTCTCCAGTACTATATTTTTTCTGAGGGACTGTGAGAAAACAGGGCTGATTGCAGAGGCCCCATAACTTTTTGCCCCCATTTTCCTCTTTTTGCTGGTGTTTTCCTGACTTTGTTGGTGCCCTGGGTACTGCTAACCAGTCCCAGGGCCTGTGCTCTGTGTAAAATGGATATGCAAATTAGGCTAATTATAATTGGCTAAGTTAACCTACCTATAAGTCCCTAGTATATGGTAGGGCATGTAGGTTTAGGGACCACAGCATAGGTGGTGCACACCTAGGTGCATTGCTGAGGTGCCCAGTGTCATTTTAAAAGCAAGCCTGCCTTGCTGGCTGCTTTTAAATTGAAGTTATATGCACATTCGACTTTGGAATTAAAGGTACTTCCAAAGTCTTAAACTACCTTATTATTACATATAAGTCACCCCTAATGTGTGCCCTATGTGCCCCTAGGGCTGGGTGCCATGTAACTATAAGCAGGGACTTTATAAAAATAGATTTATAAGCCCTGGTGAGGTAAAAACAGCCAAATTTGTTTTTCCCTCATTGAAGTAAATGGCCTTCATAGGCTAGAATGGGCAGACTTTATTTTAAATTTTAAAGTATCCTTAAATGTTACATACCAAGAATTTGGTATCAAATTGATTGTTGTAATAAATCCCACAACTTCCAGTTGTTGGATTTAATATAACTTGTCCAGGTAAAAAGTTTAGACTTTACCTAAAAAGTTGCCAATTTCAGCTCTGCATTGTTTTTGCTGCTGTGCTCTGATTGGCCAGCCTGCAGCAGCTTCTGCCAGGCTGCCTTGATGAGGTGTGAAGTGGCCAGGCTTCACACAAAGGAATGTGCTTGGGGGAGAGAATCTCCCCTCAGCAGATGGTGAGGCAGGAAGGGGGAGGGCTGCCAAACTGGTCTTCAAAGGCAGAGAAGGACATTTGGAGCACCCAGCAACACCCCCACATCCTGCAACCCCAGACAATTAGGTGCCCCCTTGATTAGATTAGGAGAGGGCAGGAGAGGGGTGTGTTTATGATTTTTAGCCACACCAGTGGGTGGGCTCAGCCAGATGTAACCTCCAAAAATCAGATTCATCCATGTTGGATTTTTAGAGACTGTTGCCTTCTGGGATGGATTTTTGCCACACTTCCCAGGAAGTGGTCATCACAGGGGGACGACCCTGTCCCTGATTGGAGAACCAGGGCCCCCCTGCTTTTCACCCAGGAGCAAGGATAAAACTGGCAGACCTGCACCCACGCCTCAGATCCCCACCAAATTTCAAGAAGAAAGAACTTAAGGAGAAGAAGGACTGCCCTGCTGGACCCCTGGCCTGCACCTGGAACCTGCACTCAGAAGGACTGCACTAGCTGCACACTTGGGCTTCACCACAAGAAGGACTTTGCCTGGCTTCAACTGGTTCAAGGAGGGACTCCCTGTTTGCTACAGGTGAAAAATTGCTAAACCAGAGTCCCCTGCACCAACTCCTGAAGAAAGCGACCAGCTGACCACTGTCCAGTGGCCAAAAAGGAGTTTGCACCAGGTGCATTCTGGGAGTTGAAGTCCGCACCCCCAAGGACCATCACAGAACTTCTGGACCCTTGGGGTGAGCTGTGGACCCCAAAAGAACCTTAAAAGAACATCTGGGTGAAGCCCCAGAAGTTTGGAAAAGATTTGAGAATTTTTGGAAAAAAGCTCCAGAGAGGGACCGACCCGCTGCGGAAATTCTAGCCGGCTTGCCTCAACCGCGACCCGGCCTGACTTCGTGGTTCGTCCCGGTAAAGAAAAACATCCAAAAAAGAGACTAAGTCCGAACGTAAAAAGTTGACCGGGACCTCCCAGCCATCGTATCCGAGAAGGGCTCCATGGACGTCGGATCAAGATCCAGGTTTACCCCGGTCGAAGGATTTTCATCTCGAAAAAACGACTAAGTCCGAAGGTAAAAGTCTCCACCGAGGAAACCCACATCGCGTATCCGGACAAGGGCTCCAGGAGGTCGGATTCAACTGGCAGGTTCGTCCCGGTGAAGAAAAACTTCAAAATAAAGACTAAGTCAGAAGGTAACTTTTTAACCGAGGCCTCCCGCGACCTGTAGACCTGCAGGGCTCCATCGCGGTCGGCCTGAAAGTTTGACTTTGCCCCGGTCGAGGTGCAACCAGATGACCCGATTGGCGCTTTTTGTTTCTAAGCGCTAGAAAAGTAATAATTCTTTAAAAATTCATATCTCCGGTTCCCCTGAACCGATTTTAATCGTTTTTGTGTCATTTTAAAGATAAAAATATAAACTATTTTTATAAATTGGTTTTGGATTTTTAAACTGTTTCCTGTGTTTTATTTAATTACTGTTTTGTGATATTTGAATGCTTTACACCTTGTCTCCTAAGTTAAGCCTTAACGCTCGTTGCCAAGCTACCAAGGGTTGAGCTGGGATTAATTTACTGAGACCTAACTGTACCTATGTGGAGGTTAGTGGCTTGTTGCTAGGTGTAGGTACCTACCTGCCCTACCAATAACCCATTTTCCAACATAATTGGAAGCAGCGACGGGATCCTGTACTTGTGTTCAATATCACGTTACAGTTTTGAGTAAAACAAATAAAAAATCCTTTAAATTGTCCTAGTGCAAACATTGTTTTTAATTTTTTTGGGATTAATTTCAATTATTGAATTTTTGTAATTTTTCTAAATTCTTGTTTCCAATTTTTGCAAAAAGTTTTTGTTGACACAAAACTAGGGAACCATGGAGCTTGATCTGGCTAGCCTACCCACACTGACAGTAGTCCAGCTTAGGGGGTTGTGTATTGAAAGAGGGTTGCCTGCAACCAGTGATCTCAGGAAGCAAATCCTGATCACATCCCTGACAGCATGGGCTGAGGCCCAAGAGGTAGAGTCAGAAGAAGCTCCAGAGGAGGGAGAAAGAAGGGAGGATGCAAGCTCTAACCACTCAGGGGAGGGAAGGCATCTGAGCCCAAGTGAGGATGAGGAAGAACGGTCCTCAGTAAACACAGTCACTAGGGGCAGATCCAAAGCTAGTGGTGGGAAGGGGGTCCTTTCAGGAGGAGAGAACCCATCCATCAGAGAAAGAGAGGTGGAGGCCCAGCTAGCATACATAGCTTTGGAAGCAGAGAAGCTGGCCCTAGAAAAGAAAAAGTGGGCATACAAAGAGAAAAGAGATGGAAGCAGCGATAAAGAAGCTGAGGTGTCCATGGGTGGGGGAGTTTGCCCCATATTACCCAAGGGGGTGGTTCCTGCTTTTGTAGATGGGGATGACATAGATAAGTGGCTGGGGGCCTTTGAGAGGGCACTCCAAATGAGAAGGGTTAGGCCTCAATACTGGGGTTCCCTTTTGTGGGAGTTGGTCCCCAACTCAGGGAGGGATAGGCTTCTGACCTTAAGGGGGGAGGAGGCAGATTCATACCCTAGTATGAAGAGGTGCTTAGCCAAGAAGTTTGGTCTGACCCCAGAGCAATATAGAATGAAGTTCAGGGACACCCAGAAGGTCAGTACCCAGTCTTGGGTTGACTTTGTGGACATTTCACTAAAGGCACTAGAGGGCTGGATTATTGGTAACAAAGTAGATACTTATGAGGGGTTATACAATCTGATCATGAGAGAGCACATCTTGACCAATTGTACCCAAGAAAGGTTACGCCAGCATCTAGTGGACTCTAAGCAGACCAACCCTAGAGAGCTATGGGAGGCAGCTGATGAGTGGTTGAGAACCAGGGTGGTTGTCAAGTCCCAGGGGGGAGACTCCAAGAAGGGGGGGACAGGTCCACAAAAACCTAAGGAGGGAGGTGGTAAGCCCACCACAGAGACTCCCTCTGTACCCCAGAACCCTAAGAAGGAGGAGAGTAAATCCCACTCCCACTCTGACTAGCAGAGACAGTTAGACCCAGGGTTAAAAAAGCTCTTGGACAGTAGGGCTTGCTTTGACTGTCAGCAGACAGGTCACTTCAGAGGAGATGCAGCCTGTCCAAGGAAGGTGGTTAGCACTGGGCTGTCCAGTGTAGCCATAGAGGAGGATTCCTCAGATGATGAAGTCCTCCTAGCATTGTGCTGGGAGACAGGACCAGATGGTAAGCTGGTGATCCCTGAGGGTGGGAGTAGGCACTTCCACCACATTCAAGTGAATGGGATCCCTACCACTGGCCTGAGGGACACCTGTGCCAGTCACACTATAGTGAGTGACCGGTTAGTGACGCCAGACATGTATGTCCCAGGAAAGACAAAGAAAGTCAGGATAGTCACAGGGGAGGTCACCTCCAAACCTGTAGCCATAGTGCCCCTAGAGAGGGAGGGTATCCTTGACTGGATTAGGGTGGTAGTCAGTGCTGACCTCCCCCTAGATTGTATCCTGGGCAATGACCTCCCAGAGGAGAGTCTCGTCCCAGATGGGGTGGTCGCCCAGGGCGCCCCTCCAACCCAAAGTCCTGGGGAGTCAGTCCCTACAGTTAGGAGACAGGGGTCCCCAAGAAAAGGAAAGAAGAAAAGGAAGGGTAGGCCACTCTTAAAGAGAGTTCCAGGGAGCCAAAGGCCTTCTGCCCCAGTAGGGGGGGAGCCCAGAGTTGGCACTGGTGAGGCCTCACCTGACCCCAAGGAAGTCCTGAGTAGTCAGGCAGCTGTCCAGATGCAAGGTGTTGCCACTGCACTGACAGAAGGGAGAGTGGAAGGAGGGTGTCTGCCACAGGAGGTGGTAGCCCCCCACTCTAGACAGCAAGAGGGGTGCCAGGACCCCAAAGTTGCCCCTAAAGCAGCTCAGCCACCTGTCAGTGGAGAGCTTAGGGTGTGGTTCTGGGTACTGACAGCTGTCAGTAGCCTCTGCTGGGTGCTAGCCTTCCTGGCAGCAATGTACTTGGCCTGGGAGGCAGACCCCATGGCCAATAGCAAAGTAGGCCCCCTGACCCTATTGGTCATGGTGGGGTTGCTCAAGTGTTGGGTGACCTCTTTGGGTAAGCTAGGTGTTGCCCTAGCAAAGTTTGGAGTAGGGGAGGTGGGCACCTCACTACCCAAGTTGGCAGAGAGAAAGGAGGAAACCCCCCTAGAGGAAAGTTTCAGTTTGAGTTGGGTCCTTTTACTGTTGGGATGGCTTCACTACCCATAGGGAGTGACCCTGACAGGAGGATATAAGGCAGAGTAGGCCCTGCAAAGGGACAGCCAGTTTTCTTCACTGTCTTCCTCGCCTAACAAGCCAGGAAGACTCTCCCAGGGTTGGGCTGAGTCTCCTGGGCGTGTGGGCTGGGGGGGGGGGTTGTGTGAGAAAACAGGGCTGATTGCAGAGGCCCCATAACTTTTTGCCCCCATTTTCCTCTTTTTGATGGTGTTTTCCTGACTTGGTTGGTGCCCTGGGTACTGCTAACCAGTCCCAGGGCCTGTGCTCTGTGTAAAATGGATATGCAAATTAGGCTAATTATAATTGGCTAAGTTAACCTACCTATAAGTCCCTAGTATATGGTAGGGCATGTAGGTTTAGGGACCACAGCATAGGTGGTGCACACCTAGGTGCATTGCTGAGGTGCCCAGTGTCATTTTAAAAGCAAGCCTGCCTTGCTGGCTGCTTTTAAATTAAAGTTATATGCAAATTCGACTTTGGAATTAAAGGTACTTCCAAAGTCTTAAACTACCTTATTTTTACATATAAGTCACCCCTAAGGTGTGCCCTATGTGCCCCTAGGGCTGGGTGCCATGTAACTATAAGCAGGGACTTTATAAAAATAAATTTATAAGCCCTGGTGAGGTAAAAACAGCCAAATTTGTTTTTCCCTCATTGAAGTAAATGGCCTTCATAGGCTAGAATGGGCAGACTTTATTTTAAATTTTAAAGTCTCCTTAAATGTTACATACCAAGAATTTGGTATCAAATTGATTGTTGTAATAAATCCCACAACTTCCAGTTGTTGGATTTAATATAACTTGTCCAGGTAAAAAGTTTAGACTTTACCTAAAAAGTTGCCAATTTCAGCTCTGCATTGTTTTTGCTGCTGTGCTCTGATTGGCCAGCCTGCAGCAGCTTCTGCCAGGCTGCCTTGATGAGGTGTGAAGTGGCCAGGCTTCACACAAAGGAATGTGCTTGGGGGAGAGAATCTCCCCTCAGCAGATGGTGAGGCAGGAAGGGGGAGGGCTGCCAAACTGGTCTTCAAAGGCAGAGAAGGACATTTGGAGCACCCAGCAACACCCCCACATCCTGCAACCCCAGACAATTAGGTGCCCCCTTGATTAGATTAGGAGAGGGCAGGAGAGGGGTGTGTTTATGATTTTTAGCCACACCAGTGGGTGGGCTCAGCCAGATGTAACCTCCAAAAATCAGATTCATCCATGTTGGATTTTTAGAGACTGTTGCCTTCTGGGATGGATTTTTGCCACACTTCCCAGGAAGTGGTCATCACAGGGGGACGACCCTGTCCCTGATTGGAGAACCAGGGCCCCCCTGCTTTTCACCCAGGAGCAAGGATAAAACTGGCAGACCTGCACCCACGCCTCAGATCCCCACCAAATTTCAAGAAGAAAGAACTTAAGGAGAAGAAGGACTGCCCTGCTGGACCCCTGGCCTGCACCTGGAACCTGCACTCAGAAGGACTGCACCAGCTGCACACTTGGGCTTCACCACAAGAAGGACTTTGCCTGGCTTCAACTGGTTCAAGGAGGGACTCCCTGTTTGCTACAGGTGAAAAATTGCTAAACCAGAGTCCCCTGCACCAACTCCTGAAGAAAGCGACCAGCTGACCACTGTCCAGTGGCCAAAAAGGAGTTTGCGCCAGGTGCATTCTGGGAGTTGAAGTCCGCACCCCCAAGGACCATCACAGAACTTCTGGACCCTTGGGGTGAGCTGTGGACCCCAAAAGAACCTTAAAAGAACATCTGGGTGAAGCCCCAGAAGTTTGGAAAAGATTTGAGAATTTTTGGAAAAAAGCTCCAGAGAGGGACCGACCCGCTGCGGAAATTCTAGCCGGCTTGCCTCAACCGCGACCCGGCCTGACTTCGTGGTTCGTCCCGGTAAAGAAAAACATCCAAAAAAGAGACTAAGTCCGAACGTAAAAAGTTGACCGGGACCTCCCAGCCATCGTATCCGAGAAGGGCTCCATGGACGTCGGATCAAGATCCAGGTTTACCCCGGTCGAAGGATTTTCATCTCGAAAAAACGACTAAGTCCGAAGGTAAAAGTCTCCACCGAGGAAACCCACATCGCGTATCCGGACAAGGGCTCCAGGAGGTCGGATTCAACTGGCAGGTTCGTCCCGGTGAAGAAAAACTTCAAAATAAAGACTAAGTCAGAAGGTAACTTTTTAACCGAGGCCTCCCGCGACCTGTAGACCTGCAGGGCTCCATCGCGGTCGGCCTGAAAGTTTGACTTTGCCCCGGTCGAGGTGCAACCAGATGACCCGATTGGCGCTTTTTGTTTCTAAGCGCTAGAAAAGTAATAATTCTTTAAAAATTCATATCTCCGGTTCCCCTGAACCGATTTTAATCGTTTTTGTGTCATTTTAAAGATAAAAATATAAACTATTTTTATAAATTGGTTTTGGATTTTTAAACTGTTTCCTGTGTTTTATTTAATTACTGTTTTGTGATATTTGAATGCTTTACACTTTGTCTCCTAAGTTAAGCCTTAACGCTCGTTGCCAAGCTACCAAGGGTTGAGCTGGGATTAATTTACTGAGACCTAACTGTACCTATGTGGAGGTTAGTGGCTTGTTGCTAGGTGTAGGTACCTACCTGCCCTACCAATAACCCATTTTCCAACATAATTGGAAGCAGCGACGGGATCCTGTACTTGTGTTCAATATCACGTTACAGTTTTGAGTAAAACAAATTAAAAATCCTTTAAATTGTCCTAGTGCAAACATTGTTTTTAATTTTTTTTGGATTAATTTCAATTATTGAATTTTTGTAATTTTTCTAAATTCTTGTTTCCAATTTTTGCAAAAAGTTTTTGTTGACACAAAACTAGGGAACCATGGAGCTTGATCTGGCTAGCCTACCCACACTGACAGTAGTCCAGCTTAGGGGGTTGTGTATTGAAAGAGGGTTGCCTGCAACCAGTGATCTCAGGAAGCAAATCCTGATCACATCCCTGACAGCATGGGCTGAGGCCCAAGAGGTAGAGTCAGAAGAAGCTCCAGAGGAGGGAGAAAGAAGGGAGGATGCAAGCTCTAACCACTCAGGGGAGGGAAGGCATCTGAGCCCAAGTGAGGATGAGGAAGAACGGTCCTCAGTAAACACAGTCACTAGGGGCAGATCCAAAGCTAGTGGTGGGAAGGGGGTCCTTTCAGGAGGAGAGAACCCATCCATCAGAGAAAGAGAGCTGGAGGCCCAGCTAGCATACATAGCTTTGGAAGCAGAGAAGCTGGCCCTAGAAAAGAAAAAGTGGGCATACAAAGAGAAAAGAGATGGAAGCAGCGATAAAGAAGCTGAGGTGTCCATGGGTGGGGGAGTTTGCCCCATATTACCCAAGGGGGTGGTTCCTGCTTTTGTAGAGGGGGATGACATAGATAAGTGGCTGGGGGCCTTTGAGAGGGCACTCCAAATGAGAAGGGTTAGGCCTCAATACTGGGGTTCCCTTTTGTGGGAGTTGGTCCCCAACTCAGGGAGGGATAGGCTTCTGACCTTAAGGGGGGAGGAGGCAGATTCATACCCTAGTATGAAGAGGTGCTTAGCCAAGAAGTTTGGTCTGACCCCAGAGCAATATAGAATGAAGTTCAGGGACACCCAGAAGGTCAGTACCCAGTCTTGGGTTGACTTTGTGGACATTTCACTAAAGGCACTAGAGGGCTGGATTATTGGTAACAAAGTAGATACTTATGAGGGGTTATACAATCTGATCATGAGAGAGCACATCTTGACCAATTGTACCCAAGAAAGGTTACGCCAGCATCTAGTGGACTCTAAGCAGACCAACCCTAGAGAGCTAGGGGAGGCAGCTGATGAGTGGTTGAGAACCAGGGTGGTTGTCAAGTCCCAGGGGGGAGACTCCAAGAAGGGGGGGACAGGTCCACAAAAACCTAAGGAGGGAGGTGGTAAGCCCACCACAGAGACTCCCTCTGTACCCCAGAACCCTAAGAAGGAGGAGAGTAAATCCCATTCCCACTCTGACCAGCAGAGACAGTTAGACCCAGGGTTAAAAAAGCTCTTGGACAGTAGGGCTTGCTTTGACTGTCAGCAGACAGGTCACTTCAGAGGAGATGCAGCCTGTCCAAGGAAGGTGGTTAGCACTGGGCTGTCCAGTGTAGCCATAGAGGAGGATTCCTCAGATGATGAAGTCCTCCTAGCATTGTGCTGGGAGACAGGACCAGATGGTAAGCTGGTGATCCCTGAGGGTGGGAGTAGGCACTTCCACCACATTCAAGTGAATGGGATCCCTACCACTGGCCTGAGGGACACCTGTGCCAGTCACACTATAGTGAGTGACCGGTTAGTGACGCCAGACATGTATGTCCCAGGAAAGACAAAGAAAGTCAGGATAGCCACAGGGGAGGTCACCTCCAAACCTGTAGCCATAGTGCCCCTAGAGAGGGAGGGTATCCTTGACTGGATTAGGGTAGTAGTCAGTGCTGACCTCCCCCTAGATTGTATCCTGGGCAATGACCTCCCAGAGGAGAGTCTGGTCCCAGATGGGGTGGTCGCCCAGGGCTCCCCTCCAACCCAAAGTCCTGGGGAGTCAGTCCCTACAGTTAGGAGACAGGGGTCCCCAAGAAAAGGAAAGAAGAAAAGGAAGGGTAGGCCACTCTTAAAGAGAGTTCCAGGGAGCCAAAGGCCTTCTGCCCCAGTAGGGGGGGGGCCCAGAGTTGGCACTGGTGAGGCCTCACCTGACCCCAAGGAAGTCCTGAGTAGTCAGGCAGCTGTCCAGATGCAAGGTGTTGCCACTGCACTGACAGAAGGGAGAGTGGAAGGAGGGTGTCTGCCACAGGAGGTGGTAGCCCCCCACTCTAGACAGCAAGAGGGGTGCCAGGACCCCAAAGTTGCCCCTAAAGCAGCTCAGCCACCTGTCAGTGGAGAGCTTAGGGTGTGGTTCTGGGTACTGACAGCTGTCAGTAGCCTCTGCTGGGTGCTAGCCTTCCTGGCAGCAATGTACTTGGCCTGGGAGGCAGACCCCAGGGCCAATAGCAAAGTAGGCCCCCTGACCCTATTGGTCATGGTGGGGTTGCTCAAGTGTTGGGTGACCTCTTTGGGTAAGCTAGGTGTTGCCCTAGCAAAGTTTGGAGTAGGGGAGGTGGGCACCTCACTACCCAAGTTGGCAGAGAGAAAGGAGGAAGACCCCCCTAGAGGAAAGTTTCAGTTTGAGTTGGGTCCTTTTACTGTTGGGATGGCTTCACTACCCATAGGGAGTGACCCTGACAGGAGGATATAAGGCAGAGTAGGCCCTGCAAAGGGACAGCCAGTTTTCTTCACTGTCTTCCTCGCCTAACAAGCCAGGAAGACTCTCCCAGGGTTGGGCTGAGTCTCCTGGGCGTGTGGGCTGGGGGGGGGGGGGGGTTGTGTGAGAAAACAGGGCTGATTGCAGAGGCCCCATAACTTTTTGCCCCCATTTTCCTCTTTTTGATGGTGTTTTCCTGACTTTGTTGGTGCCCTGGGTACTGCTAACCAGTCCCAGGGCCTGTGCTCTGTGTAAAATGGATATGCAAATTAGGCTAATTATAATTGGCTAAGTTAACCTACCTATAAGTCCCTAGTATATGGTAGGGCATGTAGGTTTAGGGACCACAGCATAGGTGGTGCACACCTAGGTGCATTGCTGAGGTGCCCAGTGTCATTTTAAAAGCAAGCCTGCCTTGCTGGCTGCTTTTAAATTAAAGTTATATGCAAATTCGACTTTGGAATTAAAGGTACTTCCAAAGTCTTAAACTACCTTATTTTTACATATAAGTCACCCCTAAGGTGTGCCCTATGTGCCCCTAGGGCTGGGTGCCATGTAACTATAAGCAGGGACTTTATAAAAATAGATTTATAAGCCCTGGTGAGGTAAAAACAGCCAAATTTGTTTTTCCCTCATTGAAGTAAATGGCCTTCATAGGCTAGAATGGGCAGACTTTATTTTAAATTTTAAAGTCTCCTTAAATGTTACATACCAAGAATTTGGTATCAAATTGATTGTTGTAATAAATCCCACAACTTCCAGTTGTTGGATTTAATATAACTTGTCCAGGTAAAAAGTTTAGACTTTACCTAAAAAGTTGCCAATTTCAGCTCTGCATTGTTTTTGCTGCTGTGCTCTGATTGGCCAGCCTGCAGCAGCTTCAGCCAGGCTGCCTTGATGAGGTGTGAAGTGGCCAGGCTTCACACAAAGGAATGTGCTTGGGGGAGAGAATCTCCCCTCAGCAGATGGTGAGGCAGGAAGGGGGAGGGCTGCCAAACTGGTCTTCAAAGGCAGAGAAGGACATTTGGAGCACCCAGCAACACCCCCACATCCTGCAACCCCAGACAATTAGGTGCCCCCTTGATTAGATTAGGAGAGGGCAGGAGAGGGGTGTGTTTATGATTTTTAGCCACACCAGTGGGTGGGCTCAGCCAGATGTAACCTCCAAAAATCAGATTCATCCATGTTGGATTTTTAGAGACTGTTGCCTTCTGGGATGGATTTTTGCCACACTTCCCAGGAAGTGGTCATCACAGGGGGACGACCCTGTCCCTGATTGGAGAACCAGGGCCCCCCTGCTTTTCACCCAGGAGCAAGGATAAAACTGGCAGACCTGCACCCACGCCTCAGATCCCCACCAAATTTCAAGAAGAAAGAACTTAAGGAGAAGAAGGACTGCCCTGCTGGACCCCTGGCCTGCACCTGGAACCTGCACTCAGAAGGACTGCACCAGCTGCACACTTGGGCTTCACCACAAGAAGGACTTTGCCTGGCTTCAACTGGTTCAAGGAGGGACTCCCTGTTTGCTACAGGTGAAAAATTGCTAAACCAGAGTCCCCTGCACCAACTCCTGAAGAAAGCGACCAGCTGACCACTGTCCAGTGGCCAAAAAGGAGTTTGCGCCAGGTGCATTCTGGGAGTTGAAGTCCGCACCCCCAAGGACCATCACAGAACTTCTGGACCCTTGGGGTGAGCTGTGGACCCCAAAAGAACCTTAAAAGAACATCTGGGTGAAGCCCCAGAAGTTTGGAAAAGATTTGAGAATTTTTGGAAAAAAGCTCCAGAGAGGGACCGACCCGCCGCGGAAATTCTAGCTGGCTTGCCTCAACCGCGACCCGGCCTGACTTCGTGGTTCGTCCCGGTAAAGAAAAACATCCAAAAAAGAGACTAAGTCCGAACGTAAAAAGTTGACCGGGACCTCCCAGCCATCGTATCCGAGAAGGGCTCCATGGACGTCGGATCAAGATCCAGGTTTACCCCGGTCGAAGGATTTTCATCTCGAAAAAATTACTAAGTCCGAAGGTAAAAGTCTCCACCGAGGAAACCCACATCGCGTATCCGGACAAGGGCTCCAGGAGGTCGGATTCAACTGGCAGGTTCGTCCCGGTGAAGAAAAACTTCTAAATAAAGACTAAGTCAGAAGGTAACTTTTTAACCAAGGCCTCCCGCGACCTGTAGCCGAGCAGGGCTCCATCGCGGTCGGCCTGAAAGTTTGACTTTGCCCCGGTCGAGGTGCAACCAGATGACCCGATTGGCGTTTTTTGTTTCTAAGCGCTAGAAAAGTAATAATTCTTTAAAAATTCATATCTCCGGTTCCCTGAACCGATTTTAATCGTTTTTGTGTCATTTTAAAGATAAAAATATAAACTATTTTTATAAATTGGTTTTGGATTTTTAAACTGTTTCCTGTGTTTTATTTAATTACTGTTTTGTGATATTTGAATGCTTTACACTTTGTCTCCTAAGTTAAGCCTTAACGCTCGTTGCCAAGCTACCAAGGGTTGAGCTGGGATTAATTTACTGAGACCTAACTGTACCTATGTGGAGGTTAGTGGCTTGTTGCTAGGTGTAGGTACCTACCTGCCCTACCAATAACCCATTTTCCAACAGGGACAATTAGCATTATTCCTGGAGAAAATCATAGAGCTTCTACGCATGCATAGTTTCTGCTTTCTGCACGCACACACGCCCTGCACTGCATCTACCCACAGTTCTGTTAAGAATGATTGTGCCGTGTCATATTGTTGCATACGTATTGCATATCCATGGCATTTATGAAGAGGTACTTTGGTATGGCAGAAGGACAGAAAAGTAGCAATGCTGAAGGCATAACGTGACTGATTGTGCAGTTTGCATTGGGCTTTCTTAATGAGTGAGAGTGAAAGGAGTATTGTAAGAGTGTGTTTCCAGTTTGTATGTAAAGATAAGTTGGGTGCTGTGAGAAAAAGACTCAACCATGAAGCTACTCGAACCCTCAATTTTCTGATCCGAAGTCAGACGCCTTATCCATTAGGCCACATGGTCACTGACTGCAATATGCTTGGGTGTTTAGGGTCAGGTGGTATGAATGGATGTGGAACATATCAATTACAGGTGCGCAGGACAGGATCCCATACCGTTCTTCATCTTCTTTCCATCAAAGGAGTTTTTTCAAACAATATCTAGATAATTTCCAAAGTTTCATATCTTATGATGTGCTTTTTTGCCGTTAATCCTCCTTTCTTCTTTTATTGAATACTCTGTTTTATGCTGCAATGGTATTTTGGGATTATTTGAAAAGAGAATGAAACTGCTTTAACAGTAGTTCAGACTTCCCATTTGTTGACTTGCTAATTTGCTCCCTGAATTAGCTTATACAAGTGACATGAACAGGGCCTTGACCTAAGCACGTACCTGAAAGCCTGTCACCACCTCTAGAAATAAAATTCACAGCAGCTCAAAACATTCGTTTTGAAAGAGAATATTTCAAGTGAGTCCAAGTTTAATTTCAATAAAGAAAGCTGTATAAAATGACACGCTGCACATTTGGGTAACCAACATGACACTTTTCAGTGAAGAAGTGGAATGGTTCTGTTGCAATATACTATCACCCTGGCAAGCTGCTACGAGGAAGAGTAAACAATATGATTAGGTTTCAGCAAAAATGTATTAGTTCAGGGTGTGCACCTCCGATAGACTTAAACTTACACACCCTGGTCTGTGAGAGTAGTGCCCTATCCATTGCGGCATTGAGGGTAATCTGCAAGACAGAGTTCCAAAATCATCCTTTCATCTCAGTTCATGGCCACATACAGTATTTCTGCAGTCATTCGTTTCACTTTTCTGTCTTTAATTAAACTGACCATTTTAAACCTCCGGCACCCACCACTTCAATCTTACCGTTTTTGTGCTATCATAGGCTCTTGGAACTTTTGGCAAGTGGACAGAAGCAGTCAGAGAACCACATCACAATACATACTCCTTTGCCTGATACCTTTCACAACAAACTGCTCTTGGAAAAAGACGTTAACCGGTCCTTGCTCTCAGACAGACACAGAAAGCCTATCACCACCTCTACGAACATATTTCAATCAAACCAATATATATCATTCAACAATTATGCCTCTGTATCAATATAACTACAACTCGAGACAGAAAGGAATTTAAAAAACAATCTGCCAATTTGAATAACCAGCAGAGTTTTAAGGACGTACAAATTGGAATGTGACAATTTCAGAGTTCCTCATTCATAAGAAGTCTGTGAGATAGTATCTCAGAAAGATCTCAAGTTTATAGCAAAAATGGTTGTAAGGGTGATTTTTACCACACAATTGCAACTAATTGCCTCAATCTGCAAGAGACCAGTCCTTGACAGATTACACAACTGGGGCAACAGCAAAGGCAGCAATTGTGTCAATCCTTTATGATTCTTCTCTAGTACTATACTTTTTCTGAGGGACAATTTGCATTGTTCCTGGAGAAAATCATAGAGCTTCTACCAATGCATAGTTTCTGCTTTCTGCACGCACACACTCCCTGCACTGAATCTACCCACAGTTCTATTCAGAATGATTTGGGCCATGTCATGTTATTGCATACGTATTGCATATCCATGGCATTTATGAAGAGGTACTTTGGTATGGCAGAAAGACAGAAAAGTAGCAATGCTGAAGGCATAACGTGACTGATTGTGCAGTTTGCATTGGGCTTTCTTAATGAGTGAGAGTGAAAGGAGTATTGTAAGAGTGTGCCTCGAGTTTGTATGTAAAGATAGGTTGGGTGCTGTGAGAAAAAGTCTCAACTATGAAGGGACTCGAACCCTCAATCTTCTGATCCGAAGTCAGACGCCTTATCCATTATGCCACATGGCCACTGACTGCAATATGTTTGGATGTTTAGGGTTAGGTGGTATGAATGGATGTGGAAAATATCAATTACAGGTGCGCAGGACAGGATCCCATACCGTACTTCATCTTCTTTCCATCAAAGGAGTTTTTTCCAACAATATCTAGATAATTTCCAAAGTTTCATATCTTATGCTGCGCTTTTTTCCCGTTAATCCTCCTTTCTTCTTTTATTGAATACTCTGTTTTATGCTGCAATGGTATTTTTGGATTATTTGAAAAGAGAATGAAACTGCTTTGGCAGTAGTTCAGACTTCCCATTTCTTGACTTGCTAATTTGCTCCCTGAATTAGCTTATACAAGTGACATGAACAGGGCCTTGACCTAAGCACGTTCCTGAAAGCCTGTCACCACCTCTAGAAATAAAATTCACAGCAGCTCAAAACATTAATTTTGAAAGAGAATATTTGAAGTGAGTCCAAGTTTAATTTCAATAAAGAAAGCTGTATAAAATGACACGCTGCACATTTGGGTAACCAGCATGACTCTTTTCAGTGAAGAAGTGGTATGGTTCTGTTGCAATATACTATCACCCTGGCAAGCTGCTACGAGGAAGAGTAAACAATATGATTAGGTTTCAGCAAAAATTTATTAGTTCAGGGTGTGCACCTCAGATAGACTTAAACTTACACACCCTGGTCTGTGAGAGTAGTGCCCTATCCATTGCGCATTGAGGGTAATCTGCAAGACAGAGTTCCAAAATCATCCTTTCATCTCAGTTCATGGCCACATACAGTATTTCTGCAGTCATTCGTTTCACTTTTCTGTCTTTAATTAAACTGACCATTTTAAACCTCCGGCACCCACCACTTCAATCTTACCGTTTTTGTGCTATCATAGGGCCTTGGAACTTTTGGCAAGTGGACAGAAGCAGTCAGAGAACCACATCACAATACATACTCCTTTGCCTGATACCTTTCACAACAAATTGCTCTTGGAAAAAGACGTTAACCGGTCCTTGCTCTCAGACAGACACAGAAAGCCTATCACCACCTCTACGAACATATTTCAATCAAACCAATATATATCATTCAACAATTATGCCTCTGTATCAATATAACTACAACTCGAGACAGAAAGGAATTTAAAAAACAATCTGCCCATTTGAATAACCAGCAGAGTTTTTAGGACGTACAAATTGGAATGTGACAATTTCAGAGTTCCCCATTCAAAAGAAGTACGTGAGATAGTATCTCAGAAAGATCTCAAGTTTATTGCAAAAATGGTTGTAAGGGTGATTTATACCACAGAATTGCAACTAGGTGCCTCAATCTGCAAGAGACAAGTCCTTGACAGATTACACAATTGGGCAACAGCAAAGGCAGCAATTGTGTCAATCCTTTATGATTCTTATCCAGTACTATATTTTTTCTGAGGGACAATTTGCATTATTCCTGACGAAAATCATAGAGTTTCTACACATGCCTAGTTTCTGCTTTCTGCACGCACACACTCCCTGCACTGCATCTAACCACAGTTCTGTTAAGAATGATTGTGCCGTATCATATTGTTGCATACGTATTGCATATCCGTGGCATTTATGAAGATGTACTTTGGTATGGCAGAAAGACATAAAAGTAGCAATGCTGAAGGTATAACATGACTGATTGTGCAGTTTGCATTGGGCTTTCTTAATGAGTGAGAGTGAAATGAGTATTGTAAGAGTGTATTTCCAGTTTGAATGTAAAGATAAGTTGGGTGCTGTGACAAAAAGACTCAACCATGAAGGGACTCGAACCCTCAATCTTCTGATCCGAAGTCAGACGCCTTATCCATTAGGCCACATGGTCACTGACTGCAATATGTTTGGGTGTTTAGGGTTAGGTGGCATGAATGGATGTGGAATTATCAATTACAGGTGCGCAGGACAGGATCCCATACCGTTCTTCATCTTCTTTCCATCAAAGGAGTTTTTTCAAACAATATCTAGATATTTCCAAAGTTGCATATCTTATGATGTGCTTTTTTGCCGTTAATCCTCCTTTCTTCTTTTATTGAATACTCTGTTTTATGCTGCAATGGTATTTTTGGATTATTTGAAAAGAGAATGAAACTGCTTTGACAGTAGTTCAGACTTCCCATTTCTTGACTTGCTAATTTGCTCCCTGAATTAGCTTATACAAGTGACATGAACAGGGCCTTGACCTAAGCACGTACCTGAAAGCCTGTCACCACCTCTAGAAATAAAATTCACAGCAGCTCAAAACATTCATTTTGAAAGAGAATATTTCAAGTGAGTCCAAGTTTCATTTCAATAAAGAAAGCTGTATAAAATGACACGCTGCACATTTGGGTAACCAGCATGACTCTTTTCAGTGAAGAAGTGGAATGGTTCTGTTGCAATATACTATCACCCTGGCAAGCTGCTACGAGGAAGAGTAAACAATATGATTAGGTTTCAGCAAAAATGTATTAGTTCAGGGTGTGCACCTCAGATAGACTTAAACTTACACACCCTGGTCTGTGAGAGTAGTGCCCTATCCATTGCGGCATTGAGGGTAATCTGCAAGATAGAGTTCCAAAATCATCCTTTCATCTCAGTTCATGGCCACATACAGTATTTCTGCAGTCATTCGTTTCACTTTTCTGTCTTTAATTAAACTGACCATTTTAAACCTCCGGCACCCACCACTTCAATCTTACCGTTTTTGTGCTATCATAGGGCCTTGGAACTTTTGGCAAGTGCACAGAAGCAGTCAGAGAACCACATCACAATACATACTCCTTTGCCTGATACCTTTCACAACAAACTGATCTTGGAAAAAGACTTTAACCGGTCCTAGCTCTCAGACAGACACAGAAAGCCTATCACCACCTCTACGAACATATTTCAATCAAACCAATATATATCATTCAACAATTATGCCTCTGTATCAATATAACTACAACTCGAGACAGAAAGGAATTTAAAAAACAATCTGTCCATTTGAATAACCAGCATAGTTTTAAGGACGTACAAATTGGAAAGTGACAATTTCAGAGTTCCTCATTCATAAGAAGTCTGTGGGATAGTATCTCAGAAAGATCTCAAGTTTATAGCAAAAATGGTTGTAAGGGTGATTTATACCACACACTTGCAACTAGGTGCCTCAATCTGCAAGAGACCAGTCCTTGACAGATTACACAATTGGGGCAACAGCAAAGGCAGCAATTGTGTCAATCCTTTATGATTCTTCTCCAGTACTATATTTTTTCTGAGGGACAATTAGCATTATTCCGGGAGAAAATCATAGAGCTTCTTCGCATGCATAGTTTCTGCTTTCTGCACGCACACACTCCCTGCACTGCATCTAACCACAGTTCTGTTAAAAATGATTGTGCTGTGTCATATTGTTGCATACGTATTGCATATCCATGGCATTTATGAAGAGGTACTTTGGTATGGCATAAAGACAGAAAAGTAGCAATGCAGAAGGCATAACGTGACTGATTGTGCAGTTTGCATTGGGCTTTCTTAATGAGTGAGAGTGAAAGGAGTATTGTAAGAGTGTGCCTCCAGTTTGTATGTAAAGATAAGTTGGGTGCTGTGAGAAAAAGACTCAACCACGAAGGGACGCGAACCCTCAATCTTCTGATCCGAAATCAGACGCCTTATCCATTAGGCCACATGGTCACTGACTGCAATATGTTTGGGTGTTTAGGGTTAGGTGGTATGAATGGATGTGGAACATATCAATTACAGGTGCGCAGGACAGGATCCCATACCGTTCTTCATCTTCTTTCCATCAAAGGAGTTTTTTCAAACAATATCTAGATAATTTCCAAAGTTTCATATCTTATGATGTGCTTTTTTGCCGTTAATCCTCCTTTCTTCTTTTATTGAATACTCTGTTTTATGCTGCAATGGTATTTTTGGATTATTTGAAAAGAGAATGAAACTGCTTTGACAGTAGTTCAGACTTCCCATTTCTTGACTTGTTAATTTGCTCCCTGAATTAGCTTTTACAAGTGACATGAACAGGGCCTTGACCTAAGCACGTACCTGAAAGCCTGTCACCACCTCTAGAAATAAAATTCACAGCAGCTCAAAACATTCATTTTGAAAGAGAATATTTCAAGTGAGTCCAAGTTTAATTTTAATGAAGAAAGCTGTATAAAATGACACGCTGCACATTTGGGTAACCAGCATGACTCTTTTCAGTGAAGAAGTGGAATGGCTCTGTTGCAATATACTATCACCCTGGAAAGCTGCTACGAGGAAGAGTAAACAATATGATTAGGTTTCAGCAAAAATGTATTAGTTCAGGGTGTGCACCTCAGATAGACTTAAACTTACACACCCTGGTCTGTGAGAGTAGTGCCCTATCCATTGCGGCATTGAGGGTAATCTGCAAGACAGAGTTCCAAAATCATCCTTTCATCTCAGTTCATGGCCACATAGAGTATTTCTGCAGTCATTCGTTTCACTTTTCTGTCTTTAATTAAACTGACCATTTTAAACCTCCGGCACCCACCACTTCAATCTTACCGTTTTTGTGCTATCATAGGGCCTTGGAACTTTTGGCAAGTGGACAGAAACAGTCAGAGAACCACATCACAATACATACTCCTTTGCCTGATACCTTTCACAACAAATTGCTCTTGGAAAAAGACGTTAACCGGTCCTTTCTCTCAGACAGACACAGAAAGCCTATCACCACCTCTACGAACATATTTCAATCAAACCAATATATATCATTCAACAATTATGCCTCTGTATCAATATAACTACAACTCGAGACAGAAAGGAATTTAAAAAACAATCTGCCCATTTGAATAACCCGCAGAGTTTTAAGGACGTACAAATTGGAATGTGACAATTTCAGAGTTCCTCATTCATAAGAAGTCTGTGAGATAGTATCTCAGAAAGATCTCAAGTTTATAGCAAAAATGGTTGTAAGGGTGATTTTTACCACACAATTGCAACTAGGTGCTTCAATCTGCAAGAGACCAGTCCTTGACAGATTACACAACTGGGGCAACAGCAAAGGCAGCAATTGTGTCAATCCTTTATGATTCTTCTCTAGTACTATACTGTTTCTGAGGGACAATTTGCATTGTTCCTGGAGAAAATCATAGAGCTTCTACCCATGCATAGTTTCTGCTTTCTGCACGCAGACACTCCCTGCACTGAATCTACCCACAGTTCTATTCAGAATGATTGTGCCATGTCATGTTATTGCATACGTATTGCATATCCATGGCATTTATGAAGAGGTACTTTGGTATGGCAGAAAGACAGAAAAGTAGCAATGCTGAAGGCATAACGTGACTGATTGTGCAGTTTGCATTGGGCTTTCTTAATGAGTGAGCGTGAAAGGAGTATTGTAAGAGTGTGCCTCGAGTTTGTGTGTAAAGATAGGTTGGGTGCTGTGAGAAAAAGTCTCAACTATGAAGGGACTCGAACCCTCAATCTTCTGATCCAAAGTCAGACGCCTTATCCATTATGCCACATGGCCACAGACTGAAATATGTTTGGGTGTTTAGGGTTAGGTGGTATGAATGGATGTGGAAAATATCAATTACAGGTGCGCAGGACAGGATCCCATACCGTACTTCATCTTCTTTCCATCAAAGGAGTTTTTTCCAATAATATCTAGATAATTTCCAAAGTTTCATATCTTATGCTGCGCTTTTTTCCCGTTAATCCTCCTTTCTTCTTTTATTGAATACTCTGTTTTATGCTGCAATGGTATTTTTGGATTATTTGAAAAGAGAATGAAACTGCTTTGGCAGTAGTTCAGACTTCCCATTTCTTGACTTGCTAATTTGCTCCCTGAATTAGCTTATACAAGTGACATGAACAGGGCCTTGACCTAAGCACGTACCTGAAAGCCTGTCACCACCTCTAGAAATAAAATTCACAGCAGCTCAAAACATTAATTTTGAAAGAGAATATTTCAAGTGAGTCCAAGTTTAATTTCAATAAAGAAAGCTGTATAAAATGACACGCTGCACATTTGGGTAACCAGCATGACTCTTTTCAGTGAAGAAGTGGAATGGTTCTGTTGCAATATACTATCACCATGGCAAGCTGCTACGAGGAAGAGTAAACAATATGATTAGGTTTCAGCAAAAATGTATTAGTTCAGGGTGTGCACCTCAGATAGACTTAAACTTACACACCCTGGTCTGTGAGAGTAGTGCCCTATCCATTGCGCATTGAGAGTAATCTGCAAGACAGAGTTCCAAAATCATCCTTTCATCTCAGTTCATGGCCACATACAGTATTTCTGCAGTCATTCGTTTCACTTTTCTGTCTTTAATTAAACTGACCATTTTAAACCTCCGGCACCCACCACTTCAATCTTACCGTTTTTGTGCTATCATAGGGCCTTGGAACTTTTGGCAAGTGGACAGAAGCAGTCAGAGAACCACATCACAATACATACTCCTTTGCCTGATACCTTTGCTCTTGGAAAAAGACGTTAACCGGTCCTTGCTCTCAGACAGACACAGAAAGCCTATCACCACCTCTACGAACATATTTCAATCAAACCAATATATATAGTTCAACAATTATGCCTCTGTATCAATATAACTACAACTCGAGACAGAAAGGAATTTAAAAAACAATCTGCCCATTTGAATAACCAGCAGAGTTTTAAGGACGTACAAATTGGAATGTGACAATTTCAGAGTTCCTCATTCAAAAGAAGTATGTGAGATAGTATCTCAGAAAGATCTCAAGTTTATAACAAAAATGGTTGTAAGGATGATTTATACCACAGAATTGCAATTAGGTGCCTCAATCTGCAAGAGACAAGTCCTTGACAGATTACACAATTGGGGCAACAGCAAAGGCAGCAATTGTGTCAATCCTTTATGATTCTTATCCAGTACTATATTTTTTCTGAGGGACAATTTGCATTATTCCTGACGAAAATCATAGAGTTTCTACACATGCCTAGTTTCTGCTTTCTGCATGCACACACTCCCTGCACTGCATCTAACCACAGTTCTGTTAAGAATGATTGTGCCGTGTCATATTGTTGCATACGTATTGCATATCCGTGGCATTTATGAAGATGTACTTTGGTATGGCAGAAAGACAGAAAAGTAGCAATGCTGAAGGCATAACGTGACTGATTGTGCAGTTTGTATTGGGCTTTCTTAATGAGTGAGAGTGAAAGTGAAAGGAGTATTGTTAGAGTGTGCCTCCAGTTTGTATGTAAAGATAAGTTGGGTGCTGTGAGAAAAAGTCTCAACCATGAAGGGACTCAAACCCTCAATTTTCCGATCCGAAGTCAGATGCCTTATCCATTAGGCCACATGGTCACTGACTGCAACATGTTTGGGTGTTTAGGGTTAGGTGGTATGATTGGATGTGGAACATATCAATTACAGGTGTGCAGGACAGGATCCCATACCGTTCTTCATCTTCTTTCCATCAAAGGAGTTTTTTCAAACAATATCTAGATAATTTCCAAAGTTTCATATCTTATGATGTGCTTTTTTGCCGTTAATCCTCCTTTCTTCTTTTATTGAATACTCTGTTTTATGCTGCAATGGTATTTTTGGATTATTTGAAAAGAGAATGAAACTGCTTTAACAGTAGTTCAGACTTCCCATTTCTTGACTTGCTAATTTGCTCCCTGAATTAGCGTATACAAGTGACATGAACAGGGCCTTGACCTAAGCACGTACCTGAAAGCCTGTCACCACCTCTAGAAATAAAATTCACAGCAGCTCAAAACATTAATTTTGAAAGAGAATATTTCAAGTGAGTCCAAGTTTAATTTCAATAAAGAAAGCTGTATAAAATGACACGCTGCACATTTGGGTAACCAGCATGACACTTTTCAGTGAAGAAGTGGAATGGTTCTGTTGCAATATACTATCACCCTGGCAAGCTGCTACGAGGAAGAGTAAACAATATGATTAGGTTTCAGCAAAAATGTATTAGTTCAGGGTGTGCACCTCAGATAGACTTAAACTTACACACCCTGGTCTGTGAGAGTAGTGCCCTATCCATTGCGGCATTGAGGGTAATCTGCAAGACAGAGTTCCAAAATCATCCTTTCATCTCAGTTCATGGCCACATAGAGTATTTCTCCAGTCATTCGTTTCACTTTTCTGTCTTTAATTAAACTGACCATTTTAAACCTCCGGCACCCACCACTTCAATCTTACCGTTTTTGTGCTATCAGAGGGCCTTGGAACTTTTGGCAAGTGGACAGAAGCAGTCAGAGAACCACATCACAATACATACTCCTTTGCCTGATACCTTTCACAACAAATTGCTCTTGGAAAAAGACGTTAACCGGTCCTTGCTCTCAGACAGACACAGAAAGCCTATCACCACCTCTACGAACATATTTCAATCAAACCAATATATATCATTCAACAATTATGCCTCTGTATCAATATAACTACAACTCGAGACAGAAAGGAATTTAAAAAACAATCTGCCCATTTGAATAACTCGCAGAGTTTTAAGGACGTACAAATTGGAATGTGACAATTTCAGAGTTCCTCATTCATAAGAAGTCTGTGAGATAGTATCTCAGAAAGATCTCAAGTTTATAGCAAAAATGGTTGTAAGGGTGATTTTTACCACACAATTGCAACTAGGTACCTCAATCTGCAAGAGACCAGTCCTTGACAGATTACACAACTGGGGTAACAGCAAAGGCAGCAATTGTGTCAATCCTTTATGATTCTTCTCTAGTACTATACTTTTTCTGAGGGACAATTTGCATTGTTCCTGGAGAAAATCATAGAGCTTCTACCCATGCATAGTTTCTGCTTTCTGCACGCACACACTCCCTGCACTGAATCTACCCACAGTTCTATTCAGAATGATTGTGCCATGTCATATTATTGCATACGTATTGCATATCCATGGCATTTATGAAGAGGTACTTTGGTATGGCAGAAAGACAGAAAAGTAGCAATGCTGAAGGCATAACGTGACTGATTGTGCAGTTTGCATTGGGCTTTCTTAATGAGTGAGAGTGAAAGAAGTTTTGTAAGAGTGTGTTTCCAGTTTGTATGTAAAGATAAGTTGGGTGCTGTGAGAAATAGACTCAACCATGAAGAGAATCAAACCCTCAATTTTCTGATCCGAAGTCAGACTCCGTATCCATTAGGCCTCATGGTCACTAACTGCAATATGTTTGGGTGTTTAGGGTTAGGTGGTATGAATGGATGTGGAACATATCAATTACAGGTGCGCAGGACAGGATCCCATACCGTTCTTCATCTTCTTTCCATCAAAGGAGTTTTTTCAAACAATATCTAGATAATTTCCAAAGTTTCATATCTTATGCTGTGCTTTTTTGCCGTTAATCCTCCTTTCTTCTTTTATTGAATACTCTGTTTTATGCTGCAATGGTATTTTTGGATTATTTGAAAAGAGAATGAAACTGCTTTGACAGTAGTTCAGACTTCCCATTTCTTGACTTGCTAATTTGCTCCCTGAATTAGCTTATACAAGTGACATGAACAGGGCCTTGACCTAAGCACGTACCTGAAAGCCTGTCACCACCTCTAGAAATAAAATTCACAGCAGCTCAAAACATTCATTTTGAAAGAAAATATTTCAAGTGAGTCCAAGTTTAATTTCAATAAAGAAAGTTGTATAAAATGACACGCTGCACATTTGGGTAACCAGCATGACTCTTTTCAGTGAAGAAGTGGAATTGTTCTGTTGCAATATACTATCACCCTGGCAAGCTGCTACGAGGAAGAGTAAACAATATGATTAGGTTTCAGCAAAAATGTATTAGTTCAGGGTGTGCACCTCAGATAGACTTAAACTTACACACCCTGGTCTGTGAGAGTAGTGCCCTATCCATTGCGGCATTGAGGGTAATCTGCAAGACAGAGTTCCAAAATCATCCTTTCATCTCAGATCATGGCCACATACAGTATTTCTGCAGTCATTCGTTTCACTTTTCTGTCTTTAATTAAACTGACCATTTTAAACCTCCGGCACCCACCACTTCAATCTTACCGTTTTTGTGCTATCATAGGGCCTTGGAACTTTTGGCAAGTGGACAGAAGCAGTCAGAGAACCACATCACAATACATACTCCTTTGCCTGATACCTTTCACAACAAATTGCTCTTGGAAAAAGACGTTAACCGGTCCTTGCTCTCAGACAGACACAGAAAGCCTATCATCACCTCTACGAACATATTTCAATCAAACCAATATATTTCATTCAACAACTATGCCTCTGTATCAATATAACTACAACTCGAGACAGAAAGGAATTTAAAAAACAATCTGCCCATTTGAATAACCAGCAGAGTTTTAAGGACGTACAAATTGGAATGTGACAATTTCAGAGTTCCTCATTCATAAGAAGTCTGTGAGATAGTATCTCAGAAAGATCTCAAGTTTATAGCAAAAATGGTTGTAAGGGTGATTTATACCACACAATCGCAACTAGGTGTCTCAATCTGCAAGAGACCAGTCCTTGACAGATTACACAACTGGGGCAACAGCAAAGGCAGCAATTGTGTCAATCCTTTATGATTCTTCTCTAGTACTATACTTTTTCTGAGGGACAATTTGCATTATTCCTGGAGAAAATCATAGAGCTTCTACCCATGCATAGTTTTTGCTTTCTGCACGCACACACTCCCTGCAATGAATATACCCACAGTTCTGTTCAGAATGATTGCGCCATGTCATATTCTTGTATACGTATTGCATATCCGTGGCATTTATGAAGAGGTACTTTGGTATGGCAGAAAGACAGAAAAGTAGCAATGCTGAAGGTATAACATGACTGATTGTGCAGTTTGCATTGGGCTTTCTTAATGAGTGAGAGTGAAAGGAGTAGTGTAAGAGTGTGTTTCCAGTTTGTATGTAAAGATAAGTTGGGTGCTGTGAGAAAAAGACTCAACCATGAAGGGACTCAAACCCTCAATCTTCTGATCCGAAGTCAGACACCTTATCCATTAGGCCACATGGTCACTGACTGCAATATGTTTGGGTGTTTAGGGTTAGGTGGTATGAATGGATGTGGAACATATCAATTACAGGTGCGCAGGACAGGATCCCATACCGTTCTTCATCTTCTTTCCATCAAAGGAGTTTTTTCAAACAATATCTAGATAATTTCCAAAGTTTCATATCTTATGATGTGCTTTTTTGCCGTTAATCCTCCTTCTTCTTTTATTGAATACTCTGTTTTATGCTGCAATGGTATTTTTGGATTATTTGAAAAGAGAATGAAACTGCTTTGACAGTAGTTCAGACTTCCCATTTATTGACTTGCTAATTTGCTCCCTGAATTAGCTTATACAAGTGACATGAACAGGGCCTTGACCTAAGCACGTACCTGAAAGGCTGTCACCACCTCTGGAAATAAAATTCACAGCAGCTCAAAACATTCATTTTGAAAGAGAATATTTCAAGTGAGTCCAAGTTTAATTTCAATAAAGAAAGCTGTATAAAATGACACGCTGCGCATTTGGGTAACCAACATGACACTTTTCAGTGAAGAAGTGGAATGGTTCTGTTGCAATATACTATCACCCTGGCAAGCTGCTACGAGGAAGAGTAAACAATATGATTAGGTTTCAGCAAAAATGTATTAGTTCAGGGTGTGCACCTCAGATAGACTTAAACTTACACACCCTGGTCTGTGAGAGTAGTGCCCTATCCATTGCGGCATTGAGGGTAATCTGCAAGACAGAGTTCCAAAATCATCCTTTCATCTCAGTTCATGGCTACATACAGTATTTCTGCAGTCATTCGTTTCACTTTTCTGTCTTTAAATAACTGACCATTTTTAAACCTCCGGCACCCACCACTTCAATCTTACCGTTTTTGTTCTATCGTAAGGCCTTGGAACTTTTGGCAAGTGGACAGAAGAAGTCAGAGAACCACATCACAATACATACTCCTTTGCCTGATACCTTTAACAACAAACTGCTCTTGGAAAAAGACGTTAACCGGTTCTTGCTCTCAGACAGACACAGAAAGACTATCACCACCTCTACGAACATATTTCAATCAAACCAATATATATCATTCAACAATTATACCTCTGTATCAATATAACTACAACTCGAGACAGAAAGGAATTTAAAAAACAATCTGCCCTTTTGAATAACCAGCATAGTTTTAAGGACGTACAAATTGGAATGTGACAATTTCAGAGTTCCTCATTCATAAGAAGTCTGTGAGATAGTATCTCAGAAAGATCTCAAGTTTATAGCAAAAATGGTTGTAAGGGTGATTTTTACCACACAATTGCAACTAAGTGCCTCAATCTGCAAGAGACCAGTCCTTGACAGATTACACAACTGGGGCAACAGCAAAGGCAGCAATTTTGTCAATCGTTTATGATTCTTCTCTAGTACTATACTTTTTCTGAGGGACAATTTGCATTATTCCTGGAGAAAATCATAGAGCTTCTACCCATGCATAGTTTCTGCTTTCTGCACGCACACACTCCCTGCACTGAGTCTACCCACAGTTCTGTTCGGAATGATTGTGCCATGACCTATTGTTGTATACGTATTGCATATCCATGGCATTTATGAAGAGGTACTTTGGTATGGCAGAAAGACAGAAAAGTAGCAATGCTGAAGGTATAACATGACTGATTGTGCAGTTTGCATTGGGCTTTCTTAATGAGTGAGAGTGAAATGAGTATTGTAAGAGTGTATTTCCAGTTTGTATGTAAAGATAAGTTGGGTGCTGTGACAAAAAGACTCAACCATGAAGGGACTCGAACCCTCAATCTTCTGATCCGAAGTCAGACGCCTTATCCATTAGGCCACATGGTCACGGACTGCAATATGTTTGGGTGTTTAGTGTTAGGTGGTATGAATGGATGTGGAACATATCAATTACAGGTGCGCAGGACAGGATCCCATACCGTTCTTCATCTTCTTTCCATCAAAGGAGTTTTTTCAAACAATATCTAGATAATTTCCAAAGTTTCATATCTTATGATGTGCATTTTTGCCGTTAATCCTCCTTTCTTCTTTTATTGAATACTCTGTTTTATGCTGCAATGGTATTTTTGGATTATTTGAAAAGAGAATGAAACTGCTTTGACAGTAGTTCAGACTTCCCATTTCTTGACTTGCTAATTTGCTCCCTGAATTAGCTTATACAAGTGACATGAACAGGGCCTTGACCTAAGCACGTACCTGAAAGCCTGTCACCACCTCTAGAAATAAAATTCACAGCAGCTCAAAACATTCATTTTGAAAGAGAATATTTCAAGTGAGTCCAAGTTTAATTTCAATAAAGAAAGTTGTATAAAATGACACGCTGCACATTTGGGTAACCAGCATGACTCTTTTCAGTGAAGAAGTGGAATGGTTCTGTTGCAATGTACTATCACCCTGGCAAGCTGCTACGAGGAAGAGTAAACAATATGATTAGGTTTCAGCAAAAATGTATTAGTTCAGGGTGTGCACCTCCGATAGACTTAAACTTACACACCCTTGTCTGTGAGAGTAGTGCCCTATCCATTGCGGCATTGAGGGTAATCTGCAAGACAGAGTTCCAAAATCATCCTTTCATCTCAGTTCATGGCCACATAGAGTATTTCTGCAGTCATTCGTTTCACTTTTCTGTCTTTAATTAAACTGACCATTTTAAACCTCCGGCACACACCACTTCAATCTTACAGTTTTTGTGCTATCATAGGGCCTTGGAACTTTTGGCAAGTGGACAGAAGCAGTCAGAGAACCACATCACAATACATACTCCTTTGCCTGATACCTTTCACAACAAACTGCTCTTGGAAAAAGACGTTAACCGGTTCTTGCTCTCAGACAGACACAGAAAGCCTATCACCACCTCTACGAACATATTTCAATCAATCCAATATATATCATTCAACAATTATGCCTCTGTATCAATATAACTACAACTCGAGACAGAAAGGAATTTAAAAAACAATCTGCCCTTTTGAATAACCAGCATAGTTTTAAGGACGTACAAATTGGAATGTGACAATTTCAGAGTTCCTCATTCATAAGAAGTCTGTGAGATAGTATCTCAGAAAGATCTCAAGTTTATAGCAAAAATGGTTGTAAGGGTGATTTTTACCACACAATTGCAACTAAGTGCCTCAATCTGCAAGAGACCAGTCCTTGACAGATTACACAACTGGGGCAACAGCAAAGGCAGCAATTGTGTCAATCGTTTATGATTCTTCTCTAGTACTATACTTTTTCTGAGGGACAATTTGCATTATTCCTGGAGAAAATCATAGAGCTTCTACCCATGCATAGTTTCTGCTTTCTGCACGCACACACTCCCTGCAATGAATCTACCCACAGTTCTGTTCAGAATGATTGCGCCATGTCATATTGTTGTATACGTATTGCATATCCGTGGCATTTATGAAGAGGTACTTTGGTATGGCAGAAAGACAGAAAAGTAGCAATGCTGAAGGCATAACGTGACTGATTGTGCAGTTTGCATTGGGCTTTCTTAATGAGTGAGAGTGAAAGGAGTATTGTAAGAGTGTGTTTCCAGTTTGTATGTAAAGATAAGTTGGGTGCTGTGAGAAAAAGACTCAACCATGAAGGGACTCGACCCCTCAATCTTCTGATCCGAAGTCAGACGCCTTATCCATTAGGCCACATGGTCACTGACTGCAATAAGTTTGGGTGTTTAGGGTTAGGTGGTATGAATGGATGTGGAACATATCAATTACAGGTGCGCAGGACAGGATCCCATACCGTTCTTCATCTTCTTTCCATCAACGGAGTTTTTTCAAACAATATCTAGATAATTTCCAAAGTTTCATATCTTATGATGTGCTTTTTTGCCGTTAATCCTCCTTCTTCTTTTATTGAATACTCTGTTTTATGCTGCAATGGTATTTTTGGATTATTTGAAAAGAGAATGAAACTGCTTTGACAGTAGTTCAGACTTCCCATTTATTGACTTGCTAATTTGCTCCCTGAATTAGCTTATACAAGTGACATGAACAGGGCCTTGACCTAAGCACGTACCTGAAAGCCTGTCACCACCTCTAGAAATAAAATTCACAGCAGCTCAAAACATTCATTTTGAAAGAGAATATTTCAAGTGAGTCCAAGTTTAATTTCAATAAAGAAAGTTGTATAAAATGACACGCTGCACATTTGGGTAACCAGCATGACTCTTTTCAGTGAAGAAGTGGAATGGTTCTGTTGCAATATACTATCACCCTGGCAAGCTGCTACGAGGAAGAGTAAACAATATGATTAGGTTTCAGCAAAAATGTATTAGTTCAGGGTGTGCACCTCCGATAGACTTAAACTTACACACCCTGGTCTGTGAGAGTAGTGCCCTATCCATTGCGGCATTGAGGGTAATCTGCAAGACAGAGTTCCAAAATCATCCTTTCATCTCAGTTCATGGCCACATACAGTATTTCTGCAGTCATTCGTTTCACTTTTCTGTCTTTAATTAAACTGACCATTTTAAACCTCCGGCACACACCACTTCAATCTTACAGTTTTTGTGCTATCATAGGACCTTGGAACTTTTGGCAAGTGGACAGGAGCAGTCAGAGAACCACATCACAATACATACTCCTTTGTCTGATACCTTTCACAACAAACTGCTCTTGGAAAAAGACGTTAACCGGTCCTTGCTCTCAGACAGACACAGAAAGCCTATCACCACCTCTACGAACATATTTCAATCAAACCAATATATATCATTCAATAATTATGCCTCTGTATCAATATAACTACATCTCGAGACAGAAAGGAATTTAAAAAACAATCTGCCCATTTGAATAACCAGCAGAGTTTTAAGGACGTACACATTGGAATGTGACAATTTCAGAGTTCCTCATTCATAAGAAGTCTGTGAGATAGTATATCAGAAAGATCTCAAGTTTATAGCAAAAATAGTTGTAAGGGTGATTTTTACCACACAATTGCAACTAGGTGCCTCAATCTGCAAGAGACCAGTCCTTGACAGATTACACAACTGGGGCAACAGCAAAGGCAGCAATTGTGTCAATCGTTTATGATTCTTCTCTAGTACTATACTTTTTCTGAGGGACAATTTGCATTATTCCTGGAGAAAATCATAGAGCTTCTACCCATGCATAGTTTCTGCTTTCTGCACGCACACACTCCCTGCAATGAATCTACCCACAGTTCTGTTCAGAATGATTGCGCCATGTCATATTGTTGTATACGTATTGCATATCCGTGGCATTTATGAAGAGGTACTTTGGTATGGCAGAAAGACAGAAAAGTAGCAATGCTGAAGGCATAACGTGACTGATTGTGCAGTTTGCATTGGGCTTTCTTAATGAGTGAGAGTGAAAGGAGTATTGTAAGAGTGTGTTTCCAGTTTGTATGTAAAGATAAGTTGGGTGCTGTGAGAAAAAGACTCAACCATGAAGGGACTCGAACCCTCAATCTTCTGATCCGAAGTCAGACGCCTTATCCATTAGGCCACATGGTCACTGACTGCAATAAGTTTGGGTGTTTAGGGTTAGGTGGTATGAATGGATGTGGAACATATCAATTACAGGTGCGCAGGACAGGATCCCATACCGTTCTTCATCTTCTTTCCATCAAATCAGTTTTTTCAAACAATATCTAGATAATTTCCAAAGTTTCATATCTTATGCTGTGCTTTTTTGCCGTTAATCCTCCTTCTTCTTTTATTGAATACTCTGTTTTATGCTGCAATGGTATTTTTGGATTATTTGAAAAGAGAATGAAACTGCTTTGACAGTAGTTCAGACTTCCCATTTATTGACTTGCTAATTTGCTCCCTGAATTAGCTTGTACAAGTGACATGAACAGGGCCTTGACCTAAGCACGTACCTGAAAGCCTGTCACCACCTCTAGAAATAAAATTCACAGCAGCTCAAAACATTCATTTTGAAAGAGAATATTTCAAGTGAGTCCAAGTTTAATTTCAATAAAGAAAGTTGTATAAAATGACACGCTGCACATTTGGGTAACCAGCATGACTCTTTTCAGTGAAGAAGTGGAATGGTTCTGTTGCAATATACTATCACCCTGGGAAGCTGCTACGAGGAAGAGTAAACAATATGATTAGGTTTCAGCAAAAATGTATTAGTTCAGGGTGTGCACCTCCAATAGACTTAAACTTACACACCCTGGTCTGTGAGAGTAGTGCCCTATCCATTGCGGCATTGAGGGTAATCTGCAAGACAGAGTTCCAAAATCATCCTTTCATCTCAGTTCATGGCCACATACAGTATTTCTGCAGTCATTCGTTTCACTTTTCTGTCTTTAATTAAACTGACCATTTTAAACCTCCGGCACACACCACTTCAATCTTACAGTTTTTGTGCTATCATAGGACCTTGGAACTTTTGGCAAGTGGACAGAAGCAGTCAGAGAACCACATCACAATACATACTCCTTTGTCTGATACCTTTCACAACAAACTGCTCTTGGAAAAAGACGTTAACCTGTCCTTGCTCTCAGACAGACACAGAAAGCCTGTCACCACCTCTACGAACATATTTCAATCAAACCAATATATATCATTCAATAATTATGCCTCTGTATCAATATAACTACATCTCAAGACAGAAAGGAAGTTAAAAAACAATCTGCCCATTTGAATAACCAGCAGAGTTTTAAGGACGTACAAATTGGAATGTGACAATTTCAGAGTTCCTCATTCATAAGAAGTCTGTGAGATAGTATATCAGAAAGATCTCAAGTTTATAGCAAAAATGGTTGTAAGGGTGATTTATACCACACAATCGCAACTAGGTGCCTCAATCTGCAAGAGACCAGTCCTTGACAGATTACACAACTTGGGCAACAGCAAAGGCAGCAATTGTGTCAATCCTTTATGATTCTTCTCTAGTACTATACTTTTTCTGAGGGACAATTTGCATTATTCCTGGAGAAAATCATAGAGCTTCTACCCATGCATAGTTTCTGCTTTCTGCACGCACACACTCCCTGCAATGAATCTACCCACAGTTCTGTTCAGAATGATTGCGCCATGTCATATTGTTGTATACGTATTGCATATCCGTGGCATTTATGAAGAGGTACTTTGGTATGGCAGAAAGACAGAAAAGTAGCAATGCTGAAGGCATAACGTGACTGATTGTGCAGTTTGCATTGGGCTTTCTTAATGAGTGAGAGTGAAAGGAGTATTGTAAGAGTGTGTTTCCAGTTTGTATGTAAAGATAAGTTGGGTGCTGTGAGAAAAAGACTCAACCATGAAGGGACTCGAACCCTCAATCTTCTGATCAGAAGTCAGACACCTTATCCATTAGGCCACATGGTCACTGAATGCAATATGTTTGGGTGTTTAGGGTTAGGTGGTATGAATGGATGTGGAACATATCAATTACAGGTGCGCAGGACAGGATCCCATACCGTTCTTCATCTTCTTTCCATCAAAGGAGTTTTTTCAAACAATATCTAGATAATTTCCAAAGTTTCATATCTTATGCTGTGCTTTTTTGCCGTTAATCCTCCTTCTTCTTTTATTGAATACTCTGTTTTATGCTGCAATGGTATTTTTGGATTATTTGAAAAGAGAATGAAACTGCTTTGACAGTAGTTCAGACTTCCCATTTATTGACTTGCTAATTTGCTCCCTGAATTAGCTTATACAAGTGACATGAACAGGGCCTTGACCTAAGCACGTACCTGAAAGCCTGTCACCACCTCTAGAAATAAAATTCACAGCAGCTCAAAACATTCATTTTGAAAGAGAATATTTCAAGTGAGTCCAAGTTTAATTTCAATAAAGAAAGTTGTATAAAATGACACGCTGCACATTTGGGTAACCAGCATGACTCTTTTCAGTGAAGAAGTGGAATGGTTCTGTTGCAATATACTATCACCCTGGCAAGCTGCTACGAGGAAGAGTAAACAATATAATTAGGTTTCAGCAAAAATGTATTAGTTCAGGGTGTGCACCTCCGATAGACTTAAACTTACACACCCTGGTCTGTGAGAGTAGTGCCCTATCCATTGCGGCATTGAGGGTAATCTGCAAGACAGAGTTCCAAAATCATCCTTTCATCTCAGTTCATGGCCACATACAGTATTTCTGCAGTCATTCGTTTCACTTTTCTGTCTTTAATTAAACTGACCATTTTAAACCTCCGGCACACACCACTTCAATCTTACAGTTTTTGTGCTATCATAGGACCTTGGAACTTTTGGCAAGTGGACAGAAGCAGTCAGAGAACCACATCACAATACATACTCCTTTGTCTGATACCTTTCACAACAAACTGCTCTTGGAAAAAGACGTTAACCGGTCCTTGCTCTCAGACAGACACAGAAAGCCTATCACCACCTCTACGAACATATTTCAATCAAACCAATATATATCATTCAATAATTATGCCTCTGTATCAATATAACTACATCTCGAGACAGAAAGGAATTTAAAAAACAATCTGCCCATTTGAATAACCAGCAGAGTTTTAAGGACGTACAAATTGGAATGTGACAATTTCAGAGTTCCTCATTCATAAGAAGTCTGTGAGATAGTATATCAGAAAGATCTCAAGTGTATAGCAAAAATGGTTGTAAGGGTGATTTTTACCACACAATTGCAACTAGGTGCCTCAATCTGCAAGAGACCAGTCCTTGACAGATTACACAACTGGGGCAACAGCAAAGGCAGCAATTGTGTCAATCGTTTATGATTCTTCTCTAGTACTATACTTTTTCTGAGGGACAATTTGCATTATTCCTGGAGAAAATCATAGAGCTTCTACCCATGCATAGTTTCTGCTTTCTGCACGCACACACTCCCTGCAATGAATCTACCCACAGTTCTGTTCAGAATGATTGCGCCATGTCATATTGTTGTATACGTATTGCATATCCGTGGCATTTATGAAGAGGTACTTTGGTATGGCAGAAAGACAGAAAAGTAGCAATGCTGAAGGCATAACGTGACTGATTGTGCAGTTTGCATTGGGCTTTCTTAATGAGTGAGAGTGAAAGGAGTATTGTAAGAGTGTGTTTCCAGTTTGTATGTAAAGATAAGTTGGGTGCTGTGAGAAAAAGACTCAACCATGAAGGGACTCGAACCCTCAATCTTCTGATCCGAAGTCAGACGCCTTATCCATTAGGCCACATGGTCACTGACTGCAATAAGTTTGGGTGTTTAGGGTTAGGTGGTATGAATGGATGTGGAACATATCAATTACAGGTGCGCAGGACAGGATCCCATACTGTTCTTCATCTTCTTTCCATCAAAGGAGTTTTTTCAAACAATATCTAGATAATTTCCAAAGTTTCATATCTTATGATGTGCTTTTTTGCCGTTAATCCTCCTTCTTCTTTTATTGAATACTCTGTTTTATGCTGCAATGGTATTTTTGGATTATTTGAAAAGAGAATGAAACTGCTTTGACAGTAGTTCAGACTTCCCATTTATTGACTTGCTAATTTGCTCCCTGAATTAGCTTGTACAAGTGACATGAACAGGGCCTTGACCTAAGCACGTACCTGAAAGCCTGTCACCACCTCTAGAAATAAAATTCACAGCAGCTCAAAACATTCATTTTGAAAGAGAATATTTCAAGTGAGTCCAAGTTTAATTTCAATAAAGAAAGTTGTATAAAATGACACGCTGCACATTTGGGTAACCAGCATGACTCTTTTCAGTGAAGAAGTGGAATGGTTCTGTTGCAATATACTATCACCCTGGGAAGCTGCTACGAGGAAGAGTAAACAATATGATTAGGTTTCAGCAAAAATGTATTAGTTCAGGGTGTGCACCTCCGATAGACTTAAACTTACACACCCTGGTCTGTGAGAGTAGTGCCCTATCCATTGCGGCATTGAGGGTAATCTGCAAGACAGAGTTCCAAAATCATCCTTTCATCTCAGTTCATGGCCACATACAGTATTTCTGCAGTCATTCGTTTCACTTTTCTGTCTTTAATTAAACTGACCATTTTAAACCTCCGGCACACACCACTTCAATCTTACAGTTTTTGTGCTATCATAGGACCTTGGAACTTTTGGCAAGTGGACAGAAGCAGTCAGAGAACCACATCACAATACATACTCCTTTGTCTGATACCTTTCACAACAAACTGCTCTTGGAAAAAGACGTTAACCTGTCCTTGCTCTCAGACAGACACAGAAAGCCTGTCACCACCTCTACGAACATATTTCAATCAAACCAATATATATCATTCAATAATTATGCCTCTGTATCAATATAACTACATCTCAAGACAGAAAGGAAGTTAAAAAACAATCTGCCCATTTGAATAACCAGCAGAGTTTTAAGGACGTACAAATTGGAATGTGACAATTTCAGAGTTCCTCATTCATAAGAAGTCTGTGAGATAGTATATCAGAAAGATCTCAAGTTTATAGCAAAAATGGTTGTAAGGGTGATTTATACCACACAATCGCAACTAGGTGCCTCAATCTGCAAGAGACCAGTCCTTGACAGATTACACAACTTGGGCAACAGCAAAGGCAGCAATTGTGTCAATCCTTTATGATTCTTCTCTAGTACTATACTTTTTCTGAGGGACAATTTGCATTATTCCTGGAGAAAATCATAGAGCTTCTACCCATGCATAGTTTCTGCTTTCTGCACGCACACACTCCCTGCAATGAATCTACCCACAGTTCTGTTCAGAATGATTGCGCCATGTCATATTGTTGTATACGTATTGCATATCCGTGGCATTTATGAAGAGGTACTTTGGTATGGCAGAAAGACAGAAAAGTAGCAATGCTGAAGGCATAACGTGACTGATTGTGCAGTTTGCATTGGGCTTTCTTAATGAGTGAGAGTGAAAGGAGTATTGTAAGAGTGTGTTTCCAGTTTGTATGTAAAGATAAGTTGGGTGCTGTGAGAAAAAGACTCAACCATGAAGGGACTCGAACCCTCAATCTTCTGATCAGAAGTCAGACACCTTATCCATTAGGCCACATGGTCACTGAATGCAATATGTTTGGGTGTTTAGGGTTAGGTGGTATGAATGGATGTGGAACATATCAATTACAGGTGCGCAGGACAGGATCCCATACCGTTCTTCATCTTCTTTCCATCAAAGGAGTTTTTTCAAACAATATCTAGATAATTTCCAAAGTTTCATATCTTATGCTGTGCTTTTTTGCCGTTAATCCTCCTTCTTCTTTTATTGAATACTCTGTTTTATGCTGCAATGGTATTTTTGGATTATTTGAAAAGAGAATGAAACTGCTTTGACAGTAGTTCAGACTTCCCATTTATTGACTTGCTAATTTGCTCCCTGAATTAGCTTATACAAGTGACATGAACAGGGCCTTGACCTAAGCACGTACCTGAAAGCCTGTCACCACCTCTAGAAATAAAATTCACAGCAGCTCAAAACATTCATTTTGAAAGAGAATATTTCAAGTGAGTCCAAGTTTAATTTCAATAAAGAAAGTTGTATAAAATGACACGCTGCACATTTGGGTAACCAGCATGACTCTTTTCAGTGAAGAAGTGGAATGGTTCTGTTGCAATATACTATCACCCTGGCAAGCTGCTACGAGGAAGAGTAAACAATATGATTAGGTTTCAGCAAAAATGTATTAGTTCAGGGTGTGCACCTCCGATAGACTTAAACTTACACACCCTGGTCTGTGAGAGTAGTGCCCTATCCATTGCGGCATTGAGGGTAATCTGCAAGACAGAGTTCCAAAATCATCCTTTCATCTCAGTTCATGGCCACATACAGTATTTCTGCAGTCATTCGTTTCACTTTTCTGTCTTTAATTAAACTGACCATTTTAAACCTCCGGCACACACCACTTCAATCTTACAGTTTTTGTGCTATCATAGGACCTTGGAACTTTTGGCAAGTGGACAGAAGCAGTCAGAGAACCACATCACAATACATACTCCTTTGTCTGATACCTTTCACAACAAACTGCTCTTGGAAAAAGACGTTAACCTGTCCTTGCTCTCAGACAGACACAGAAAGCCTGTCACCACCTCTACGAACATATTTCAATCAAACCAATATATATCATTCAATAATTATGCCTCTGTATCAATATAACTACATCTCGAGACAGAAAGGAATTTAAAAAACAATCTGCCCATTTGAATAACCAGCAGAGTTTTAAGGACGTACACATTGGAATGTGACAATTTCAGAGTTCCTCATTCATAAGAAGTCTGTGAGATAGTATATCAGAAAGATCTCAAGTTTATAGCAAAAATGGTTGTAAGGGTGATTTTTACCACACAATTGCAACTAGGTGCCTCAATCTGCAAGAGACCAGTCCTTGACAGATTACACAACTGGGGCAACAGCAAAGGCAGCAATTGTGTCAATCGTTTATGATTCTTCTCTAGTACTATACTTTTTCTGAGGGACAATTTGCATTATTCCTGGAGAAAATCATAGAGCTTCTACCCATGCATAGTTTCTGCTTTCTGCACGCACACACTCCCTGCAATGAATCTACCCACAGTTCTGTTCAGAATGATTGCGCCATGTCATATTGTTGTATACGTATTGCATATCCGTGGCATTTATGAAGAGGTACTTTGGTATGGCAGAAAGACAGAAAAGTAGCAATGCTGAAGGCATAACGTGACTGATTGTGCAGTTTGCATTGGGCTTTCTTAATGAGTGAGAGTGAAAGGAGTATTGTAAGAGTGTGTTTCCAGTTTGTATGTAAAGATAAGTTGGGTGCTGTGAGAAAAAGACTCAACCATGAAGGGACTCGAACCCTCAATCTTCTGATCCGAAGTCAGACGCCTTATCCATTAGGCCACATGGTCACTGACTGCAATAAGTTTGGGTGTTTAGGGTTAGGTGGTATGAATGGATGTGGAACATATCAATTACAGGTGCGCAGGACAGGATCCCATACCGTTCTTCATCTTCTTTCCATCAAATCAGTTTTTTCAAACAATATCTAGATAATTTCCAAAGTTTCATATCTTATGATGTGCTTTTTTGCCGTTAATCCTCCTTCTTCTTTTATTGAATACTCTGTTTTATGCTGCAATGGTATTTTTGGATTATTTGAAAAGAGAATGAAACTGCTTTGACAGTAGTTCAGACTTCCCATTTATTGACTTGCTAATTTGCTCCCTGAATTAGCTTGTACAAGTGACATGAACAGGGCCTTGACCTAAGCACGTACCTGAAAGCCTGTCACCACCTCTAGAAATAAAATTCACAGCAGCTCAAAACATTCATTTTGAAAGAGAATATTTCAAGTGAGTCCAAGTTTAATTTCAATAAAGAAAGTTGTATAAAATGACACGCTGCACATTTGGGTAACCAGCATGACTCTTTTCAGTGAAGAAGTGGAATGGTTCTGTTGCAATATACTATCACCCTGGGAAGCTGCTACGAGGAAGAGTAAACAATATGATTAGGTTTCAGCAAAAATGTATTAGTTCAGGGTGTGCACCTCCGATAGACTTAAACTTACACACCCTGGTCTGTGAGAGTAGTGCCCTATCCATTGCGGCATTGAGGGTAATCTGCAAGACAGAGTTCCAAAATCATCCTTTCATCTCAGTTCATGGCCACATACAGTATTTCTGCAGTCATTCGTTTCACTTTTCTGTCTTTAATTAAACTGACCATTTTAAACCTCCGGCACACACCACTTCAATCTTACAGTTTTTGTGCTATCATAGGACCTTGGAACTTTTGGCAAGTGGACAGAAGCAGTCAGAGAACCACATCACAATACATACTCCTTTGTCTGATACCTTTCACAACAAACTGCTCTTGGAAAAAGACGTTAACCTGTCCTTGCTCTCAGACAGACACAGAAAGCCTGTCACCACCTCTACGAACATATTTCAATCAAACCAATATATATCATTCAATAATTATGCCTCTGTATCAATATAACTACATCTCAAGACAGAAAGGAAGTTAAAAAACAATCTGCCCATTTGAATAACCAGCAGAGTTTTAAGGACGTACAAATTGGAATGTGACAATTTCAGAGTTCCTCATTCATAAGAAGTCTGTGAGATAGTATATCAGAAAGATCTCAAGTTTATAGCAAAAATGGTTGTAAGGGTGATTTATACCACACAATCGCAACTAGGTGCCTCAATCTGCAAGAGACCAGTCCTTGACAGATTACACAACTTGGGCAACAGCAAAGGCAGCAATTGTGTCAATCCTTTATGATTCTTCTCTAGTACTATACTTTTTCTGAGGGACAATTTGCATTATTCCTGGAGAAAATCATAGAGCTTCTACCCATGCATAGTTTCTGCTTTCTGCACGCACACACTCCCTGCAATGAATCTACCCACAGTTCTGTTCAGAATAATTGCGCCATGTCATATTGTTGTATACGTATTGCATATCCGTGGCATTTATGAAGAGGTACTTTGGTATGGCAGAAAGACAGAAAAGTAGCAATGCTGAAGGCATAACGTGACTGATTGTGCAGTTTGCATTGGGCTTTCTTAATGAGTGAGAGTGAAAGGAGTATTGTAAGAGTGTGTTTCCAGTTTGTATGTAAAGATAAGTTGGGTGCTGTGAGAAAAAGACTCAACCATGAAGGGACTCGAACCCTCAATCTTCTGATCAGAAGTCAGACACCTTATCCATTAGGCCACATGGTCACTGAATGCAATATGTTTGGGTGTTTAGGGTTAGGTGGTATGAATGGATGTGGAACATATCAATTACAGGTGCGCAGGACAGGATCCCATACCGTTCTTCATCTTCTTTCCATCAAAGGAGTTTTTTCAAACAATATCTAGATAATTTCCAAAGTTTCATATCTTATGCTGTGCTTTTTTGCCGTTAATCCTCCTTCTTCTTTTATTGAATACTCTGTTTTATGCTGCAATGGTATTTTTGGATTATTTGAAAAGAGAATGAAACTGCTTTGACAGTAGTTCAGACTTCCCATTTATTGACTTGCTAATTTGCTCCCTGAATTAGCTTATACAAGTGACATGAACAGGGCCTTGACCTAAGCACGTACCTGAAAGCCTGTCACCACCTCTAGAAATAAAATTCACAGCAGCTCAAAACATTCATTTTGAAAGAGAATATTTCAAGTGAGTCCAAGTTTAATGTCAATAAAGAAAGTTGTATAAAATGACACGCTGCACATTTGGGTAACCAGCATGACTCTTTTCAGTGAAGAAGTGGAATGGTTCTGTTGCAATATACTATCACCCTGGCAAGCTGCTACGAGGAAGAGTAAACAATATGATTAGGTTTCAGCAAAAATGTATTAGTTCAGGGTGTGCACCTCCGATAGACTTAAACTTACACACCCTGGTCTGTGAGAGTAGTGCCCTATCCATTGCGGCATTGAGGGTAATCTGCAAGACAGAGTTCCAAAATCATCCTTTCATCTCAGTTCATGGCCACATACAGTATTTCTGCAGTCATTCGTTTCACTTTTCTGTCTTTAATTAAACTGACCATTTTAAACCTCCGGCACACACCACTTCAATCTTACAGTTTTTGTGCTATCATAGGACCTTGGAACTTTTGGCAAGTGGACAGAAGCAGTCAGAAAACCACATCACAATACATACTCCTTTGTCTGATACCTTTCACAACAAACTGCTCTTGGAAAAAGACGTTAACCGGTCCTTGCTCTCAGACAGACACAGAAAGCCTATCACCACCTCTACGAACATATTTCAATCAAACCAATATATATCATTCAATAATTATGCCTCTGTATCAATATAACTACATCTCGAGACAGAAAGGAATTTAAAAAACAATCTGCCCATTTGAATAACCAGCAGAGTTTTAAGGACGTACAAATTGGAATGTGACAATTTCAGAGTTCCTCATTCATAAGAAGTCTGTGAGATAGTATATCAGAAAGATCTCAAGTGTATAGCAAAAATGGTTGTAAGGGTGATTTTTACCACACAATTGCAACTAGGTGCCTCAATCTGCAAGAGACCAGTCCTTGACAGATTACACAACTGGGGCAACAGCAAAGGCAGCAATTGTGTCAATCGTTTATGATTCTTCTCTAGTACTATACTTTTTCTGAGGGACAATTTGCATTATTCCTGGAGAAAATCATAGAGCTTCTACCCATGCATAGTTTCTGCTTTCTGCACGCACACACTCCCTGCAATGAATCTACCCACAGTTCTGTTCAGAATGATTGCGCCATGTCATATTGTTGTATACGTATTGCATATCCGTGGCATTTATGAAGAGGTACTTTGGTATGGCAGAAAGACAGAAAAGTAGCAATGCTGAAGGCATAACGTGACTGATTGTGCAGTTTGCATTGGGCTTTCTTAATGAGTGAGAGTGAAAGGAGTATTGTAAGAGTGTGTTTCCAGTTTGTATGTAAAGATAAGTTGGGTGCTGTGAGAAAAAGACTCAACCATGAAGGGACTCGAACCCTCAATCTTCTGATCCGAAGTCAGACGCCTTATCCATTAGGCCACATGGTCACTGACTGCAATAAGTTTGGGTGTTTAGGGTTAGGTGGTATGAATGGATGTGGAACATATCAATTACAGGTGCGCAGGACAGGATCCCATACCGTTCTTCATCTTCTTTCCATCAAAGGAGTTTTTTCAAACAATATCTAGATAATTTCCAAAGTTTCATATCTTATGATGTGCTTTTTTGCCGTTAATCCTCCTTCTTCTTTTATTGAATACTCTGTTTTATGCTGCAATGGTATTTTTGGATTATTTGAAAAGAGAATGAAACTGCTTTGACAGTAGTTCAGACTTCCCATTTATTGACTTGCTAATTTGCTCCCTGAATTAGCTTGTACAAGTGACATGAACAGGGCCTTGACCTAAGCACGTACCTGAAAGCCTGTCACCACCTCTAGAAATAAAATTCACAGCAGCTCAAAACATTCATTTTGAAAGAGAATATTTCAAGTGAGTCCAAGTTTAATTTCAATAAAGAAAGTTGTATAAAATGACACGCTGCACATTTGGGTAACCAGCATGACTCTTTTCAGTGAAGAAGTGGAATGGTTCTGTTGCAATATACTATCACCCTGGGAAGCTGCTACGAGGAAGAGTAAACAATATGATTAGGTTTCAGCAAAAATGTATTAGTTCAGGGTGTGCACCTCCGATAGACTTAAACTTACACACCCTGGTCTGTGAGAGTAGTGCCCTATCCATTGCGGCATTGAGGGTAATCTGCAAGACAGAGTTCCAAAATCATCCTTTCATCTCAGTTCATGGCCACATACAGTATTTCTGCAGTCATTCGTTTCACTTTTCTGTCTTTAATTAAACTGACCATTTTAAACCTCCGGCACACACCACTTCAATCTTACAGTTTTTGTGCTATCATAGGACCTTGGAACTTTTGGCAAGTGGACAGAAGCAGTCAGAGAACCACATCACAATACATACTCCTTTGTCTGATACCTTTCACAACAAACTGCTCTTGGAAAAAGACGTTAACCTGTCCTTGCTCTCAGACAGACACAGAAAGCCTGTCACCACCTCTACGAACATATTTCAATCAAACCAATATATATCATTCAATAATTATGCCTCTGTATCAATATAACTACATCTCAAGACAGAAAGGAAGTTAAAAAACAATCTGCCCATTTGAATAACCAGCAGAGTTTTAAGGACGTACAAATTGGAATGTGACAATTTCAGAGTTCCTCATTCATAAGAAGTCTGTGAGATAGTATATCAGAAAGATCTCAAGTTTATAGCAAAAATGGTTGTAAGGGTGATTTATACCACACAATCGCAACTAGGTGCCTCAATCTGCAAGAGACCAGTCCTTGACAGATTACACAACTTGGGCAACAGCAAAGGCAGCAATTGTGTCAATCCTTTATGATTCTTCTCTAGTACTATACTTTTTCTGAGGGACAATTTGCATTATTCCTGGAGAAAATCATAGAGCTTCTACCCATGCATAGTTTCTGCTTTCTGCACGCACACACTCCCTGCAATGAATCTACCCACAGTTCTGTTCAGAATGATTGCGCCATGTCATATTGTTGTATACGTATTGCATATCCGTGGCATTTATGAAGAGGTACTTTGGTATGGCAGAAAGACAGAAAAGTAGCAATGCTGAAGGCATAACGTGACTGATTGTGCAGTTTGCATTGGGCTTTCTTAATGAGTGAGAGTGAAAGGAGTATTGTAAGAGTGTGTTTCCAGTTTGTATGTAAAGATAAGTTGGGTGCTGTGAGAAAAAGACTCAACCATGAAGGGACTCGAACCCTCAATCTTCTGATCAGAAGTCAGACACCTTATCCATTAGGCCACATGGTCACTGAATGCAATATGTTTGGGTGTTTAGGGTTAGGTGGTATGAATGGATGTGGAACATATCAATTACAGGTGCGCAGGACAGGATCCCATACCGTTCTTCATCTTCTTTCCATCAAAGGAGTTTTTTCAAACAATATCTAGATAATTTCCAAAGTTTCATATCTTATGCTGTGCTTTTTTGCCGTTAATCCTCCTTCTTCTTTTATTGAATACTCTGTTTTATGCTGCAATGGTATTTTTGGATTATTTGAAAAGAGAATGAAACTGCTTTGACAGTAGTTCAGACTTCCCATTTATTGACTTGCTAATTTGCTCCCTGAATTAGCTTATACAAGTGACATGAACAGGGCCTTGACCTAAGCACGTACCTGAAAGCCTGTCACCACCTCTAGAAATAAAATTCACAGCAGCTCAAAACATTCATTTTGAAAGAGAATATTTCAAGTGAGTCCAAGTTTAATTTCAATAAAGAAAGTTGTATAAAATGACACGCTGCACATTTGGGTAACCAGCATGACTCTTTTCAGTGAAGAAGTGGAATGGTTCTGTTGCAATATACTATCACCCTGGCAAGCTGCTACGAGGAAGAGTAAACAATATGATTAGGTTTCAGCAAAAATGTATTAGTTCAGGGTGTGCACCTCCGATAGACTTAAACTTACACACCCTGGTCTGTGAGAGTAGTGCCCTATCCATTGCGGCATTGAGGGTAATCTGCAAGACAGAGTTCCAAAATCATCCTTTCATCTCAGTTCATGGCCACATACAGTATTTCTGCAGTCATTCGTTTCACTTTTCTGTCTTTAATTAAACTGACCATTTTAAACCTCCGTGTTAGAAATGGGGTCTTTGGTTGACAGTCAGGTTACCCCCTGTTCAAGCAAGGACCCTCACTCTAGTTAGGATAAAAGAGAATCACCCTCAGCTAACCCCTGCTTACCCCCTTGGTAGCTTGGCAGAGCAGTAGGCTTAACCTCAGAGTGCTGGGCGTAAAGTATTTGTACCAACACACACAGTAACTTAATGAAAACACTACAAAATGACACAACACCAGTTTAGAAAAATAGGAAATATTTATCTAGACAAAACAAGACCAAAACGACAAAAATCCAACATACACAAGTCAAGTTATGATTTTTAAAAGGTTTAAAATAAAAAGAGTCTTTAGGTAGTTGTAACAACACACTAGCGCTGCTAGTGTGTAAATGTACCTGGTTTGCGTCAAAAATAACCCCGCACGGGCTGTGCGCGTCAAAAATAACCCTGCACGGTTATATGCGTCGAAAACAACTCGGCACGACGATGCGCGTCGAAACAGCCAGCCACGCGACGGTCCGAAAGTCCCGCGGCGCAGGTTGCGATCTCTCAGCCTTCGTCAGCGATGCTGCGCGTCGTTTCTCCTGCTCCGGGCGTCGATTCTTCGGTCGCGTTTCCTGCGGCGTCGTTTCTCAGCTGCGGAGCCGGCGTCGCGTCGTTTTCTCAGCCGCGATCGGATTCGCGTCGATCTTTTCTCCGCACGGCGCTCGGTGCGTGTATTTTTGTCCTTAGGCTGCCAGCCTCTCCTTTCAGGGTCCCAGGAACTGGAAGGGCACCACAGAGCAGAGTAGGGGTCTCTCCAGAGACTCCAGGTGCTGGCAGGAAGAAGTCTTTGCTATCCCTGAGACTTCAATAACAGGAGGCAAGCTCTACATCAAGCCCTTGGAGATTTCTTCTTCAAGATGGAAGGCACACAAAGTCCAGTCTTTGCCCTCTTACTCTGGCAGAAGCAGCACTGCAGGAAAGCTCCACAAAGCACAGTCACAGGCAGGGCAGCACTTGTTCCTCAGCGATCAGCTCTTCTCCAGGCAGAGGTTCCCCTTGATTCCAGAAGTGTTTCCAAATTGTGAGTTCAGGGATCCCAAACTCCACATGTCCATCTCTTCTCTAGGGGAATCTACACTTTAATCATATTTAAAGGTAGCCCCCATATTATCCTATGAGAGAGACAGACCTTGCAACAGTGAAAACGAAATTGGCAGTATTTCACTGTCAGGACATATAAACCACATTACTATCTGTCCTACCTTATCCATACACTGCACCCTGCCCTTGGGGCTACCTAGGGCATACCTTAGGGGTGCCTTACATGTAAGGAAAGGGAAGGTTTAGGCCTGGCAAGTGGGTACACTTGCCAAGTCGAATTTACAGTGTAAGAATACACATACAGACACTGCAGTGGCAGGTCTGAGACATGATTACAGAGCTACTTATGTGGGTGGCACAACCAGTGCTGCAGGCCCACTAGTAGCATTTGATTTACAGGCCCTGGCACCTCTAGTGCACATTACTAGGGACTTACTAGTAATTCAAATATGCCAATCATGGATGAACCACTTATATACAATTTAAACAGGAGCACTTGCACTTTAGCACTGGTTAGCAGTGGTAAAGTGCCCAGAGCAACAAAAACAGCAAAATCAGAGTCCAGCACACATCAACAACCTGGGGAACAGAGGCAAAAAGTTAAGGGAGACCACGCCAAGGATGAAAAGTCTAACACGTGTCCCCCCCAGCTAAAAGTGGGGAGCAACTACCCAACCTCATGGGAGTTCTCATCACTAAGGCGGAAGAACCTGGACAGACCATCAGCATTGGCGTGTTCTGTACCGGGTCGATGTCCCACCGTAAAGTCCATCCCCTGTAGGGAAATGGACCACCTCAACAGTTTTGGGTTCTCACCCCTCATCTGCATTAACCATCTGAGGGGTCTGTGGTCGGTCTGAACTCGGAAGTGAGTCCCAAACAAGTAGGGTCTTAGCTTCTTCAGTGCCCAGACCACAGCAAACGCTTCACGTTCTATGGCACTCCACCTACGTTCCCTGGGTAGTAACCTCCTGCTAATGAAGGCTACGGGTTGATCTAGGCCCTCTTCATTCAGCTGTGAGAGTACTGCTCCAATACCATGCTCTGAGGCGTCTGTCTGTACAACAAACTCCGTGGAGTAGTCAGGTGCCTTCAGCACAGGTGCTGTGCACATGGCAGCCTTCAGGGCATCAAAAGCGTTCTGGCAAGCCTCTGTCCAGATCACTTTCTTGGGTTGCTTCTTAGAAGTCAACTCAGTTAAGGGGGTAACAATGGTACCATATCCCTTAACGAACCTCCTATAGTATCCTGTGAGACCTAAAAAGGCTCTCACTTCAGTCTGGGTCTTGGGAGGCTCCCAAGCCAGAATCGTGTCAATCTTAGGCTGTAGGGGTGCCACCTGGCCACTCCCCACCTGGTGTCCTAAGTACACAACAGAACCCTGCCCTATTTGGCACTTGCTCGCCTTAATAGTGAGGCCTGCCTTCTGCAGGGCCTCTAACACTCTCCAGAGGTGTTGCAGGTGTTCCTCCCATGTGGAACTAAACACAGCAATGTCATCCAGGTAGGCGGCACTGAACTCATCCAGTCCTGCCAACACCTGGTTGACCAACCTCTGAAAGGTGGCAGGGGCATTCTTCATCCCAAAGGGCATCACATTGAAGTGGAAGTGCCCATCGGGGGTAGAGAATGCTGACCTCTCCTTTGCCCCTTCAGTTAAGGCAATCTGCCAGTACCCAGATGTTAAATCAAACGTACTGAGGTACTTGGCAGCTCCTAACCGATCAATGAGCTCATCAGCTCGGGGGATGGGGTGTGCGTCAGTCTTGCTGACCGCATTGAGACCCCGGTAGTCCACACAGAACCTAAGTTCTGGAGTGGCACCAGGAGCAGTAGCCTTTGGGACCAAGACCACTGGGCTGGCCCAAGGACTGCTGGAGTGCTCAATAACCCTTAGGGCTAACATTTTGGAGACTTCCTCCTTAATGCAAGCCCTCACCCTGTCAGTCACCCTGTAAACCTTATGTTTAACAGGTGTACTGTCCCCAGTGTCCACATCATGTGTGCACAGGTGTGTGACTCCTGGGATCAGGGAAAACAGTGAGGCGAACTGTCCCAGCACGTGGCGACAGTCCCTCTGCTGTTCCTCAGTCAGGGAGGGGGAGAGGATCACTCCCTCCACAGACCCATCTTTCTCTCCTGCAGACAGGAGGTCAGGAAGAGGCTCACTCTCTTCCTCCACCCCGTCATCTGTCGCTAGGAGCATGGATAGCTCAGTTCGCTCAAAGTGTGGTTTGAGGCGGTTGACATGTAGGACCCTCAAGGGGTTCCTGGGGGATTGCAAGTCTACCAGATAGGTGACCTCGCTCTTTCTTTCCACCACCTCAAAAGGCCCAGTCCACTTATCTTGGAGAGCCCTAGGCTCTACTGGTGCCATGACCCACACTTTTTGTCCAGGCTGAAACTCAACCAGAGTGGCATTCTGGTCGTACCACCGTTTCATGTCCTCCTGGCTTGCTTCCAGGTTCTCCTGAGCGAGACGCCTGAAGCGGGCAGTCTGGTTTCTTAGTGCCAGCATGTAGCTAAATACATCCTGGGGTGGTTTACTAGGAGCTTTCTCCAAAGCCTCCTTCACCAGACTGAGCGGTCCCCTCACAGGGTGGCCATAGATGAGCTCAAAGGGGCTAAAGCCAAGTCCCTTTTGAGGCACCTCCCTGTAAGCGAACAGAAGGCATGGCAAGAGGACGTCCCACTTACGCCTCAAGGCCTCTGACAGGCCCTGAATCATGCCTTTCAAGGTGCGGTTGAATCTCTCAACCAGACCATTACTTTGGGGGTGGTAAGGGGTGGTGAACTTGTAGGTTACCCCACACACCTTCCACAGAGACTTCATATAAGTGGATATGAAGTTTGTACCCCTATCAGATACTACCTCCTTGGGGAACCCCATGCGGGTAAAAACCCCCATCAAGGCACGTCCCACCACGGGGGCGGTGACCGTCCTTAGAGGAATAGCTTCTGGGTACCGTGTGGCATGGTCCACCAAGACCAGGATGAACCTGTTGCCCAGGGCTGTCTTGGGATCCAGAGGCCCCACAATGTCAATTCCTACCCTTTCAAAGGGAGTACTGACTACCGGTAAAGGTTGGAGGGGAGCTTTGCATTTCCCCCCACTCTTGCCACTTGCCTGACAAGTCTGACAAGATCTACAATAAGCAGCTGACTGCTTGTTCATCAAGGGCCAGTAAAAGTGGGAGACAAGCCTCTTATAGGTCTTGTCCTGCCCTAGATGTCCTGCCAAAGGCACATCATGAGCCAAACCCAGTAGGAAGGTCCTGAAGCCCTGGGGTACCACCAGCATACGAGCTGACCCCGGCTCAGGAACCTTAGGCTCACTATACAGGAGGCCATCCTCCCAATAAATCAGGTGAGTACCTGGCGCCCCGCCAGCCGCCTGGGCTGCAGCCTGCTGCCGCAGTCCCTCAAGAGTAGGGCATTTCTTCTGCGCTGTGCAGAATACTTCCCTGGTGGGTCCCCCTTCCTGCTGCCACTGCGACAGCTCAGGGACCTCCCCCAGTTCAGCCACCTGTTCCCCTGTAGGTTCCGGGGCATCACCCTCAGGCTCTGCCTCCTCCCGGACCGTGGGAACTTCTGGGGCGGGTTTCCCGCGCCTCCTGCCTTTCCTCTTCTTGGCGGTCCCCTGGGCCACTGTTTCAGGCTCCAGGGGCTCTTGACTACCCTGATTGGCTGCCATAGACCGGGTGGATACGCATACCCACCCAGGCAGACCCAACATCTCCAAGTGAGACCTGTGTTCCACCTCCTTCCAAGGGGAATCCTCCAGGTCGTTGCCTAGCAAACAATCAACAGGCATGGTTGGACTCACAGCTACTTTCCAGGAACCTGAGACCCCCCCCCATTCAAAGGGAACCTGCGCCACTCTGCAGAGGCGCTCAGAGTTGTCTACTGCAACTACTTGGTGAAGTACCCGGGGATCAATCTGCTCTTCAGACACCAGGTGACTCCTCACTGTAGTCACACTGGCTCCTGTGTCTCTCAGAGCCTCCACCCTCTGTCCATTGATGGTCACCCATTGCCTGTACTTCTTAGTGTTATCAGGCACTAGGTTTCTCTGGACCATCTCACTGTCCCCTAGTGAGACAAGGGTCATTTCTGCTGGTTCCCACCCACCTGAAACCAACTCCTCCCCAAGCGCTACACTGGCCAAACCCTGGGACGGTGCACCAGTGGGTGCCGGTGTACTTTTGGGGCATTTGGGGTCCCCCCTCACATGACCCACCTGGTCACATGAATAGCACTTACGTAGGGGACCACCTGCCATTGGCTTCCCTTTGGAGAACCATGGCCTCTTTTCACTGGGGGGTTGGGAATCCTTACCCTGGGAATCAGTTTGGGGCCCTTTAGAGAACTCATCCTGTTTGCCCTTACCCCCCCCTTTCTTCTGAGAGGGACCCTGCCCACCCTTGGCGTGGTCTCCCCCATACCTCTTCTGGACCCTGGTGCTCTCCCAGCGGTCCGCTTCCTGTGCAAGCTTCCTGGGGTCAGTCAGCTTGCTGTCAATGAGGTGCTGGCGCAGCTCTGGAAAACATAAACTGTACAAGTGCTCCCAAGCAATTAAATTGTAAAGCCCCTCATACGTGTTTACCTTACTGCCCTTCACCCAACCATCCAGTGACCTGCAACAAGAATCAACACATTCCAACCATGTTTGGGATTCCTTTCTCTTGTAGGATCTAAACTTCTCTTTGTACTGCTCAGGGGTGAGACCATACCTGGTAAGTAAGGCCTCCTTCATGGCAGGGTAGGTGAGACTCTGAGCATCCCCTAAGGCCGTCAGTGTGTCCCTCCCCTCTGCCTCAAAATGCTTCCACAGGGCTGCCCCCCAATGAGCTTCAGGGACCAGGTTCATGTGGAGAGCTGACTCATAACCCTTGAACCACAAGTAGATATCATCCTCCCTCTTATAATCCCTCACAAGGTCTTTTGGGATGTGTACCCTTCTCTCAGGCTGCACTGTAGAATTGCTGCCACCATCCTTACTGGACTGGCTTCTATGATCTATCTCTTTCAAGCTAAGCTCATGAGCCATTGTTATCTTCTTCTCCTCAAGGGCTAGCCTTCTCTGCTCCAATTGGTACTCCCTTTCTGCCTGTCTGTCCTGTAACTCTTCAGGTGTCAGACCCTTGGAGGATACACTGCTACTTGCCCTAGAGATTCTCCCCTGAGACATAGCAGGCCCACCCACTACATCAGTGTGAGTGACTTGCAACTCCTCTTCCCCCTCTGGCTCCTCATCTGTGTGCCCCTCAGCTGCTTTGGCTGCCACCCAGGCCCTCAGCGCCTTTTGCAGCTCAACCTTCTTGGATGAGCTCTCAATGGGACAGCCAACATTCCTACAAAACTGCTTCAACTGAGCCACCTTGTAGCTCTCCAATTTCTCCAAATCAAAAGCAGTTTCAGCTAGGGCATCTCCAGACTGAGACATGATGAGAGGTTAAAAAAAAATATGCACAGTTCCAAAAACAGAAAAGCAAGTTCTCAAATGAAGTTTCAGCAAAGTCAATCCCGGGATCAGCGAAAAAAAAGAAACTGAATGCAGAGAAAAACAGTCCAAGTAAAAAACAAAAATCACAAGACTAGTAGTATGTGGTCACGTAGTGGTCTGAGATCAAAACAGTAGTGTACACTTAATTACTGTATGTCAAGTACAAATACAAGTCCAAATCCCGACCGCTGATCACCAATGTTAGAAATGGGGTCTTTGGTTGACAGTCAGGTTACCCCCTGTTCAAGCAAGGACCCTCACTCTAGTTAGGATAAAAGAGAATCACCCTCAGCTAACCCCTGCTTACCCCCTTGGTAGCTTGGCAGAGCAGTAGGCTTAACCTCAGAGTGCTGGGCGTAAAGTATTTGTACCAACACACACAGTAACTTAATGAAAACACTACAAAATGACACAACACCAGTTTAGAAAAATAGGAAATATTTATCTAGACAAAACAAGACCAAAACGACAAAAATCCAACATACACAAGTCAAGTTATGATTTTTAAAAGGTTTAAAATAAAAAGAGTCTTTAGGTAGTTGTAACAACACACTAGCGCTGCTAGTGTGTAAATGTACCTGGTTTGCGTCAAAAATAACCCCGCACGGGCTGTGCGCGTCGAAAATAACCCTGCACGGTTATATGCGTCGAAAACAACTCGGCACGGCGATGCGCGTCGAAACAGCCAGCCACGTGACGGTCCGAAAGTCCCGCGGCGCAGGTTGCGATCTCTCAGCCTTCGTCAGCGATGCTGCGCGTCGTTTCTCCTGCTCCGGGCGTCGATTCTTCGGTCGCGTTTCCTGCGGCGTCGTTTCTCAGCTGCGGAGCCGGCGTCGCGTCGTTTTCTCAGCCGCGATCGGATTCGCGTCGATCTTTTCTCCGCACGGCGCTCGGTGCGTGTATTTTTGTCCTTAGGCTGCCAGCCTCTCCTTTCAGGGTCCCAGGAACTGGAAGGGCACCACAGAGCAGAGTAGGGGTCTCTCCAGAGACTCCAGGTGCTGGCAGGAAGAAGTCTTTGCTATCCCTGAGACTTCAATAACAGGAGGCAAGCTCTACATCAAGCCCTTGGAGATTTCTTCTTCAAGATGGAAGGCACACAAAGTCCAGTCTTTGCCCTCTTACTCTGGCAGAAGCAGCACTGCAGGAAAGCTCCACAAAGCACAGTCACAGGCAGGGCAGCACTTGTTCCTCAGCGATCAGCTCTTCTCCAGGCAGAGGTTCCCCTTGATTCCAGAAGTGTTTCCAAATTGTGAGTTCAGGGATCCCAAACTCCACATGTCCATCTCTTCTCTAGGGGAATCTACACTTTAATCATATTTAAAGGTAGCCCCCATATTATCCTATGAGAGAGACAGACCTTGCAACAGTGAAAACGAAATTGGCAGTATTTCACTGTCAGGACATATAAACCACATTACTATCTGTCCTACCTTATCCATACACTGCACCCTGCCCTTGGGGCTACCTAGGGCATACCTTAGGGGTGCCTTACATGTAAGGAAAGGGAAGGTTTAGGCCTGGCAAGTGGGTACACTTGCCAAGTCGAATTTACAGTGTAAGAATACACATACAGACACTGCAGTGGCAGGTCTGAGACATGATTACAGAGCTACTTATGTGGGTGGCACAACCAGTGCTGCAGGCCCACTAGTAGCATTTGATTTACAGGCCCTGGCACCTCTAGTGCACATTACTAGGGACTTACTAGTAATTCAAATATGCCAATCATGGATGAACCACTTATATACAATTTAAACAGGAGCACTTGCACTTTAGCACTGGTTAGCAGTGGTAAAGTGCCCAGAGCAACAAAAACAGCAAAATCAGAGTCCAGCACACATCAACAACCTGGGGAACAGAGGCAAAAAGTTAAGGGAGACCACGCCAAGGATGAAAAGTCTAACACTCCGGCACACACCACTTCAATCTTACAGTTTTTGTGCTATCATAGGACCTTGGAACTTTTGGCAAGTGGACAGAAGCAGTCAGAGAACCACATCACAATACATACTCCTTTGTCTGATACCTTTCACAACAAACTGCTCTTGGAAAAAGACGTTAACCGGTCCTTGCTCTCAGACAGACACAGAAAGCCTATCACCACCTCTACGAACATATTTCAATCAAACCAATATATATCATTCAATAATTATGCCTCTGTATCAATATAACTACATCTCGAGACAGAAAGGAATTTAAAAAACAATCTGCCCATTTGAATAACCAGCAGAGTTTTAAGGACGTACAAATTGGAATGTGACAATTTCAAAGTTCCTCATTCATAAGAAGTCTGTGAGATAGTATATCAGAAAGATCTCAAGTGTATAGCAAAAATGGTTGTAAGGGTGATTTTTACCACACAATTGCAACTAGGTGCCTCAATCTGCAAGAGACCAGTCCTTGACAGATTACACAACTGGGGCAACAGCAAAGGCAGCAATTGTGTCAATCGTTTATGATTCTTCTCTAGTACTATACTTTTTCTGAGGGACAATTTGCATTATTCCTGGAGAAAATCATAGAGCTTCTACCCATGCATAGTTTCTGCTTTCTGCACGCACACACTCCCTGCAATGAATCTATCCACAGTTCTGTTCAGAATGATTGCGCCATGTCATATTGTTGTATACGTATTGCATATCCGTGGCATTTATGAAGAGGTACTTTGGTATGGCAGAAAGACAGAAAAGTAGCAATGCTGAAGGCATAACGTGACTGATTGTGCAGTTTGCATTGGGCTTTCTTAATGAGTGAGAGTGAAAGGAGTATTGTAAGAGTGTGTTTCCAGTTTGTATGTAAAGATAAGTTGGGTGCTGTGAGAAAAAGACTCAACCATGAAGGGACTCGAACCCTCAATCTTCTGATCCGAAGTCAGACGCCTTATCCATTAGGCCACATGGTCACTGACTGCAATAAGTTTGGGTGTTTAGGGTTAGGTGGTATGAATGGATGTGGAACATATCAATTACAGGTGCGCAGGACAGGATCCCATACCGTTCTTCATCTTCTTTCCATCAAAGGAGTTTTTTCAAACAATATCTAGATAATTTCCAAAGTTTCATATCTTATGATGTGCTTTTTTGCCGTTAATCCTCCTTCTTCTTTTATTGAATACTCTGTTTTATGCTGCAATGGTATTTTTGGATTATTTGAAAAGAGAATGAAACTGCTTTGACAGTAGTTCAGACTTCCCATTTATTGACTTGCTAATTTGCTCCCTGAATTAGCTTGTACAAGTGACATGAACAGGGCCTTGACCTAAGCACGTACCTGAAAGCCTGTCACCACCTCTAGAAATAAAATTCACAGCAGCTCAAAACATTCATTTTGAAAGAGAATATTTCAAGTGAGTCCAAGTTTAATTTCAATAAAGAAAGTTGTATAAAATGACACGCTGCACATTTGGGTAACCAGCATGACTCTTTTCAGTGAAGAAGTGGAATGGTTCTGTTGCAATATACTATCACCCTGGGAAGCTGCTACGAGGAAGAGTAAACAATATGATTAGGTTTCAGCAAAAATGTATTAGTTCAGGGTGTGCACCTCCGATAGACTTAAACTTACACACCCTGGTCTGTGAGAGTAGTGCCCTATCCATTGCGGCATTGAGGGTAATCTGCAAGACAGAGTTCCAAAATCATCCTTTCATCTCAGTTCATGGCCACATACAGTATTTCTGCAGTCATTCGTTTCACTTTTCTGTCTTTAATTAAACTGACCATTTTAAACCTCCGGCACACACCACTTCAATCTTACAGTTTTTGTGCTATCATAGGACCTTGGAACTTTTGGCAAGTGGACAGAAGCAGTCAGAGAACCACATCACAATACATACTCCTTTGTCTGATACCTTTCACAACAAACTGCTCTTGGAAAAAGACGTTAACCTGTCCTTGCTCTCAGACAGACACAGAAAGCCTGTCACCACCTCTACGAACATATTTCAATCAAACCAATATATATCATTCAATAATTATGCCTCTGTATCAATATAACTACATCTCAAGACAGAAAGGAAGTTAAAAAACAATCTGCCCATTTGAATAACCAGCAGAGTTTTAAGGACGTACAAATTGGAATGTGACAATTTCAGAGTTCCTCATTCATAAGAAGTCTGTGAGATAGTATATCAGAAAGATCTCAAGTTTATAGCAAAAATGGTTGTAAGGGTGATTTATACCACACAATCGCAACTAGGTGCCTCAATCTGCAAGAGACCAGTCCTTGACAGATTACACAACTTGGGCAACAGCAAAGGCAGCAATTGTGTCAATCCTTTATGATTCTTCTCTAGTACTATACTTTTTCTGAGGGACAATTTGCATTATTCCTGGAGAAAATCATAGAGCTTCTACCCATGCATAGTTTCTGCTTTCTGCACGCACACACTCCCTGCAATGAATCTACCCACAGTTCTGTTCAGAATGATTGCGCCATGTCATATTGTTGTATACGTATTGCATATCCGTGGCATTTATGAAGAGGTACTTTGGTATGGCAGAAAGACAGAAAAGTAGCAATGCTGAAGGCATAACGTGACTGATTGTGCAGTTTGCATTGGGCTTTCTTAATGAGTGAGAGTGAAAGGAGTATTGTAAGAGTGTGTTTCCAGTTTGTATGTAAAGATAAGTTGGGTGCTGTGAGAAAAAGACTCAACCATGAAGGGACTCGAACCCTCAATCTTCTGATCCGAAGTCAGACACCTTATCCATTAGGCCACATGGTCACTGACTGCAATATGTTTGGGTGTTTAGGGTTAGGTGGTATGAATGGATGTGGAACATATCAATTACAGGTGCGCAGGACAGGATCCCATACCGTTCTTCATCTTCTTTCCATCAAAGGAGTTTTTTCAAACAATATCTAGATAATTTCCAAAGTTTCATATCTTATGCTGTGCTTTTTTGCCGTTAATCCTCCTTCTTCTTTTATTGAATACTCTGTTTTATGCTGCAATGGTATTTTTGGATTATTTGAAAAGAGAATGAAACTGCTTTGACAGTAGTTCAGACTTCCCATTTCTTGACTTGCTAATTTGCTCCCTGAATTAACTTATACAAGTGACATGAACAGGGCCTTGACCTAAGCACGTACCTGAAAGCCTGTCACCACCTCTAGAAATAAAATTCACAGCAGCTCAAAACATTCATTTTGAAAGAGAATATTTCAAGTGAGTCCAAGTTTAATTTCAATAAAGAAAGTTGTATAAAATGACACGCTGCACATTTGGGTAACCAGCATGACTCTTTTCAGTGAAGAAGTGGAATCGTTCTGTTGCAATATACTATCACCCTGGCAAGCTGCTACGAGGAAGAGTAAACAATATGATTAGGTTTCAGCAAAAATGTATTAGTTCAGGGTGTGCACCTCCGATAGACTTAAACTTACACACCCTGGTCTGTGAGAGTAGTGCCCTATCCATTGCGGCATTGAGGGTAATCTGCAAGACAGAGTTCCAAAATCATCCTTTCATCTCAGTTCATGGCCCCATACAGTATTTCTGCAGTCATTCGTTTCACTTTTCTGTCTTTAATTAAACTGACCATTTTAAACCTCCGGCACACACCACTTCAATCTTACAGTTTTTGTGCTATCATATGACCTTGGAACTTTTGGCAAGTGGACAGAAGCAGTCAGAGAACCACATCACAATACATACTCCTTTGTCTGATACCTTTCACAACAAACTGCTCTTGGAAAAAGACGTTAACCGGTCCTTGCTCTCAGACAGACACAGAAAGCCTATCACCACCTCTACGAACATATTTCAATCAAACCAATATATATCATTCAATAATTATGCCTCTGTATCAATGTTAGAAATGGGGTCTTTGGTTGACAGTCAGGTTACCCCCTGTTCAAGCAAGGACCCTCACTCTAGTTAGGATAAAAGAGAATCACCCTCAGCTAACCCCTGCTTACCCCCTTGGTAGCTTGGCAGAGCAGTAGGCTTAACCTCAGAGTGCTGGGCGTAAAGTATTTGTACCAACACACACAGTAACTTAATGAAAACACTACAAAATGACACAACACCAGTTTAGAAAAATAGGAAATATTTATCTAGACAAAACAAGACCAAAACGACAAAAATCCAACATACACAAGTCAAGTTATGATTTTTTAAAGGTTTAAAATAAAAAGAGTCTTTAGGTAGTTGTAACACCACACTAGCGCTGCTAGCGTGAAAATGTACCTGGTTTGCGGCAAAAATAACCCCGCACGGGCGGTGTGCGTCGAAAATAACCCGGCACGGGTATATGCGTCGAAAACAGCTCGGCTCGGCGAGGCGCGTCGAAAAAGCCAGCCACGCGACGGTCCGAAGTCCCGCGGCGCTGGTTGCGATCTCTCAGCCTTCGTCAGCGATGCTGCGCGTCGTTTCTCCTGCTCCGGGCGTCGATTCTCCGGTCGCGTTTCCAGCGGCGTCGTTTCTCAGCTGCGGAGCCGGCGTCGCGTCGTTTTCTCAGCCGCGATCGGATTCGCGTCGATCTTTTCTCCGCACGGTGCTCGGTGCGTGTATTTTTGTCCTTAGGCTGCCAGCCTCTCCTTTCAGGGTCCCAGGAACTGGAAGGGCACCACAGAGCAGAGTAGGGGTCTCTCCAGAGACTCCAGGTGCTGGCAGGAAGAAGTCTTTGCTATCCCTGAGACTTCAACAACAGGAGGCAAGCTCTACATCAAGCCCTTGGAGATTTCTTCTTCAAGATGGAAGGCACACAAAGTCCAGTCTTTGCCCTCTTACTCAGGCAGAAGCAGCACTGCAGGAAAGCTCCACAAAGCACAGTCACAGGCAGGGCAGCACTTGTTCCTCAGCGATCAGCTCTTCTCCAGGCAGAGGTTCCCCTTTATTCCAGAAGTGTTTCTAAAGTTTGTAAGTTTGGGTGCCCTTCTTATACCCATTTTAGTCTTTGAAGTCACCTTCCTTCAAAGGGGACTCACACCTTCTTGTGAAATCCTGCCTTGCCCAGGCAAGGCCTCAGACACACACCAGGGGGCTGGAGACAGCATTGTCAGAGGCAGGCACAGTCCTTTCAGATGAGAGTGACCACTCCACCCCTCCCTCCTAGCAGAGATGGCTAATCAGGAATGCAGATCACACCCCAGCTCCCTTTGTGTCACTGTCTGGTGTGAGGTGAAAAACAACCCAACTGTCAAACTGACCCAGACAGGGAATCCACAAACAAGGCAGAGCCACAGAATGGTTTAAGCAAGAAAATGCTCACTTTCTAAAAGTGGCATTTCCAAACTCACAATCTCAAAATCAACTTTACTAAAAGATGTATTTTTAAATTGTGAGTTCAGGGATCCCAAACTCCACCTGTCCATCTACTCTCTAGGGGAATCTACACTTTAATCATATTTAAAGGTAGCCCCCATATTATCCTATGAGAGAGAGACAGACCTTGCAACAGTGAAAACGAAATTGGCAGTATTTCACTGTCAGGACATATAAACCACATTACTATATGTCCTACCTTATCCATACACTGCACCCTGCCCTTGGGGCTACCTAGGGCATACCTTAGGGGTGCCTTACATGTAAGGAAAGGGAAGGTTTAGGCCTGGCAAGTGGGTACACTTGCCAAGTCGACGTTACAGTGTAAAAATACACACACAGACACTGCAGTGGCAGGTCTGAGACATGATTACAGAGCTACTTATGTGGGTGGCACAACCAGTGCTGCAGGCCCACTAGTAGCATTTGATTTACAGGCCCTGGCACCTCTAGTGCACCTTACTAGGGACTTACTAGTAAATCAAATATGCCAATCATGGATAAACCACTTACATACAATTTAAACAGGAGAGCATATGCACTTTAGCACTGGTTAGCAGTGGTAAAGTGCTCAGAGTTGAAAAGCCAACAGCAACATGTCAGAAAAAAATAGGAGGCAGGAGGCGAAAAAGTCTGGGGATGACCCTGCATCAGCAAAAGTCCAACACGACCCCCTACCAGCCTAAAGCCAGGGGAGAACAATCAATACCTTGATGTACTTCCCTGATTGGGGCGATAGAACAGGGACCCAGGCCCACAACAGCAGGGGCATGTTCCAGTTCTACGCCTTCCTGACTCCAGTTGGATCCCTCTGTCCATACTCTCAGGGCCCACTAAGCTAACCCATGGGGAACCCTTCTCCACATCTACAGACACCATCTGTGCAACACCTAACTTTACTTTGCTCACAGATGTATTGCAATGGGCAGATAGTACCACCAGGGCCAACACAGTGGTGTTGCCCACTCCACCCCCGGGGTGTGACTCTCGTCCTCCCCCCCCCAGGGGCAACTCTGTCCACCAGGACAGCCAGCCACAGTGGCCCCAGACAACTGTCAGGGATGAGAGCCCGACCTCAGGCCTCTCTAACCACTGGGACTGTGGAGAGTGGGGGGTGGTAGCCCCAGGTGCTTGGCACCCTTTGACCACTCTCTCTTCCACCAGGTCAGGGATGTTAACCTGACCCTGGTCCTCCCCTCTGGGGCTCTGTACCCTCCCTGCAGAAGCGGCACCCCCAGAGTCAAAAACTGTCAGGGTGCTTGTAGAAGCAGTCCTGCACAATTCTTCCATCAGTGCAGGGATGTTAACCTGCAACTGATCCTCCAACCTGGGGTCTGTACCTTCAGGTTGGACTAGGGCCAGGGGTGAGGCTTCCCTCCCCCTGCCCTCTCTTCTGGGGTCCTGAACCACCCAACTAGGAGTGGCCCCCCCAGAAGACAACATGGTAGGGGCACTGTTAGCAGTAGCCCCTTCCTCCAGGTCAGGGGGGACACCCTTAACCTGGCCTCCCAATCCAGGGTCTGTACCCACAGACTGGATCACTGCCTGGCAAACCAGGGCTTCCTGGGGGGCATACCTACCCCCCACCAGGTCAGAGTTTACCCTCTGAACCTGGTCATCCAACCCAGGGTCACCACCCTGCGGTTGAACCACTGCCTGGCACACCAGGACTTCCTTGGGAGCACACTTACCCCCCATCAGGTCAGAGTTTACCCCCTGAACCTGATCATTCAACCCAGAGTCACCACCCTGCGGTTGAACCATTGCCTGGCACACCAGGACTTCCAGGGGGGCACACTTACCCCCCTCAAGGGACACACTGTCCCGAAGGGCCACACAAGAGTCTGGCTGGCGCAGGTCTCCTGACCTCTGCCCATCTGACAGAGTCTGGATTCCCCCCAACCCAGAAATGGTCTCACCAAGGTCATTCATGGGGGGCTCTGCTCTCAGAGCTGACCCCTGACCCTCCAGGTTCTCCACTGGGGTCCGCAACCCCCTCTCAACCCTCTGTCTGGACTTCTGCACCCCCTCACTAGGAGTGGTACTGCCAGACACCAGAACTGGTGGGACGCTGGCTACAGCCGCCCCCCCAAGTTCTCCTGACACTGTGGGGTCTCCCTCAACAGATGGCCCTACGGTACAGGCTAGGCTCCCCTCCTGGTGTTCCCGCAGGGAACCCTCCAGGACCTGGGACCGGATCTCGGGCACCTTGGGCCTCAACCCATCCCCATTCCCTCTCCTCTGAGACTGGACATGGGGTCCCTCACCCATCCCACTACACTGGGACCTACCTGGGACACTACAATCCTTCCCGACCTCACCTGGTTGGGAACTACCTAGACCACTCCTCTCAGGAGCACCCCCAAATGCCTCTTCAGACTCTCTGGTACTCACCCAGAAGTCTGCCTCCATTGTAAGCTCCCTGGGGTCAGAGAACTCACACTCCACCTGGTGTTGGCATAGCTCTGGAAAATAAGGACTAGACATATGCTCTCCAGCAATTACATCACTCAGCCCCTCACATGAATTAACCAAAGTACCCTTCACCCAACCATCCAGTGACTCTGCTTTGACAAAGCACCCCACATCACCCTCCTGAGACTGGTGAGACAGTACCTGACTGTCCCTGACACTCAACCCACACTCTTCTGGGATGTCTTCACACTCCATAACCAGGACTTCTACTTGGGGGGAACCCCTCTCCCTGTCACTCTCAACTAGAGTCAGTAGAGTGTCCCTCCCACCAGTAGGAATATGACTCCCCATGCCAGTTCCCCAATCCACCTCAGGGACCCTGTGCATCACTGGAGCTACCTCATACCCCTGAACCTCCTGGCGTGTGTTAACTCCCTCCTTCAAGTAGGGCACCACCTCTCTGGGCATGTGCACTTCTGCAGCATCACTGGATATACAATTGTTGCTGCCACCATTCCAGCTGGACTCAGCCCTCATGACTTCCAGCTCTTTCAATTTAAGCTCGTAAGCATAAATCATTTTTTTAATCTCTAAGTTCCTCCTCCTTTCTTCCAACTCCCAATTGAGCTTTTTCATCTCCCATTGGAACTCCCTCTCTGCCTGTCTGTCCTGTAACTCTTCAGGAGTCAGACCCTTGGGTGACACCCTGATACCCCTCCTGGGGACCCTCCCCCCAGGCGTAACAGGTTCCTCCACTACACCACTGTGTATCCTCTGCACTTCCCCACCCTTATTCTCCTCCTCTGTGTGCCCTCCAGCCTTCTTGATTGTCACCCAAGCCCTCTGTGCCTGTTGCAGCTCCCCCTCCCTGGTGGAGCTCTCAGTGGGACAGTCAAGATCTTTAAGGAACGGTTTCAATTGAGCAACTGAGTACTCCTTCAGTTTCTCCATTTTAAACACAGCTCCAGCTGTTGCATCTCCAGATTGAGACATGATGGTCACAAGTGCAAAGTTCCAAAAGGCAGAAAAAAATAATTTCCCAATGAAGTAAAAAGAATCAGTCAAGGGATCAGCAAAATCATGGAAGTAGAATAAAAAGAGTCCTTAAGAAAAAAATCAAAAGATCACCAAACAAGTAGTATGTGGTCACGTAGTGGTCTGAGATCAAAACAGTAGTGTACACTTAATTACTGTATGTCAAGTACAAATACAAGTCCAATCCCACCGCTGCCACCAATGTTAGAAATGGGGTCTTTGGTTGACAGTCAGGTTACCCCCTGTTCAAGCAAGGACCCTCACTCTAGTTAGGATAAAAGAGAATCACCCTCAGCTAACCCCTGCTTACCCCCTTGGTAGCTTGACAGAGCAGTAGGCTTAACCTCAGAGTGCTGGGCGTAAAGTATTTGTACCAACACACACAGTAACTTAATGAAAACACTACAAAATGACACAACACCAGTTTAGAAAAATAGGAAATATTTATCTAGACAAAACAAGACCAAAACGACAAAAATCCAACATACACAAGTCAAGTTATGATTTTTTAAAGGTTTAAAATAAAAAGAGTCTTTAGGTAGTTGTAACACCACACTAGCGCTGCTAGCGTGAAAATGTACCTGGTTTGCGGCAAAAATAACCCCGCACGGGCGGTGTGCGTCGAAAATAACCCGGCACGGGTATATGCGTCGAAAACAGCTCGGCTCGGCGAGGCGCGTCGAAAAAGCCAGCCACGCGACGGTCCGAAGTCCCGCGGCGCTGGTTGCGATCTCTCAGCCTTCGTCAGCGATGCTGCGCGTCGTTTCTCCTGCTCCGGGCGTCGATTCTCCGGTCGCGTTTCCAGCGGCGTCGTTTCTCAGCTGCGGAGCCGGCGTCGCGTCGTTTTCTCAGCCGCGATCGGATTCGCGTCGATCTTTTCTCCGCACGGTGCTCGGTGCGTGTATTTTTGTCCTTAGGCTGCCAGCCTCTCCTTTCAGGGTCCCAGGAACTGGAAGGGCACCACAGAGCAGAGTAGGGGTCTCTCCAGAGACTCCAGGTGCTGGCAGGAAGAAGTCTTTGCTATCCCTGAGACTTCAACAACAGGAGGCAAGCTCTACATCAAGCCCTTGGAGATTTCTTCTTCAAGATGGAAGGCACACAAAGTCCAGTCTTTGCCCTCTTACTCAGGCAGAAGCAGCACTGCAGGAAAGCTCCACAAAGCACAGTCACAGGCAGAGCAGCACTTGTTCCTCAGCGATCAGCTCTTCTCCAGGCAGAGGTTCCCCTTTATTCCAGAAATGTTTCTAAAGTTTGTAAGTTTGGGTGCCCTTCTTATACCCATTTTAGTCTTTGAAGTCACCTTCCTTCAAAGGGGACTCACACCTTCTTGTGAAATCCTGCCTTGCCCAGGCAAGGCCTCAGACACACACCAGGGGGCTGGAGACAGCATTGTCAGAGGCAGGCACAGTCCTTTCAGATGAGAGTGACCACTCCACCCCTCCCTCCTAGCAGAGATGGCTAATCAGGAATGCAGATCACACCCCAGCTCCCTTTGTGTCACTGTCTGGTGTGAGGTGAAAAACAACCCAACTGTCAAACTGACCCAGACAGGGAATCCACAAACAAGGCAGAGCCACAGAATGGTTTAAGCAAGAAAATGCTCACTTTCTAAAAGTGGCATTTCCAAACTCACAATCTCAAAATCAACTTTACTAAAAGATGTATTTTTAAATTGTGAGTTCAGGGATCCCAAACTCCACCTGTCCATCTACTCTCTAGGGGAATCTACACTTTAATCATATTTAAAGGTAGCCCCCATATTATCCTATGAGAGAGAGACAGACCTTGCAACAGTGAAAACGAAATTGGCAGTATTTCACTGTCAGGACATATAAACCACATTACTATATGTCTTACCTTATCCATACACTGCACCCTGCCCTTGGGGCTACCTAGGGCATACCTTAGGGGTGCCTTACATGTAAGGAAAGGGAAGGTTTAGGCCTGGCAAGTGGGTACACTTGCCAAGTCGACTTTACAGTGTAAAAATACACACACAGACACTGCAGTGGCAGGTCTGAGACATGATTACAGAGCTACTTATGTGGGTGGCACAACCAGTGCTGCAGGCCCACTAGTAGCATTTGATTTACAGGCCCTGGCACCTCTAGTGCACCTTACTAGGGACTTACTAGTAAATCAAATATGCCAATCATGGATAAACCACTTACATACAATTTAAACAGGAGAGCATATGCACTTTAGCACTGGTTAGCAGTGGTAAAGTGCTCAGAGTTGAAAAGCCAACAGCAACATGTCAGAAAAAAATAGGAGGCAGGAGGCGAAAAAGTCTGGGGATGACCCTGCATCAGCAAAAGTCCAACAATCAATATAACTACATCTCGAGACAGAAAGGAATTTAAAAAACAATCTGCCCATTTGAATAACCAGCAGAGATTTAAGGACGTACAAATTGGAATGTGACAATTTCAGAGTTCCTCATTCATAAGAAGTCTGTGAGATAGTATATCAGAAAGATCTCAAGTTTATAGCAAAAATGGTTGTAAGGGTGATTTATACCACACAATCGCAACTAGGTGCCTCAATCTGCAAGAGACCAGTCCTTGACAGATTACACAACTGGGGCAACAGCAAAGGCAGCAATTGTGTCAATCCTTTATGATTCTTCTCTAGTACTATACTTTTTCTGAGGGACAATTTGCATTATTCCTGGAGAAAATCATAGAGCTTCTACCCATGCATAGTTTCTGCTTTCTGCACGCACACACTCCCTGCACTGAGTCTACCCACAGTTCTGTTCGGAATGATTGTGCCATGACATATTGTTGTATACGTATTGCATATCCGTGGCATTTATGAAGAGGTACTTTGGTATGGCAGAAAGACAGAAAAGTAGCAATGCTGAAGGTATAACATGACTGATTGTGCAGTTTGCATTGGGCTTTCTTAATGAGTGAGAGTGAAATGATTATTGTAAGAGTGTATTTCCAGTTTGAATGTAAATATAAGTTGGGTGCTGTGACAAAAAGACTCGACCATGAAGGGACTCGAACCCTCAATCTTCTGTTCCGAAGCCTTATCCATTAGGCCACATGGTCACTGACTGCAATAAGTTTGGGTGTTTAGGGTTAGGTGGTATGAATGGATGTGGAACAGATCAATTACAGGTGCGCAGGACAGGATCCCATACCGTTCTTCATCTTCTTTCCATCAAAGGAGTTTTTTCAAACAATATCTAGATAATTTCCAAAGTTTCATATCTTATGATGTGATTTTTTGCCGTTAATCCTCCTTCTTCTTTTATTGAATACTCTGTTTTATGCTGCAATGGTATTTTTGGATTATTTGAAAAGAGAATGAAACTGCTTTGACAGTAGTTCAGACTTCCCATTTATTGACTTGCTAATTTGCTCCCTGAATTAGCTTATACAAGTGACATGAACAGGGCCTTGACCTAAGCACGTACCTGAAAGGCTGTCACCACCTCTGGAAATAAAATTCACAGCAGCTCAAAACATTCATTTTGAAAGAGAATATTTCAAGTGAGTCCAAGTTTAATTTCAATAAAGAAAGCTGTATAAAATGACACGCTGCGCATTTGGGTAACCAACATGACACTTTTCAGTGAAGAAGTGGAATGGTTCTGTTGCAATATACTATCACCCTGGCAAGCTGCTACGAGGAAGAGTAAACAATATGATTAGGTTTCAGCAAAAATGTATTAGTTCAGGGTGTGCACCTCAGATAGACTTAAACTTACACACCCTGGTCTGTGAGAGTAGTGCCCTATCCATTGCGGCATTGAGGGTAATCTGCAAGACAGAGTTCCAAAATCATCCTTTCATCTCAGTTCATGGCTACATACAGTATTTCTGCAGTCATTTGTTTCACTTTTCTGTCTTTAATTAAACTGACCATTTTAAACCTCCGGCACCCACCACTTCAATCTTACCGTTTTTGTGCTATCATAGGGCCTTGGAACTTTTGGCAAGTGGACAGAAGCAGTCAGAGAACCACATCACAATACATACTCCTTTGCCTGATACCTTTCACAACAAACTGCTCTTGGAAAAAGACGTTAACCGGTTCTTGCTCTCAGACAGACACAGAAAGCCTATCACCACCTCTACGAACATATTTCAATCAAACCAATATATATCATTCAACAATTATGCCTCTGTATCAATATAACTACAACTCGAGACAGAAAGGAATTTAAAAAACAATCTGCCCTTTTGAATAACCAGCATAGTTTTAAGGACGTACAAATTGGAATGTGACAATTTCAGAGTTCCTCATTCATAAGAAGTCTGTGAGATAGTATCCCAGAACGATCTCAAGTTTATAGCAAAAATGGTTGTAAGGGTGATTTTTACCACACAATTGCAACTAAGTGCCTCAATCTGCAAGAGACCAGTCCTTGACAGATTACACAACTGGGGCAACAGCAAAGGCAGCAATTGTGTCAATCGTTTATGATTCTTCTCTAGTACTATACTTTTTCTGAGGGACAATTTGCATTATTCCTGGAGAAAATCATAGAGCTTCTACCCATGCATAGTTTCTGCTTTCTGCACGCACACACTCCCTGCACTGAGTCTACCCACAGTTCTGTTCGGAATGATTGTGCCATGACATATTGTTGTATACGTATTGCATATCCGTGGCATTTATGAAGAGGTACTTTGGTATGGCAGAAAGACAGAAAAGTAGCAATGCTGAAGGTATAACATGACTGATTGTGCAGTTTGCATTGGCCTTTCTTAATGAGTGAGAGTGAAATGAGTATTGTAAGAGTGTGTTTCCAGTTTGTATGTAAAGATAAGTTGGGTGCTGTAACAAAAAGACTCAACCATGAAGGGACTCGAACCCTCAATCTTCTGATCCGAAGTCAGACGCCTTATCCATTAGGCCACATGGTCACTGACTGCAATATGTTTGGGTGTTTAGTGTTAGGTGGTATGAATGGATGTGGAACATATCAATTACAGGTGCGCAGGACAGGATCCCATACCGTTCTTCATCTTCTTTCCATCAAAGGAGTTTTTTCAAACAATATCTAGATAATTTCCAACGTTTCATATCTTATGATGTGCTTTTTTGCCGTTAATCCTCCTTCTTCTTTTATTGAATACTCTGTTTTATGCTGCAATGGTATTTTTGGATTATTTGAAAAGAGAATGAAACTGCTTTGACAGTAGTTCAGACTTCCCATTTCTTGACTTGCTAATTTGCTCCCTGAATTAACTTATACAAGTGACATGAACAGGGCCTTGACCTAAGCACGTACCTGAAAGCCTGTCACCACCTCTAGAAATAAAATTCACAGCAGCTCAAAACATTCATTTTGAAAGAGAATATTTCAAGTGAGTCCAAGTTTAATTTCAATAAAGAAAGTTGTATAAAATGACACGCTGCACATTTGGGTAACCAGCATGACTCTTTTCAGTGAAGAAGTGGAATCGTTCTGTTGCAATATACTATCACCCTGGCAAGCTGCTACGAGGAAGAGTAAACAATATGATTAGGTTTCAGCAAAAATGTATTAGTTCAGGGTGTGCACCTCCGATAGACTTAAACTTACACACCCTGGTCTGTGAGAGTAGTGCCCTATCCATTGCGGCATTGAGGGTAATCTGCAAGACAGAGTTCCAAAATCATCCTTTCATCTCAGTTCATGGCCCCATACAGTATTTCTGCAGTCATTCGTTTCACTTTTCTGTCTTTAATTAAACTGACCATTTTAAACCTCCGGCACACACCACTTCAATCTTACAGTTTTTGTGCTATCAGAGGACCTTGGAACTTTTGGCAAGTGGACAGAAGCAGTCAGAGAACCACATCACAATACATACTCCTTTGTCTGATACCTTTCACAACAAACTGCTCTTGGAAAAAGATGTTAACCGGTCCTTGCTCTCAGACAGACACAGAAAGCCTATCACCACCTCTACGAACATATTTCAATCAAACCAATATATATCATTCAATAATTATGCCTCTGGATCAATATAACTACATCTCGAGACAGAAAGGAATTTAAAAAACAATCTGCCCATTTGAATAACCAGCAGAGTTTTAAGGACGTACAAATTGGAATGTGACAATTTCAGAGTTCCTCATTCATAAAAAGTCTGTGAGATAGTATATCAGAAAGATCTCAAGTTTATAGCAAAAATGGTTGTAAGGGTGATTTATACCACACAATCGCAACTAGGTGCCTCAATCTGCAAGAGACCAGTCCTTGACAGATTACACAACTGGGGCAACAGCAAAGGCAGCAATTGTGTCAATCCTTTATGATTCTTCTCTAGTACTATACTTTTTCTGAGGGACAATTTGCATTATTCCTGGAGAAAATCATAGAGCTTCTACCCATGCATAGTTTCTGCTTTCTGCACGCACACACTCCCTGCAATGAATCTACCCACAGTTCTGTTCAGAATGATTGCGCCATGTCATATTGTTGTATACGTATTGCATATCCGTGGCATTTATGAAGAGGTACTTTGGTATGGCAGAAAGACAGAAAAGTAGCAATGCTGAAGGCATAACGTGACTGATTGTGCAGTTTGCATTGGGCTTTCTTAATGAGTGAGAGTGAAAGGAGTATTGTAAGAGTGTGTTTCCAGTTTGTATGTAAAGATAAGTTGGGTGCTGTGAGAAAAAGACTCAACCATGAAGGGACTCGAACCCTCAATCTTCTGATCCGAAGTCAGACACCTTATCCATTAGGCCACATGGTCACTGACTGCAATATGTTTGGGTGTTTAGGGTTAGGTGGTATGAATGGATGTGGAACATATCAATTACAGGTGCGCAGGACAGGATCCCATACCGTTCTTCATCTTCTTTCCATCAAAGGAGTTTTTTCAAACAATATCTAGATAATTTCCAAAGTTTCATATCTTATGCTGTGCTTTTTTGCCGTTAATCCTCCTTCTTCTTTTATTGAATACTCTGTTTTATGCTGCAATGGTATTTTTGGATTATTTGAAAAGAGAATGAAACTGCTTTGACAGTAGTTCAGACTTCCCATTTATTGACTTGCTAATTTGCTCCCTGAATTAGCTTATACAAGTGACATGAACAGGGCCTTGACCTAAGCACGTACCTGAAAGCCTGTCACCACCTCTAGAAATAAAATTCACAGCAGCTCAAAACATTCATTTTGAAAGAGAATATTTCAAGTGAGTCCAAGTTTAATTTCAATAAAGAAAGTTGTATAAAATGACACGCTGCACATTTGGGTAACCAGCATGACTCTTTTCAGTGAAGAAGTGGAATGGTTCTGTTGCAATATACTATCACCCTGGCAAGCTGCTACGAGGAAGAGTAAACAATATGATTAGGTTTCAGCAAAAATGTATTAGTTCAGGGTGTGCACCTCCGATAGACTTAAACTTACACACCCTGGTCTGTGAGAGTAGTGCCCTATCCATTGCGGCATTGAGGGTAATCTGCAAGACAGAGTTCCAAAATCATCCTTTCATATCAGTTCATGGCCACATACAGTATTTCTGCAGTCATTCGTTTCACTTTTCTGTCTTTAATTAAACTGACCATTTTAAACCTCCGGCACACACCACTTCAATCTTACAGTTTTTGTGCTATCATAGGGCCTTGGAACTTTTGGCAAGTGGACAGAAGCAGTCAGAGAACCACATCACAATACATACTCCTTTGTCTGATACCTTTCACAACAAACTGCTCTTGGAAAAAGACGTTAACCGGTCCTTGCTCTCAGACAGACACAGAAAGCCTATCACCACCTCTACGAACATATTTCAATCAAACCAATATATATCATTCAATAATTATGCCTCTGTATCAATATAACTACAACTCGAGACAGAAAGGAATTTAAAAAACAATCTGCCCATTTGAATAACCAGCAGAGTTTTAAGGACGTACAAATTGGAATGTGACAATTTCAGAGTTCCTCATTCATAAGAAGTCTGTGAGATAGTATCTCAGAAAGATCTCAAGTTTATAGCAAAAATGGTTGTAAGGGTGATTTATACCACACAATCGCAACTAGGTGCCTCAATCTGCAAGAGACCAGTCCTTGACAGATTACACAACTGGGGCAACAGCAAAGGCAGCAATTGTGTCAATCCTTTATGATTCTTCTCTAGTACTATACTTTTTCTGAGGGACAATTTGCATTATTCCTGGAGAAAATCATAGAGCTTCTACCCATGCATAGTTTCTGCTTTCTGCACGCACACACTCCCTGCACTGAGTCTACCCACAGTTCTGTTCGGAATGATTGTGCCATGACATATTGTTGTATACGTATTGCATATCCGTGGCATTTATGAAGAGGTACTTTGGTATGGCAGAAAGACAGAAAAGTAGCAATGCTGAAGGTATAACATGACTGATTGTGCAGTTTGCATTGGGCTTTCTTAAAGAGTGAGAGTGAAATGATTATTGTAAGAGTGTATTTCCAATTTGTATGTAAAGATAAGTTGGGTGCTGTGACAAAAAGACTCAACCATGAAGGGACTCGAACCCTCAATCTTCTGATCCGAAGTCAGACGCCTTATCCATTAGGCCACATGGTCACTGACTGCAATAAGTTTAGGTGTTTAGGGTTAGGTGGTATGAATGGATGTGGAACATATCAATTACAGGTGCGCAGGACAGGATCCCATACCGTTCTTCATCTTCTTTCCATCAAAGGAGTTTTTTCAAACAATATCTAGATAATTTCCAAAGTTTCATATCTTATGATGTGCTTTTTTGCCGTTAATCCTCCTTCTTCTTTTATTGAATACTCTGTTTTATGCTGCAATGGTATTTTTGGATTATTTGAAAAGAGAATGAAACTGCTTTGACAGTAGTTCAGACTTCCCATTTCTTGACTTGCTAATTTGCTCCCTGAATTAGCTTATACAAGTGACATGAACAGGGCCTTGACCTAAGCACGTACCTGAAAGCCTGTCACCACCTCTAGAAATAAAATTCACAGCAGCTCAAAACATTCATTTTGAAAGAGAATATTTCAAGTGAGTCCAAGTTTAATTTCAATAAAGAAAGTTGTATAAAATGACACGCTGCACATTTGGGTAACCAGCATGACTCTTTTCAGTGAAGAAGTGGAATGGTTCTGTTGCAATATACTATCACCCTGGCAAGCTGCTACGAGGAAGAGTAAACAATATGATTAGGTTTCAGCAAAAATGTATTAGTTCAGGGTGTGCACCTCCGATAGACTTAAACTTACACACCCTGGTCTGTGAGAGTAGTGCCCTATCCATTGCGGCATTGAGGGTAATCTGCAAGACAGAGTTCCAAAATCATCCTTTCATCTCAGTTCATGGCCACATACAGTATTTCTGCAGACATTCGTTTCACTTTTCTGTCTTTAATTAAACTGACCATTTTAAACCTCCGGCACACACCACTTCAATCTTACAGTTTTTGTGCTATCATAGGACCTTGGAACTTTTGGCAAGTGGACAGAAGCAGTCAGAGAACCACATCACAATACATACTCCTTTGTCTGATACCTTTCACAACAAACTGCTCTTGGAAAAAGACGTTAACCGGTCCTTGCTCTCAGACAGACACAGAAAGCCTATCACCACCTCTACGAACATATTTCAATCAAACCAATATATATCATTCAACAATTATGCCTCTGTATCAATATAACTACAACTCGAGACAGAAAGGAATTTAAAAAACAATCTGCCCTTTTGAATAACCAGCATAGTTTTAAGGACGTACAAATTGGAATGTGACAATTTCAGAGTTCCTCATTCATAAGAAGTCTGTGAGATAGTATCTCAGAAAGATCTCAAGTTTATAGCAAAAATGGTTGTAAGGGTGATTTTTACCACACAATTGCAACTAAGTGCCTCAATCTGCAAGAGACCAGTCCTTGACAGATTACACAACTGGGGCAACAGCAAAGGCAGCAATTGTGTCAATCGTTTATGATTCTTCTCTAGTACTATACTTTTTCTGAGGGACAATTTGCATTATTCCTGGAGAAAATCATAGAGCTTCTACCCATGCATAGTTTCTGCTTTCTGCACGCACACACTCCCTGCAATGAATCTACCCACAGTTCTGTTCAGAATGATTGCGCCATGTCATATTGTTGTATACGTATTGCATATCCGTGGCATTTATGAAGAGGTACTTTGGTATGGCAGAAAGACAGAAAAGTAGCAATGCTGAAGGCATAACGTGACTGATTGTGCAGTTTGCATTGGGCTTTCTTAATGAGTGAGAGTGAAAGGAGTATTGTAAGAGTGTGTTTCCAGTTTGTATGTAAAGATAAGTTGGGTGCTGTGAGAAAAAGACTCAACCATGAAGGGACTCGAACCCTCAATCTTCTGATCCGAAGTCAGACGCCTTATCCATTAGGCCACATGGTCACTGACTGCAATAAGTTTGGGTGTTTAGGGTTAGGTGGTATGAATGGATGTGGAACATATCAATTACAGGTGCGCAGGACAGGATCCCATACCGTTCTTCATCTTCTTTCCATCAAAGGAGTTTTTTCAAACAATATCTAGATAATTTCCAAAGTTTCATATCTTATGCTGTGCTTTTTTGCCGTTAATCCTCCTTCTTCTTTTATTGAATACTCTGTTTGATGCTGCAATGGTATTTTTGGATTATTTGAAAAGAGAATGAAACTGCTTTGACAGTAGTTCAGACTTCCCATTTATTGACTTGCTAATTTGCTCCCTGAATTAGCTCATACAAGTGACATGAACAGGGCCTTGACCTAAGCACGTACCTGAAAGCCTGTCACCACCTGTAGAAATAAAATTCACAGCAGCTCAAAACATTCATTTTGAAAGAGAATATTTCAAGTGAGTCCAAGTTTAATTTCAATAAAGAAAGTTGTATAAAATGACACGCTGCACATTTGGGTAACCAGCATGACTCTTTTCAGTGAAGAAGTGGAATTGTTCTGTTGCAATATACTATCACCCTGGCAAGCTGCTACGAGGAAGAGTAAACAATATGATTAGGTTTCAGCAAAAATGTATTAGTTCAGGGTGTGCACCTCTGATAGACTTAAACTTACACACCCTGGTCTGTGAGAGTAGTGCCCTATCCATTGCGGCATTGAGGGTAATCTGCAAGACAGAGTTCCAAAATCATCCTTTCATCTCAGTTCATGGCCACATACAGTATTTCTGCAGTCATTCGTTTCACTTTTCTGTCTTTAATTAAACTGACCATTTTAAACCTCCGGCACACACCACTTCAATCTTACAGTTTTTGTGCTATCATAGGGCCATGGAACTTTTGGCAAGTGGACAGAAGGAGTCAGAGAACCACATCACAATACATACTCCTTTGTCTGATACCTTTCACAACAAACTGCTCTTGGAAAAAGACGTTAACCGGTCCTTGCTCTCAGACAGACACAGAAAGCCTATCACCACCTCTACGAACATATTTCAATCAATCCAATATATATCATTCAACAATTATGCCTCTGTATCAATATAACTACAACTCGAGACAGAAAGGAATTTAAAAAACAATCTGCCCTTTTGAATAACCAGCATAGTTTTAAGGACGTACAAATTGGAATGTGACAATTTCAGAGTTCCTCATTCATAAGAAGTCTGTGAGATAGTATCTCAGAAAGATCTCAAGTTTATAGCAAAAATGGTTGTAAGGGTGATTTTTACCACACAATTGCAACTAAGTGCCTCAATCTGCAAGAGACCAGTCCTTGACAGATTACACAACTGGGGCAACAGCAAAGGCAGCAATTGTGTCAATCGTTTATGATTCTTCTCTAGTACTATACTTTTTCTGAGGGACAATTTGCATTATTCCTGGAGAAAATCATAGAGCTTCTACCCATGCATAGTTTCTGCTTTCTGCACGCACACACTCCCTGCAATGAATCTACCCACAGTTCTGTTCAGAATGATTGCGCCATGTCATATTGTTGTATACGTATTGCATATCCGTGGCATTTATGAAGAGGTACTTTGGTATGGCAGAAAGACAGAAAAGTAGCAATGCTGAAGGCATAACGTGACTGATTGTGCAGTTTGCATTGGGCTTTCTTAATGAGTGAGAGTGAAAGGAGTATTGTAAGAGTGTGTTTCCAGTTTGTATGTAAAGATAAGTTGGGTGCTGTGAGAAAAAGACTTAACCATGAAGGGACTCGAACCCTCAATCTTCTGATCCGAAGTCAGACGCCTTATCCATTAGGCCACATGCTCACTGACTGCAATAAGTTTGGGTGTTTAGGGTTAGGTGGTATGAATGGATGTGGAACATATCAATTACAGGTGCGCAGGACAGGATCCCATACCGTTCTTCATCTTCTTTCCATCAAAGGAGTTTTTTCAAACAATATCTAGATAATTTCCAAAGTTTCATATCTTATGATGTGCTTTTTTGCCGTTAATCCTCCTTCTTCTTTTATTGAATACTCTGTTTTATGCTGCAATGGTATTTTTGGATTATTTGAAAAGAGAATGAAACTGCTTTGACAGTAGTTCAGACTTCCCATTTATTGACTTGCTAATTTGCTCCCTGAATTAGCTTATACAAGTGACATGAACAGGGCCTTGACCTAAGCACGTACCTGAAAGGCTGTCACCACCTCTGGAAATAAAATTCACAGCAGCTCAAAACATTCATTTTGAAAGAGAATATTTCAAGTGAGTCCAAGTTTAATTTCAATAAAGAAAGCTGTATAAAATGACACGCTGCACATTTGGGTAACCAACATGACACTTTTCAGTGAAGAAGTGGAATGGTTCTGTTGCAATATACTATCACCCTGGCAAGCTGCTACGAGGAAGAGTAAACAATATGATTAGGTTTCAGCAAAAATGTATTAGTTCAGGGTGTGCACCTCAGATAGACTTAAACTTACACACCCTGGTCTGTGAGAGTAATGCCCTATCCATTGCGGCATTGAGGGTAATCTGCAAGACAGAGTTCCAAAATCATCCTTTCATCTCAGTTCATGGCTACATACAGTATTTCTGCAGTCATTCGTTTCACTTTTCTGTCTTTAATTAAACTGACCATTTTAAACCTCCGGCACCCACCACTTCAATCTTACCGTTTTTGTGCTATCATAGGGCCTTGGAACTTTTGGCAAGTGGACAGAAGCAGTCAGAGAACCACATCACAATACATACTGCTTTGCCTGATACCTTTCACAACAAACTGCTCTTGGAAAAAGACGTTAACCGGTTCTTGCTCTCAGACAGACACAGAAAGCCTATCACCACCTCTACGAACATATTTCAATCAAACCAATATATATCATTCAACAATTATGCCTCTGTATCAATATAACTACAACTCGAGACAGAAAGGAATTTAAAAAACAATCTGCCCTTTTGAATAACCAGCATAGTTTTAAGGACGTACAAATTGGAATGTGACAATTTCAGAGTTCCTCATTCATAAGAAGTCTGTGAGATAGTATCTCAGAAAGATCTCAAGTTTATAGCAAAAATGGTTGTAAGGGTGATTTTTACCACACAATTGCAACTAAGTGCCTCAATCTGCAAGAGACCAGTCCTTGACAGATTACACAACTGGGGCAACAGCAAAGGCAGCAATTGTGTCAATCGTTTATGATTCTTCTCTAGTACTATACTTTTTCTGAGGGACAATTTGCATTATTCCTGGAGAAAATCATAGAGCTTCTACCCATGCATAGTTTCTGCTTTCTGCACGCACACACTCCCTGCAATGAATCTACCCACAGTTCTGTTCAGAATGATTGCGCCATGTCATATTGTTGTATACGTATTGCATATCCGTGGCATTTATGAAGAGGTACTTTGGTATGGCAGAAAGACAGAAAAGTAGCAATGCTGAAGGCATAACGTGACTGATTGTGCAGTTTGCATTGGTCTTTCTTAATGAGTGAGAGTGAAAGGAGTATTGTAAGAGTGTGTTTCCAGTTTGTATGTAAAGATAAGTTGGGTGCTGTGAGAAAAAGACTCAACCATGAAGGAACTCGAACCCTCAATCTTCTGATCCAAAGTCAGACGCCTTATCCATTAGGCCACATGGTCACTGACTGCAACAAGTTTGGGTGTTTAGGGTTAGGTGGTATGAATGGATGTGGAACATATCAATTACAGGTGCGCAGGACAGGATCCCATACCGTTCTTCATCTTCTTTCCATCAAAGGAGTTTTTTCAAACAATATCTAGATAATTTCCAAAGTTTCATATCTTATGATGTGCTTTTTTGCCGTTAATCCTCCTTCTTCTTTTATTGAATACTCTGTTTTATGCTGCAATGGTATTTTTGGATTATTTGAAAAGAGAATGAAACTGCTTTGACAGTAGTTCAGACTTCCCATTTATTGACTTGCTAATTTGCTCCCTGAATTAGCTTGTACAAGTGACATGAACAGGGCCTTGACCTAAGCACGTACCTGAAAGCCTGTCACCACCTCTAGAAATAAAATTCACAGCAGCTCAAAACATTCATTTTGAAAGAGAATATTTCAAGTGAGTCCAAGTTTAATTTCAATAAAGAAAGTTGTATAAAATGACACGCTGCACATTTGGGTAACCAGCATGACTCTTTTCAGTGAAGAAGTGGAATGGTTCTGTTGCAATATACTATCACCCTGGGAAGCTGCTACGAGGAAGAGTAAACAATATGATTAGGTTTCAGCAAAAATGTATTAGTTCAGGGTGTGCACCTCCGATAGACTTAAACTTACACACCCTGGTCTGTGAGAGTAGTGCCCTATCCATTGCGGCATTGAGGGTAATCTGCAAGACAGAGTTCCAAAATCATCCTTTCATCTCAGTTCATGGCCACATACAGTATTTCTGCAGTCATTCGTTTCACTTTTCTGTCTTTAATTAAACTGACCATTTTAAACCTCCGGCACACACCACTTCAATCTTACAGTTTTTGTGCTATCATAGGACCTTGGAACTTTTGGCAAGTGGACAGAAGCAGTCAGAGAACCACATCACAATACATACTCCTTTGTCTGATACCTTTCACAACAAACTGCTCTTGGAAAAAGACGTTAACCTGTCCTTGCTCTCAGACAGACACAGAAAGCCTGTCACCACCTCTACGAACATATTTCAATCAAACCAATATATATCATTCAATAATTATGCCTCTGTATCAATATAACTACATCTCGAGACAGAAAGGAATTTAAAAAACAATCTGCCCATTTGAATAACCAGCAGAGTTTTAAGGACGTACAAATTGGAATGTGACAATTTCAGAGTTCCTCATTCATAAGAAGTCTGTGAGATAGTATATCAGAAAGATCTCAAGTTTATAGCAAAAATGGTTGTAAGGGTGATTTATACCACACAATCGCAACTAGGTGCCTCAATCTGCAAGAGACCAGTCCTTGACAGATTACACAACATGGGCAACAGCAAAGGCAGCAATTGTGTCAATCCTTTATGATTCTTCTCTAGTACTATACTTTTTCTGAGGGACAATTTGCATTATTCCTGGAGAAAATCATAGAGCTTCTACCCATGCATAGTTTCTGCTTTCTGCACGCACACACTCCCTGCAATGAATCTACCCACAGTTCTGTTCAGAATGATTGCGCCATGTCATATTGTTGTATACGTATTGCATATCCGTGGCATTTATGAAGAGGTACTTTGGTATGGCAGAAAGACAGAAAAGTAGCAATGCTGAAGGCATAACGTGACTGATTGTGCAGTTTGCATTGGGCTTTCTTAATGAGTGAGAGTGAAAGGAGTATTGTAAGAGTGTGTTTCCAGTTTGTATGTAAAGATAAGTTGGGTGCAGTGAGAAAAAGACTCAACCATGAAGGGACTCGAACCCTCAATCTTCTGATCAGAAGTCAGACACCTTATCCATTAGGCCACATGGTCACTGACTGCAATATGTTTGGGTGTTTAGGGTTAGGTGGTATGAATGGATGTGGAACATATCAATTACAGGTGCGCAGGACAGGATCCCATACCGTTCTTCATCTTCTTTCCATCAAAGGAGTTTTTTCAAACAATATCTAGATAATTTCCAAAGTTTCATATCTTATGCTGTGCTTTTTTGCCGTTAATCCTCCTTCTTCTTTTATTGAATACTCTGTTTTATGCTGCAATGGTATTTTTGGATTATTTGAAAAGAGAATGAAACTGCTTTGACAGTAGTTCAGACTTCCCATTTATTGACTTGCTAATTTGCTCCCTGAATTAGCTCATACAAGTGACATGAACAGGGCCTTGACCTAAGCACGTACCTGAAAGCCTGTCACCACCTGTAGAAATAAAATTCACAGCAGCTCAAAACATTCATTTTGAAAGAGAATATTTCAAGTGAGTCCAAGTTTAATTTCAATAAAGAAAGTTGTATAAAATGACACGCTGCACATTTGGGTAACCAGCATGACTCTTTTCAGTGAAGAAGTGGAATTGTTCTGTTGCAATATACTATCACCCTGGCAAGCTGCTACGAGGAAGAGTAAACAATATGATTAGGTTTCAGCAAAAATGTATTAGTTCAGGGTGTGCACCTCTGATAGACTTAAACTTACACACCCTGGTCTGTGAGAGTAGTGCCCTATCCATTGCGGCATTGAGGGTAATCTGCAAGACAGAGTTCCAAAATCATCCTTTCATCTCAGTTCATGGCCACATACAGTATTTCTGCAGTCATTCGTTTCACTTTTCTGTCTTTAATTAAACTGACCATTTTAAACCTCCGGCACACACCACTTCAATCTTACAGTTTTTGTGCTATCATAGGGCCATGGAACTTTTGGCAAGTGGACAGAAGGAGTCAGAGAACCACATCACAATACATACTCCTTTGTCTGATACCTTTCACAACAAACTGCTCTTGGAAAAAGACGTTAACCGGTCCTTGCTCTCAGACAGACACAGAAAGCCTATCACCACCTCTACGAACATATTTCAATCAATCCAATATATATCATTCAACAATTATGCCTCTGTATCAATATAACTACAACTCGAGACAGAAAGGAATTTAAAAAACAATCTGCCCTTTTGAATAACCAGCATAGTTTTAAGGACGTACAAATTGGAATGTGACAATTTCAGAGTTCCTCATTCATAAGAAGTCTGTGAGATAGTATCTCAGAAAGATCTCAAGTTTATAGCAAAAATGGTTGTAAGGGTGATTTTTACCACACAATTGCAACTAAGTGCCTCAATCTGCAAGAGACCAGTCCTTGACAGATTACACAACTGGGGCAACAGCAAAGGCAGCAATTGTGTCAATCGTTTATGATTCTTCTCTAGTACTATACTTTTTCTGAGGGACAATTTGCATTATTCCTGGAGAAAATCATAGAGCTTCTACCCATGCATAGTTTCTGCTTTCTGCACGCACACACTCCCTGCAATGAATCTACCCACAGTTCTGTTCAGAATGATTGCGCCATGTCATATTGTTGTATACGTATTGCATATCCGTGGCATTTATGAAGAGGTACTTTGGTATGGCAGAAAGACAGAAAAGTAGCAATGCTGAAGGCATAACGTGACTGATTGTGCAGTTTGCATTGGGCTTTCTTAATGAGTGAGAGTGAAAGGAGTATTGTAAGAGTGTGTTTCCAGTTTGTATGTAAAGATAAGTTGGGTGCTGTGAGAAAAAGACTTAACCATGAAGGGACTCGAACCCTCAATCTTCTGATCCGAAGTCAGACGCCTTATCCATTAGGCCACATGCTCACTGACTGCAATAAGTTTGGGTGTTTAGGGTTAGGTGGTATGAATGGATGTGGAACATATCAATTACAGGTGCGCAGGACAGGATCCCATACCGTTCTTCATCTTCTTTCCATCAAAGGAGTTTTTTCAAACAATATCTAGATAATTTCCAAAGTTTCATATCTTATGATGTGCTTTTTTGCCGTTAATCCTCCTTCTTCTTTTATTGAATACTCTGTTTTATGCTGCAATGGTATTTTTGGATTATTTGAAAAGAGAATGAAACTGCTTTGACAGTAGTTCAGACTTCCCATTTATTGACTTGCTAATTTGCTCCCTGAATTAGCTTATACAAGTGACATGAACAGGGCCTTGACCTAAGCACGTACCTGAAAGGCTGTCACCACCTCTGGAAATAAAATTCACAGCAGCTCAAAACATTCATTTTGAAAGAGAATATTTCAAGTGAGTCCAAGTTTAATTTCAATAAAGAAAGCTGTATAAAATGACACGCTGCACATTTGGGTAACCAACATGACACTTTTCAGTGAAGAAGTGGAATGGTTCTGTTGCAATATACTATCACCCTGGCAAGCTGCTACGAGGAAGAGTAAACAATATGATTAGGTTTCAGCAAAAATGTATTAGTTCAGGGTGTGCACCTCAGATAGACTTAAACTTACACACCCTGGTCTGTGAGAGTAATGCCCTATCCATTGCGGCATTGAGGGTAATCTGCAAGACAGAGTTCCAAAATCATCCTTTCATCTCAGTTCATGGCTACATACAGTATTTCTGCAGTCATTCGTTTCACTTTTCTGTCTTTAATTAAACTGACCATTTTAAACCTCCGGCACCCACCACTTCAATCTTACCGTTTTTGTGCTATCATAGGGCCTTGGAACTTTTGGCAAGTGGACAGAAGCAGTCAGAGAACCACATCACAATACATACTGCTTTGCCTGATACCTTTCACAACAAACTGCTCTTGGAAAAAGACGTTAACCGGTTCTTGCTCTCAGACAGACACAGAAAGCCTATCACCACCTCTACGAACATATTTCAATCAAACCAATATATATCATTCAACAATTATGCCTCTGTATCAATATAACTACAACTCGAGACAGAAAGGAATTTAAAAAACAATCTGCCCTTTTGAATAACCAGCATAGTTTTAAGGACGTACAAATTGGAATGTGACAATTTCAGAGTTCCTCATTCATAAGAAGTCTGTGAGATAGTATCTCAGAAAGATCTCAAGTTTATAGCAAAAATGGTTGTAAGGGTGATTTTTACCACACAATTGCAACTAAGTGCCTCAATCTGCAAGAGACCAGTCCTTGACAGATTACACAACTGGGGCAACAGCAAAGGCAGCAATTGTGTCAATCGTTTATGATTCTTCTCTAGTACTATACTTTTTCTGAGGGACAATTTGCATTATTCCTGGAGAAAATCATAGAGCTTCTACCCATGCATAGTTTCTGCTTTCTGCACGCACACACTCCCTGCAATGAATCTACCCACAGTTCTGTTCAGAATGATTGCGCCATGTCATATTGTTGTATACGTATTGCATATCCGTGGCATTTATGAAGAGGTACTTTGGTATGGCAGAAAGACAGAAAAGTAGCAATGCTGAAGGCATAACGTGACTGATTGTGCAGTTTGCATTGGTCTTTCTTAATGAGTGAGAGTGAAAGGAGTATTGTAAGAGTGTGTTTCCAGTTTGTATGTAAAGATAAGTTGGGTGCTGTGAGAAAAAGACTCAACCATGAAGGAACTCGAACCCTCAATCTTCTGATCCGAAGTCAGACGCCTTATCCATTAGGCCACATGGTCACTGACTGCAACAAGTTTGGGTGTTTAGGGTTAGGTGGTATGAATGGATGTGGAACATATCAATTACAGGTGCGCAGGACAGGATCCCATACCGTTCTTCATCTTCTTTCCATCAAAGGAGTTTTTTCAAACAATATCTAGATAATTTCCAAAGTTTCATATCTTATGATGTGCTTTTTTGCCGTTAATCCTCCTTCTTCTTTTATTGAATACTCTGTTTTATGCTGCAATGGTATTTTTGGATTATTTGAAAAGAGAATGAAACTGCTTTGACAGTAGTTCAGACTTCCCATTTATTGACTTGCTAATTTGCTCCCTGAATTAGCTTGTACAAGTGACATGAACAGGGCCTTGACCTAAGCACGTACCTGAAAGCCTGTCACCACCTCTAGAAATAAAATTCACAGCAGCTCAAAACATTCATTTTGAAAGAGAATATTTCAAGTGAGTCCAAGTTTAATTTCAATAAAGAAAGTTGTATAAAATGACACGCTGCACATTTGGGTAACCAGCATGACTCTTTTCAGTGAAGAAGTGGAATGGTTCTGTTGCAATATACTATCACCCTGGGAAGCTGCTACGAGGAAGAGTAAACAATATGATTAGGTTTCAGCAAAAATGTATTAGTTCAGGGTGTGCACCTCCGATAGACTTAAACTTACACACCCTGGTCTGTGAGAGTAGTGCCCTATCCATTGCGGCATTGAGGGTAATCTGCAAGACAGAGTTCCAAAATCATCCTTTCATCTCAGTTCATGGCCACATACAGTATTTCTGCAGTCATTCGTTTCACTTTTCTGTCTTTAATTAAACTGACCATTTTAAACCTCCGGCACACACCACTTCAATCTTACAGTTTTTGTGCTATCATAGGACCTTGGAACTTTTGGCAAGTGGACAGAAGCAGTCAGAGAACCACATCACAATACATACTCCTTTGTCTGATACCTTTCACAACAAACTGCTCTTGGAAAAAGACGTTAACCTGTCCTTGCTCTCAGACAGACACAGAAAGCCTGTCACCACCTCTACGAACATATTTCAATCAAACCAATATATATCATTCAATAATTATGCCTCTGTATCAATATAACTACATCTCGAGACAGAAAGGAATTTAAAAAACAATCTGCCCATTTGAATAACCAGCAGAGTTTTAAGGACGTACAAATTGGAATGTGACAATTTCAGAGTTCCTCATTCATAAGAAGTCTGTGAGATAGTATATCAGAAAGATCTCAAGTTTATAGCAAAAATGGTTGTAAGGGTGATTTATACCACACAATCGCAACTAGGTGCCTCAATCTGCAAGAGACCAGTCCTTGACAGATTACACAACATGGGCAACAGCAAAGGCAGCAATTGTGTCAATCCTTTATGATTCTTCTCTAGTACTATACTTTTTCTGAGGGACAATTTGCATTATTCCTGGAGAAAATCATAGAGCTTCTACCCATGCATAGTTTCTGCTTTCTGCACGCACACACTCCCTGCAATGAATCTACCCACAGTTCTGTTCAGAATGATTGCGCCATGTCATATTGTTGTATACGTATTGCATATCCGTGGCATTTATGAAGAGGTACTTTGGTATGGCAGAAAGACAGAAAAGTAGCAATGCTGAAGGCATAACGTGACTGATTGTGCAGTTTGCATTGGGCTTTCTTAATGAGTGAGAGTGAAAGGAGTATTGTAAGAGTGTGTTTCCAGTTTGTATGTAAAGATAAGTTGGGTGCAGTGAGAAAAAGACTCAACCATGAAGGGACTCGAACCCTCAATCTTCTGATCAGAAGTCAGACACCTTATCCATTAGGCCACATGGTCACTGACTGCAATATGTTTGGGTGTTTAGGGTTAGGTGGTATGAATGGATGTGGAACATATCAATTACAGGTGCGCAGGACAGGATCCCATACCGTTCTTCATCTTCTTTCCATCAAAGGAGTTTTTTCAAACAATATCTAGATAATTTCCAAAGTTTCATATCTTATGCTGTGCTTTTTTGCCGTTAATCCTCCTTCTTCTTTTATTGAATACTCTGTTTTATGCTGCAATGGTATTTTTGGATTATTTGAAAAGAGAATGAAACTGCTTTGACAGTAGTTCAGACTTCCCATTTATTGACTTGCTAATTTGCTCCCTGAATTAGCTCATACAAGTGACATGAACAGGGCCTTGACCTAAGCACGTACCTGAAAGCCTGTCACCACCTGTAGAAATAAAATTCACAGCAGCTCAAAACATTCATTTTGAAAGAGAATATTTCAAGTGAGTCCAAGTTTAATTTCAATAAAGAAAGTTGTATAAAATGACACGCTGCACATTTGGGTAACCAGCATGACTCTTTTCAGTGAAGAAGTGGAATTGTTCTGTTGCAATATACTATCACCCTGGCAAGCTGCTACGAGGAAGAGTAAACAATATGATTAGGTTTCAGCAAAAATGTATTAGTTCAGGGTGTGCACCTCTGATAGACTTAAACTTACACACCCTGGTCTGTGAGAGTAGTGCCCTATCCATTGCGGCATTGAGGGTAATCTGCAAGACAGAGTTCCAAAATCATCCTTTCATCTCAGTTCATGGCCACATACAGTATTTCTGCAGTCATTCGTTTCACTTTTCTGTCTTTAATTAAACTGACCATTTTAAACCTCCGGCACACACCACTTCAATCTTACAGTTTTTGTGCTATCATAGGGCCATGGAACTTTTGGCAAGTGGACAGAAGGAGTCAGAGAACCACATCACAATACATACTCCTTTGTCTGATACCTTTCACAACAAACTGCTCTTGGAAAAAGACGTTAACCGGTCCTTGCTCTCAGACAGACACAGAAAGCCTATCACCACCTCTACGAACATATTTCAATCAAACCAATATATATCATTCAATAATTATGCCTCTGTATCAATATAACTACAACTCGAGACAGAAAGGAATTTAAAAAACAATCTGCCCATTTGAATAACCAGCAGAGTTTTAAGGACGTACAAATTGGAATGTGACAATTTCAGAGTTCCTCATTCATAAGAAGTCTGTGAGATAGTATCTCAGAAAGATCTCAAGTTTATAGCAAAAATGGTTGTAAGGGTGATTTATACCACACAATCAACTAGGGGCCTCAATCTGCAAGAGACCAGTCCTTGACAGATTACACAACTGGGGCAACAGCAAAGGCAGCAATTGTGTCAATCCTTTATGATTCTTCTCTAGTACTATACTTTTTCTGAGGGACAATTTGCATTATTCCTGGAGAAAATCATAGAGCTTCTACCTATGCATAGTTTCTGCTTTCTGCACGCACACACTCCCTGCACTGAGTCTACCCACAGTTCTGTTCGGAATGATTGTGCCATGACATATTGTTGTATACGTATTGCATATCCGTGGCATTTATGAAGAGGTACTTTGGTATGGCAGAAAGACAGAAAAGTAGCAATGCTGAAGGTATAACGTGACTGATTGTGCAGTTTGCATTGGGCTTTCTTAATTAGTGAGAGTGAAAGGAGTATTGTAAGAGTGCGTTTCCAGTTTGTATGTAAAGATAAGTTGGGTGCTGTGAGAAAAAGACTCAACCATGAAGGGACTCGAACCCTCAATCTTCTGACCCGAAGTCAGACGCCTTATCCATTAGGCCACATGGTCACTGACTGCAATAAGTTTGGGTGTTTAGGGTTAGGTGGTATGAATGGATGTGGAACATATCAATTACAGGTGCGCAGGACAGGATCCCATACCGTTCTTCATCTTCTTTCCATCAAAGGAGTTTTTTCAAACAATATCTAGATAATTTCCAAAGTTTCATATCTTATGATGTGCTTTTTTGCCGTTAATCCTCCTTCTTCTTTTATTGAATACTCTGTTTTATGCTGCAATGGTATTTTTGGATTATTTGAAAAGAGAATGAAACTGCTTTGACAGTAGTCCAGACTTCCCATTTATTGACTTGCTAATTTTCTCCCTGAATTAGCTTATAGAAGTGACATGAACAGGGCCTTGACCTAAGCACGTACCTGAAAGGCTGTCACCACCTCTGGAAATAAAATTCACAGCAGCTCAAAACATTCATTTTGAAAGAGAATATTTCAAGTGAGTCCAAGTTTAATTTCAATAAAGAAAGCTGTATAAAATGACACGCTGCACATTTGGGTAACCAACATGACACTTTTCAGTGAAGAAGTGGAATGGTTCTGTTGCAATATACTATCACCCTGGCAAGCTGCTACGAGGAAGAGTAAACAATATGATTAGGTTTCAGCAAAAATGTATTAGTTCAGGGTGTGCACCTCAGATAGACTTAAACTTACACACCCTGGTCTGTGAGAGTAGTGCCCTATCCATTGCGGCATTGAGGGTAATCTGCAAGACAGAGTTCCAAAATCATCCTTTCATCTCAGTTCATGGCTACATACAGTATTTCTGTAGTCATTCGTTTCACTTTTCTGTCTTTAATTAAACTGACCATTTTAAACCTCCGGCACCCACCACTTCAATCTTACCGTTTTTGTGCTATCATAGGGCCTTGGAACTTTTGGCAAGTGGACAGAAGCAGTCAGAGAACCACATCACAATACATACTCCTTTGCCTGATACCTTTCACAACAAACTGCTCTTGGAAAAAGACGTTAACCGGTTCTTGCTCTCAGACAGACACAGAAAGCCTATCACCACCTCTACGAACATATTTCAATCAAACCAATATATATCATTCAACAATTATGCCTCTGTATCAATATAACTACAACTCGAGACAGAAAGGAATTTAAAAAACAATCTGCCCTTTTGAATAAGCAGCATAGTTTTAAGGACGTACAAATTGGAATGTGACAATTTCAGAGTTCCTCATTCATAAGAAGTCTGTGAGATAGTATCTCAGAAAGATCTCAAGTTTATAGCAAAAATGGTTGTAAGGGTGATTTTTACCACACAATTGCAACTAAGTGCCTCAATCTGCAAGAGACCAGTCCTTGACAGATTACACAACTGGGGCAACAGCAAAGGCAGCAATTGTGTCAATCGTTTATGATTCTTCTCTAGTACTATACTTTTTCTGAGGGACAATTTGCATTATTCCTGGAGAAAATCATAGAGCTTCTACCCATGCATAGTTTCTGCTTTCTGCACGCACACACTCCCTGCACTGAGTCTACCCACAGTTCTGTTCGGAATGATTGTGCCATGACATATTGTTTTATACGTATTGCATATCCGTGGCATTTATGAAGAGGTACTTTGGTATGGCAGAAAGACAGAAAAGTAGCAATGCTGAAGGTATAACATGACTGATTGTGCAGTTTGCATTGGGCTTTCTTAATGAGTGAGAGTGAAATGAGTATTGTAAGAGTGTATTTCCAGTTTGTATGTAAAGATAAGTTGGGTGCTGTTACAAAAAGACTCAACCATGAAGGGACTCGAACCCTCAATCTTCTGATCCGAAATCAGACACCTTATTCATTAGGCCACATGGTCACTGACTGCAATATGTTTGGGTGTTTAGGGTTAGGTGGTATGAATGGATGTGGAACATATCAATTACAGGTTCGCAGGACAGGATCCCATACCGTTCTTCATCTTCTTTCCATCAAAGGAGTTTTTTCAAACAATATCTAGATAATTTCCAAAGTTTCATATCTTATGATGTGCTTTTTTGCCGTTAATCCTCCTTCTTCTTTTATTGAATACTCTGTTTTATGCTGCAATGGTATTTTTGGATTATTTGAAAAGAGAATGAAACTGCTTTGACAGTAGTTCAGACTTCCCATTTCTTGACTTGCTAATTTGCTCCCTGAATTAGCTTGTACAAGTGACATGAACAGGGCCTTGACCTAAGCACGTACCTGAAAGCCTGTCACCACCTCTAGAAATAAAATTCACAGCAGCTCAAAACATTCATTTTGAAAGAGAATATTTCAAGTGAGACCAAGTTTAATTTCAATAAAGAAAGTTGTATAAAATGACACGCTGCACATTTGGGTAACCAGCATGACTCTTTTCAGTGAAGAAGTGGAATGGTTCTGTTGCAATATACTATCACCCTGGCAAGCTGCTACGAGGAAGAGTAAACAATATGATTAGGTGTCAGCAAAAATGTATTAGTTCAGGGTGTGCACCTCCGATAGACTTAAACTGACACACCCTGGTCTGTGAGAGTAGTGCCCTATCCATTGCGGCATTGAGGGTAATCTGCAAGACAGAGTTCCAAAATCATCCTTTCATCTCAGTTCATGGCCACATACAGTATTTCTGCAGTCATTCGTTTCACTTTTCTGTCTTTAATTAAACTGACCATTTTAAACCTCCGGCACACACCACTTCAATCTTACAGTTTTTGTGCTATCATAGGACCTTGGAACTTTTGGCAAGTGGACAGAAGCAGTCAGAGAACCACATCACAATACATACTCCTTTGTCTGATACCTTTCACAACAAACTGCTCTTGGAAAAAGACGTTAACCGGTCCTTGCTCTCAGACAGACACAGAAAGCCTATCACCACCTCTACGAACATATTTCAATCAAACCAATATATATCATTCAATAATTATGCCTCTGTATCAATATAACTACAACTCGAGACAGAAAGGAATTTAAAAAACAATCTGCCCATTTGAATAACCAGCAGAGTTTTAAGGACGTACAAATTGGAATGTGACAATTTCAGAGTTCCTCATTCATAAGAAGTCTGTGAGATAGTATCTCAGAAAGATCTCAAGTTTATAGCAAAAATGGTTGTAAGGGTGATTTTTACCACACAATTGCAACTAGGTGCCTCAATCTGCAAGAGACCAGTCCTTGACAGATTGCACAACTGGGGCAACAGCAAAGGCAGCAATTGTGTCAATCCTTTATGATTCTTCTCTAGTACTATACTTTTTCTGAGGGACAATTTGCATTATTCCTGGAGAAAATCATAGAGCTTCTACCCATGCATAGTTTCTGCTTTCTGCACGCACACACTCCCTGCACTGAATCTACCCACAGTTCTGTTCAGAATGTTTGTGCCATGTCATATTGTTGTATACGTATTGCATATCCGTGGCATTTATGAAGAGGTACTTTGGTATGGCAGAAAGACAGAAAAGTAGCAATGCTGAAGGCATAACATGACTGATTGTGCAGTTTGCATTGGGCTTTCTTAATGAGTGAGAGTGAAAGGAGTATTTTAAGAGTGTGTTTCCAGTTTGTATGTAAAGATAAGTTGGGTGCTGTGAGAAAAAGAATCAACCATGAAGGGACTCGAACCCTCAATCTTCTGATCCGAAGTCAGACGCCTTATCCATTAGGCCACATGGTCACTGACTGCATTATGTTTGGGTGTTTAGGGTTAGGTGGTATGAATGGATGTGGAACATATCAATTACAGGTGCGCAGGACAGGATCCCATACCGTTCTTCATCTTCTTTCCATCAAAGGAGTTTTTTCAAACAATATCTAGATAATTTCCAAAGTTTCATATCTTATGATGTGCTTTTTTGCCGTTAATCCTCCTTCTTCTTTTATTGAATACTCTGTTTTATGCTGCAATGGTATTTTTGGATTATTTGAAAAGAGAATGAAACTGCTTTGACAGTAGTTCAGACTTCCCATTTCTTGACTTCCTAATTTGCTCCCTGAATTAGCTTATACAAGTGACATGAACAGGGCCTTGACCTAAGCACGTACCTGAAAGCCTGTCACCACCTCTGGAAATAAAATTCACAGCAGCTCAAAACATTCATTTTGAAAGAGAATATTTCAAGTGAGTCCAAGTTTAATTTCAATAAAGAAAGCTGTATAAAATGACACGCTGCACATTTGGGTAACCAACATGACACTTTTCAGTGAAGAAGTGGAATGGTTCTGTTGCAATATACTATCACCCTGGCAAGCTGCTACGAGGAAGAGTAAACAATATGATTAGGTTTCAGCAAAAATGTATTAGTTCAGGGTGTGCACCTCAGATAGACTTAAACTTACACACCCTGGTCTGTGAGAGTAGTGCCCTATCCATTGCGGCATTGAGGGTAATCTGCAAGACAGAGTTCCAAAATCATCCTTTCATCTCAGTTCATGGCTACATACAGTATTTCTGTAGTCATTCGTTTCACTTTTCTGTCTTTAATTAAACTGACCATTTTAAACCTCCGGCACCCACCACTTCAATCTTACCGTTTTTGTGCTATCATAGGGCCTTGGAACTTTTGGCAAGTGGACAGAAGCAGTCAGAGAACCACATCACAATACATACTCCTTTGCCTGATACCTTTCACAACAAACTGCTCTTGGAAAAAGACGTTAACCGGTTCTTGCTCTCAGACAGACACAGAAAGCCTATCACCACCTCTACGAACATATTTCAATCAAACCAATATATATCATTCAACAATTATGCCTCTGTATCAATATAACTACAACTCGAGACAGAAAGGAATTTAAAAAACAATCTGCCCTTTTGAATAAGCAGCATAGTTTTAAGGACGTACAAATTGGAATGTGACAATTTCAGAGTTCCTCATTCATAAGAAGTCTGTGAGATAGTATCTCAGAAAGATCTCAAGTTTATAGCAAAAATGGTTGTAAGGGTGATTTTTACCACACAATTGCAACTAAGTGCCTCAATCTGCAAGAGACCAGTCCTTGACAGATTACACAACTGGGGCAACAGCAAAGGCAGCAATTGTGTCAATCGTTTATGATTCTTCTCTAGTACTATACTTTTTCTGAGGGACAATTTGCATTATTCCTGGAGAAAATCATAGAGCTTCTACCCATGCATAGTTTCTGCTTTCTGCACGCACACACTCCCTGCACTGAGTCTACCCACAGTTCTGTTCGGAATGATTGTGCCATGACATATTGTTTTATACGTATTGCATATCCGTGGCATTTATGAAGAGGTACTTTGGTATGGCAGAAAGACAGAAAAGTAGCAATGCTGAAGGTATAACATGACTGATTGTGCAGTTTGCATTGGGCTTTCTTAATGAGTGAGAGTGAAATGAGTATTGTAAGAGTGTATTTCCAGTTTGTATGTAAAGATAAGTTGGGTGCTGTTACAAAAAGACTCAACCATGAAGGGACTCGAACCCTCAATCTTCTGATCCGAAATCAGACGCCTTATTCATTAGGCCACATGGTCACTGACTGCAATATGTTTGGGTGTTTAGGGTTAGGTGGTATGAATGGATGTGGAACATATCAATTACAGGTTCGCAGGACAGGATCCCATACCGTTCTTCATCTTCTTTCCATCAAAGGAGTTTTTTCAAACAATATCTAGATAATTTCCAAAGTTTCATATCTTATGATGTGCTTTTTTGCCGTTAATCCTCCTTCTTCTTTTATTGAATACTCTGTTTTATGCTGCAATGGTATTTTTGGATTATTTGAAAAGAGAATGAAACTGCTTTGACAGTAGTTCAGACTTCCCATTTCTTGACTTGCTAATTTGCTCCCTGAATTAGCTTGTACAAGTGACATGAACAGGGCCTTGACCTAAGCACGTACCTGAAAGCCTGTCACCACCTCTAGAAATAAAATTCACAGCAGCTCAAAACATTCATTTTGAAAGAGAATATTTCAAGTGAGACCAAGTTTAATTTCAATAAAGAAAGTTGTATAAAATGACACGCTGCACATTTGGGTAACCAGCATGACTCTTTTCAGTGAAGAAGTGGAATGGTTCTGTTGCAATATACTATCACCCTGGCAAGCTGCTACGAGGAAGAGTAAACAATATGATTAGGTTTCAGCAAAAATGTATTAGTTCAGGGTGTGCACCTCCGATAGACTTAAACTGACACACCCTGGTCTGTGAGAGTAGTGCCCTATCCATTGCGGCATTGAGGGTAATCTGCAAGACAGAGTTCCAAAATCATCCTTTCATCTCAGTTCATGGCCACATACAGTATTTCTGCAGTCATTCGTTTCACTTTTCTGTCTTTAATTAAACTGACCATTTTAAACCTCCGGCACACACCACTTCAATCTTACAGTTTTTGTGCTATCATAGGACCTTGGAACTTTTGGCAAGTGGACAGAAGCAGTCAGAGAACCACATCACAATACATACTCCTTTGTCTGATACCTTTCACAACAAACTGCTCTTGGAAAAAGACGTTAACCGGTCCTTGCTCTCAGACAGACACAGAAAGCCTATCACCACCTCTACGAACATATTTCAATCAAACCAATATATATCATTCAATAATTATGCCTCTGTATCAATATAACTACAACTCGAGACAGAAAGGAATTTAAAAAACAATCTGCCCATTTGAATAACCAGCAGAGTTTTAAGGACGTACAAATTGGAATGTGACAATTTCAGAGTTCCTCATTCATAAGAAGTCTGTGAGATAGTATCTCAGAAAGATCTCAAGTTTATAGCAAAAATGGTTGTAAGGGTGATTTTTACCACACAATTGCAACTAGGTGCCTCAATCTGCAAGAGACCAGTCCTTGACAGATTGCACAACTGGGGCAACAGCAAAGGCAGCAATTGTGTCAATCCTTTATGATTCTTCTCTAGTACTATACTTTTTCTGAGGGACAATTTGCATTATTCCTGGAGAAAATCATAGAGCTTCTACCCATGCATAGTTTCTGCTTTCTGCACGCACACACTCCCTGCACTGAATCTACCCACAGTTCTGTTCAGAATGTTTGTGCCATGTCATATTGTTGTATACGTATTGCATATCCGTGGCATTTATGAAGAGGTACTTTGGTATGGCAGAAAGACAGAAAAGTAGCAATGCTGAAGGCATAACATGACTGATTGTGCAGTTTGCATTGGGCTTTCTTAATGAGTGAGAGTGAAAGGAGTATTTTAAGAGTGTGTTTCCAGTTTGTATGTAAAGATAAGTTGGGTGCTGTGAGAAAAAGAATCAACCATGAAGGGACTCGAACCCTCAATCTTCTGATCCGAAGTCAGACGCCTTATCCATTAGGCCACATGGTCACTGACTGCATTATGTTTGGGTGTTTAGGGTTAGGTGGTATGAATGGATGTGGAACATATCAATTACAGGTGCGCAGGACAGGATCCCATACCGTTCTTCATCTTCTTTCCATCAAAGGAGTTTTTTCAAACAATATCTAGATAATTTCCAAAGTTTCATATCTTATGATGTGCTTTTTTGCCGTTAATCCTCCTTCTTCTTTTATTGAATACTCTGTTTTATGCTGCAATGGTATTTTTGGATTATTTGAAAAGAGAATGAAACTGCTTTGACAGTAGTTCAGACTTCCCATTTCTTGACTTGCTAATTTGCTCCCTGAATTAGCTTATACAAGTGACATGAACAGGGCCTTGACCTAAGCACGTACCTGAAAGCCTGTCACCACCTCTAGAAATAAAATTCACAGCAGCTCAAAACATTCATTTTGAAAGAGAATATTTCAAGTGAGTCCAAGTTTAATTTCAATAAAGAAAGTTGTATAAAATGACACGCTGCACATTTGGGTAACCAGCATGACTCTTTTCAGTGAAGAAGTGGAATCGTTCTGTTGCAATATACTATCACCCTGGCAAGCTGCTACGAGGAAGAGTAAACAATATGATTAGGTTTCAGCAAAAATGTATTAGTTCAGGGTGTGCACCTCCGATAGACTTAAACTTACACACCCTGGTCTGTGAGAGTAGTGCCCTATCCATTGCGGCATTGAGGGTAATCTGCAAGACAGAGTTCCAAAATCATCCTTTCATCTCAGTTCATGGCCACATACAGTATTTCTGCAGTCATTCGTTTCACTTTTCTGTCTTTAATTAAACTGACCATTTTAAACCTCCGGCACACACCACTTCAATCTTACAGTTTTTGTGCTATCATATGACCTTGGAACTTTTGGCAAGTGGACAGAAGCAGTCAGAGAACCACATCACAATACATACTCCTCTGTCTGATACCTTTCACAACAAACTGCTCTTGGAAAAAGACGTTAACCGGTCCTTGCTCTCAGACAGACACAGAAAGCCTATCACCACCTCTACGAACATATTTCAATCAAACCAATATATATCATTCAATAATTATGCCTCTGTATCAATATAACTACATCTCGAGACAGAAAGGAATTTAAAAAACAATCTGCCCATTTGAATAACCAGCAGAGTTTTAAGGACGTACAAATTGGAATGTGACAATTTCAGAGTTCCTCATTCATAAGAAGTCTGTGAGATAGTATATCAGAAAGATCTCAAGTTTATAGCAAAAATGGTTGTAAGGGTGATTTATACCACACAATCGCAACTAGGTGCCTCAATCTGCAAGAGACCAGTCCTTGACAGATTACACAACTGGGGCAACAGCAAAGGCAGCAATTGTGTCAATCCTTTATGATTCTTCTCTAGTACTATACTTTTTCTGAGGGACAATTTGCATTATTCCTGGAGAAAATCATAGAGCTTCTACCCATGCATAGTTTCTGCTTTCTGCACGCACACACTCCCTGCACTGAGTCTACCCACAGTTCTGTTCTGAATGATTGTGCCATGACATATTGTTGTATACGTATTGCATATCCGTGGCATTTATGAAGAGGTACTTTGGTATGGCAGAAAGACAGAAAAGTAGCAATGCTGAAGGTATAACATGACTGATTGTGCAGTTTGCATTGGGCTTTCTTAATGAGTGAGAGTGAAATGATTATTGTAAGAGTGTATTTCCAGTTTGTATGTAAATATAAGTTGGGTGCTGTGACAAAAAGACTCAACCATGAAGGGACTCGAACCCTCAATCTTCTGATCCGAAGTCAGACGCCTTATCCATTAGGCCACATGGTCACTGACTGCAATAAGTTTGGGTGTTTAGGGTTAGGTGGTATGAATGGATGTGGAACATATCAATTACAGGTGCGCAGGACAGGATCCCATACCGTTCTTCATCTTCTTTCCATCAAAGGAGTTTTTTCAAACAATATCTAGATAATTTCCAAAGTTTCATATCTTATGATGTGCTTTTTTGCCGTTAATCCTCCTTCTTCTTTTATTGAATACTCTGTTTTATGCTGCAATGGTATTTTTGGATTATTTGAAAAGAGAATGAAACTGCTTTGACAGTAGTTCAGACTTCCCATTTATTGACTTGCTAATTTGCTCCCTGAATTAGCTTATACAAGTGACATGAACAGGGCCTTGACCTAAGCACGTACCTGAAAGGCTGTCACCACCTCTAGAAATAAAATTCACAGCAGCTCAAAACATTCATTTTGAAAGAGAATATTTCAAGTGAGTCCAAGTTTAATTTCAATAAAGAAAGTTGTATAAAATGACACGCTGCACATTTGGGTAACCAGCATGACTCTTTTCAGTGAAGAAGTGGAATCGTTCTGTTGCAATATACTATCACCCTGGCAAGCTGCTACGAGGAAGAGTAAACAATATGATTAGGTTTCAGCAAAAATGTATTAGTTCAGGGTGTGCACCTCCGATAGACTTAAACTTACACACCCTGGTCTGTGAGAGTAGTGCCCTATCCATTGCGGCATTGAGGGTAATCTGCAAGACAGAGTTCCAAAATCATCCTTTCATCTCAGTTCATGGCCACATACAGTATTTCTGCAGTCATTCGTTTCACTTTTCTGTCTTTAATTAAACTGACCATTTTAAACCTCCGGCACACACCACTTCAATCTTACAGTTTTTGTGCTATCATATGACCTTGGAACTTTTGGCAAGTGGACAGAAGCAGTCAGAGAACCACATCACAATACATACTCCTCTGTCTGATACCTTTCACAACAAACTGCTCTTGGAAAAAGACGTTAACCGGTCCTTGCTCTCAGACAGACACAGAAAGCCTATCACCACCTCTACGAACATATTTCAATCAAACCAATATATATCATTCAATAATTATGCCTCTGTATCAATATAACTACATCTCGAGACAGAAAGGAATTTAAAAAACAATCTGCCCATTTGAATAACCAGCAGAGTTTTAAGGACGTACAAATTGGAATGTGACAATTTCAGAGTTCCTCATTCATAAGAAGTCTGTGAGATAGTATATCAGAAAGATCTCAAGTTTATAGCAAAAATGGTTGTAAGGGTGATTTATACCACACAATCGCAACTAGGTGCCTCAATCTGCAAGAGACCAGTCCTTGACAGATTACACAACTGGGGCAACAGCAAAGGCAGCAATTGTGTCAATCCTTTATGATTCTTCTCTAGTACTATACTTTTTCTGAGGGACAATTTGCATTATTCCTGGAGAAAATCATAGAGCTTCTACCCATGCATAGTTTCTGCTTTCTGCACGCACACACTCCCTGCACTGAGTCTACCCACAGTTCTGTTCTGAATGATTGTGCCATGACATATTGTTGTATACGTATTGCATATCCGTGGCATTTATGAAGAGGTACTTTGGTATGGCAGAAAGACAGAAAAGTAGCAATGCTGAAGGTATAACATGACTGATTGTGCAGTTTGCATTGGGCTTTCTTAATGAGTGAGAGTGAAATGATTATTGTAAGAGTGTATTTCCAGTTTATATGTAAATATAAGTTGGGTGCTGTGACAAAAAGACTCAACCATGAAGGGACTCGAACCCTCAATTTTCTGATCCGAAGTCAGACGCCTTATCCATTAGGCCACATGGTCACTGACTGCAATATGTTTGCGTGTTTAGTGTTAGGTGGTATGAATGGATGTGGAACATATCAATTACAGGTGCGCAGGACAGGATCCCATACCGTTCTTCATCTTCTTTCCATCAAAGGAGTTTTTTCAAACAATATCTAGATAATTTCCAAAGTTTCATATCTTATGATGTGCTTTTTTGCCGTTAATCCTCCTTCTTCTTTTATTGAATACTCTGTTTTATGCTGCAATGGTATTTTTGGATTATTTGAAAAGAGAATGAAACTGCTTTGACAGTAGTTCAGACTTCCCATTTCTTGACTTGCTAATTTGCTCCCTGAATTAACTTATACAAGTGACATGAACAGGGCCTTGACCTAAGCACGTACCTGAAAGCCTGTCACCACCTCTAGAAATAAAATTCACAGCAGCTCAAAACATTCATTTTGAAAGAGAATATTTCAAGTGAGTCCAAGTTTAATTACAATAAAGAAAGTTGTATAAAATGACACGCTGCACATTTGGGTAACCAGCATGACTCTTTTCAGTGAAGAAGTGGAATGGTTCTGTTGCAATATACTATCACCCTGGGAAGCTGCTACGAGGAAGAGTAAACAATATGATTAGGTTTCAGCAAAAATGTATTAGTTCAGGGTGTGCACCTCCGATAGACTTAAACTTACACACCCTGGTCTGTGAGAGTAGTGCCCTATCCATTGCGGCATTGAGGGTAATCTGCAAGACAGAGTTCCAAAATCATCCTTTCATCTCAGTTCATGGCCACATACAGTATTTCTGCAGTCATTCGTTTCACTTTTCTGTCTTTAATTAAACTGACCATTTTAAACCTCCGGCACACACCACTTCAATCTTACAGTTTTTGTGCTATCATATGACCTTGGAACTTTTGGCAAGTGGACAGAAGCAGTCAGAGAACCACATCACAATACATACTCCTCTGTCTGATACCTTTCACAACAAACTGCTCTTGGAAAAAGACGTTAACCGGTCCTTGCTCTCAGACAGACACAGAAAGCCTATCACCACCTCTACGAACATATTTCAATCAAACCAATATATATCATTCAATAATTATGCCTCTGTATCAATATAACTACATCTCGAGACAGAAAGGAATTTAAAAAACAATCTGCCCATTTGAATAACCAGCAGAGTTTTAAGGACGTACAAATTGGAATGTGACAATTTCAGAGTTCCTCATTCATAAGAAGTCTGTGAGATAGTATATCAGAAAGATCTCAAGTTTATAGCAAAAATGGTTGTAAGGGTGATTTATACCACACAATCGCAACTAGGTGCCTCAATCTGCAAGAGACCAGTCCTTGACAGATTACACAACTGGGGCAACAGCAAAGGCAGCAATTGTGTCAATCCTTTATGATTCTTCTCTAGTACTATACTTTTTCTGAGGGACAATTTGCATTATTCCTGGAGAAAATCATAGAGCTTCTACCCATGCATAGTTTCTGCTTTCTGCACGCACACACTCCCTGCACTGAGTCTACCCACAGTTCTGTTCTGAATGATTGTGCCATGACATATTGTTGTATACGTATTGCATATCCGTGGCATTTATGAAGAGGTACTTTGGTATGGCAGAAAGACAGAAAAGTAGCAATGCTGAAGGTATAACATGACTGATTGTGCAGTTTGCATTGGGCTTTCTTAATGAGTGAGAGTGAAATGATTATTGTAAGAGTGTATTTCCAGTTTGTATGTAAATATAAGTTGGGTGCTGTGACAAAAAGACTCAACCATGAAGGGACTCGAACCCTCAATCTTCTGATCCGAAGTCAGACGCCTTATCCATTAGGCCACATGGTCACTGACTGCAATAAGTTTGGGTGTTTAGGGTTAGGTGGTATGAATGGATGTGGAACATATCAATTACAGGTGCGCAGGACAGGATCCCATACCGTTCTTCATCTTCTTTCCATCAAAGGAGTTTTTTCAAACAATATCTAGATAATTTCCAAAGTTTCATATCTTATGATGTGCTTTTTTGCCGTTAATCCTCCTTCTTCTTTTATTGAATACTCTGTTTTATGCTGCAATGGTATTTTTGGATTATTTGAAAAGAGAATGAAACTGCTTTGACAGTAGTTCAGACTTTCAGACTTCCCATTTATTGACTTGCTAATTTGCTCCCTGAATTAGCTTATACAAGTGACATGAACAGGGCCTTGACCTAAGCACGTACCTGAAAGGCTGTCACCACCTCTAGAAATAAAATTCACAGCAGCTCAAAACATTCATTTTGAAAGAGAATATTTCAAGTGAGTCCAAGTTTAATTTCAATAAAGAAAGTTGTATAAAATGACACGCTGCACATTTGGGTAACCAGCATGACTCTTTTCAGTGAAGAAGTGGAATCGTTCTGTTGCAATATACTATCACCCTGGCAAGCTGCTACGAGGAAGAGTAAACAATATGATTAGGTTTCAGCAAAAATGTATTAGTTCAGGGTGTGCACCTCCGATAGACTTAAACTTACACACCCTGGTCTGTGAGAGTAGTGCCCTATCCATTGCGGCATTGAGGGTAATCTGCAAGACAGAGTTCCAAAATCATCCTTTCATCTCAGTTCATGGCCACATACAGTATTTCTGCAGTCATTCGTTTCACTTTTCTGTCTTTAATTAAACTGACCATTTTAAACCTCCGGCACACACCACTTCAATCTTACAGTTTTTGTGCTATCATATGACCTTGGAACTTTTGGCAAGTGGACAGAAGCAGTCAGAGAACCACATCACAATACATACTCCTCTGTCTGATACCTTTCACAACAAACTGCTCTTGGAAAAAGACGTTAACCGGTCCTTGCTCTCAGACAGACACAGAAAGCCTATCACCACCTCTACGAACATATTTCAATCAAACCAATATATATCATTCAATAATTATGCCTCTGTATCAATATAACTACATCTCGAGACAGAAAGGAATTTAAAAAACAATCTGCCCATTTGAATAACCAGCAGAGTTTTAAGGACGTACAAATTGGAATGTGACAATTTCAGAGTTCCTCATTCATAAGAAGTCTGTGAGATAGTATATCAGAAAGATCTCAAGTTTATAGCAAAAATGGTTGTAAGGGTGATTTATACCACACAATCGCAACTAGGTGCCTCAATCTGCAAGAGACCAGTCCTTGACAGATTACACAACTGGGGCAACAGCAAAGGCAGCAATTGTGTCAATCCTTTATGATTCTTCTCTAGTACTATACTTTTTCTGAGGGACAATTTGCATTATTCCTGGAGAAAATCATAGAGCTTCTACCCATGCATAGTTTCTGCTTTCTGCACGCACACACTCCCTGCACTGAGTCTACCCACAGTTCTGTTCTGAATGATTGTGCCATGACATATTGTTGTATACGTATTGCATATCCGTGGCATTTATGAAGAGGTACTTTGGTATGGCAGAAAGACAGAAAAGTAGCAATGCTGAAGGTATAACATGACTGATTGTGCAGTTTGCATTGGGCTTTCTTAATGAGTGAGAGTGAAATGATTATTGTAAGAGTGTATTTCCAGTTTATATGTAAATATAAGTTGGGTGCTGTGACAAAAAGACTCAACCATGAAGGGACTCGAACCCTCAATTTTCTGATCCGAAGTCAGACGCCTTATCCATTAGGCCACATGGTCACTGACTGCAATATGTTTGCGTGTTTAGTGTTAGGTGGTATGAATGGATGTGGAACATATCAATTACAGGTGCGCAGGACAGGATCCCATACCGTTCTTCATCTTCTTTCCATCAAAGGAGTTTTTTCAAACAATATCTAGATAATTTCCAAAGTTTCATATCTTATGATGTGCTTTTTTGCCGTTAATCCTCCTTCTTCTTTTATTGAATACTCTGTTTTATGCTGCAATGGTATTTTTGGATTATTTGAAAAGAGAATGAAACTGCTTTGACAGTAGTTCAGACTTCCCATTTCTTGACTTGCTAATTTGCTCCCTGAATTAACTTATACAAGTGACATGAACAGGGCCTTGACCTAAGCACGTACCTGAAAGCCTGTCACCACCTCTAGAAATAAAATTCACAGCAGCTCAAAACATTCATTTTGAAAGAGAATATTTCAAGTGAGTCCAAGTTTAATTACAATAAAGAAAGTTGTATAAAATGACACGCTGCACATTTGGGTAACCAGCATGACTCTTTTCAGTGAAGAAGTGGAATGGTTCTGTTGCAATATACTATCACCCTGGGAAGCTGCTACGAGGAAGAGTAAACAATATGATTAGGTTTCAGCAAAAATGTATTAGTTCAGGGTGTGCACCTCCGATAGACTTAAACTTACACACCCTGGTCTGTGAGAGTAGTGCCCTATCCATTGCGGCATTGAGGGTAATCTGCAAGACAGAGTTCCAAAATCATCCTTTCATCTCAGTTCATGGCCACATACAGTATTTCTGCAGTCATTCGTTTCACTTTTCTGTCTTTAATTAAACTGACCATTTTAAACCTCCGGCACACACCACTTCAATCTTACAGTTTTTGTGCTATCATAGGACCTTGGAACTTTTGGCAAGTGGACAGAAGCAGTCAGAGAACCACATCACAATACATACTCCTTTGTCTGATACCTTTCACAACAAACTGCTCTTGGAAAAAGACGTTAACCTGTCCTTGCTCTCAGACAGACACAGAAAGCCTGTCACCACCTCTACGAACATATTTCAATCAAACCAATATATATCATTCAATAATTATGCCTCTGTATCAATATAACTACATCTCGAGACAGAAAGGAATTTAAAAAACAATCTGCCCATTTGAATAACCAGCAGAGTTTTAAGGACGTACAAATTGGAATGTGACAATTTCAGAGTTCCTCATTCATAAGAAGTCTGTGAGATAGTATATCAGAAAGATCTCAAGTTTATAGCAAAAATGGTTGTAAGGGTGATTTATACCACACAATCGCAACTAGGTGCCTCAATCTGCAAGAGACCAGTCCTTGACAGATTACACAACATGGGCAACAGCAAAGGCAGCAATTGTGTCAATCCTTTATGATTCTTCTCTAGTACTATACTTTTTCTGAGGGACAATTTGCATTATTCCTGGAGAAAATCATAGAGCTTCTACCCATGCATAGTTTCTGCTTTCTGCACGCACACACTCCCTGCAATGAATCTACCCACAGTTCTGTTCAGAATGATTGCGCCATGTCATATTGTTGTATACGTATTGCATATCCGTGGCATTTATGAAGAGGTACTTTGGTATGGCAGAAAGACAGAAAAGTAGCAATGCTGAAGGCATAACGTGACTGATTGTGCAGTTTGCATTGGGCTTTCTTAATGAGTGAGAGTGAAAGGAGTATTGTAAGAGTGTGTTTCCAGTTTGTATGTAAAGATAAGTTGGGTGCAGTGAGAAAAAGACTCAACCATGAAGGGACTCGAACCCTCAATCTTCTGATCAGAAGTCAGACACCTTATCCATTAGGCCACATGGTCACTGACTGCAATATGTTTGGGTGTTTAGGGTTAGGTGGTATGAATGGATGTGGAACATATCAATTACAGGTGCGCAGGACAGGATCCCATACCGTTCTTCATCTTCTTTCCATCAAAGGAGTTTTTTCAAACAATATCTAGATAATTTCCAAAGTTTCATATCTTATGCTGTGCTTTTTTGCCGTTAATCCTCCTTCTTCTTTTATTGAATACTCTGTTTTATGCTGCAATGGTATTTTTGGATTATTTGAAAAGAGAATGAAACTGCTTTGACAGTAGTTCAGACTTCCCATTTATTGACTTGCTAATTTGCTCCCTGAATTAGCTCATACAAGTGACATGAACAGGGCCTTGACCTAAGCACGTACCTGAAAGCCTGTCACCACCTCTAGAAATAAAATTCACAGCAGCTCAAAACATTCATTTTGAAAGAGAATATTTCAAGTGAGTCCAAGTTTAATTTCAATAAAGAAAGTTGTATAAAATGACACGCTGCACATTTGGGTAACCAGCATGACTCTTTTCAGTGAAGAAGTGGAATGGTTCTGTTGCAATATACTATCACCCTGGGAAGCTGCTACGAGGAAGAGTAAACAATATGATTAGGTTTCAGCAAAAATGTATTAGTTCAGGGTGTGCACCTCTGATAGACTTAAACTTACACACCCTGGTCTGTGAGAGTAGTGCCCTATCCATTGCGGCATTGAGGGTAATCTGCAAGACAGAGTTCCAAAATCATCCTTTCATCTCAGTTCATGGCCACATACAGTATTTCTGCAGTCATTCGTTTCACTTTTCTGTCTTTAATTAAACTGACCATTTTAAACCTCCGGCACACACCACTTCAATCTTACAGTTTTTGTGCTATCATATGACCTTGGAACTTTTGGCAAGTGGACAGAAGCAGTCAGAGAACCACATCACAATACATACTCCTCTGTCTGATACCTTTCACAACAAACTGCTCTTGGAAAAAGACGTTAACCGGTCCTTGCTCTCAGACAGACACAGAAAGCCTATCACCACCTCTACGAACATATTTCAATCAAACCAATATATATCATTCAATAATTATGCCTCTGTATCAATATAACTACATCTCGAGACAGAAAGGAATTTAAAAAACAATCTGCCCATTTGAATAACCAGCAGAGTTTTAAGGACGTACAAATTGGAATGTGACAATTTCAGAGTTCCTCATTCATAAGAAGTCTGTGAGATAGTATATCAGAAAGATCTCAAGTTTATAGCAAAAATGGTTGTAAGGGTGATTTATACCACACAATCGCAACTAGGTGCCTCAATCTGCAAGAGACCAGTCCTTGACAGATTACACAACTGGGGCAACAGCAAAGGCAGCAATTGTGTCAATCCTTTATGATTCTTCTCTAGTACTATACTTTTTCTGAGGGACAATTTGCATTATTCCTGGAGAAAATCATAGAGCTTCTACCCATGCATAGTTTCTGCTTTCTGCACGCACACACTCCCTGCACTGAGTCTACCCACAGTTCTGTTCTGAATGATTGTGCCATGACATATTGTTGTATACGTATTGCATATCCGTGGCATTTATGAAGAGGTACTTTGGTATGGCAGAAAGACAGAAAAGTAGCAATGCTGAAGGTATAACATGACTGATTGTGCAGTTTGCATTGGGCTTTCTTAATGAGTGAGAGTGAAATGATTATTGTAAGAGTGTATTTCCAGTTTGTATGTAAATATAAGTTGGGTGCTGTGACAAAAAGACTCAACCATGAAGGGACTCGAACCCTCAATCTTCTGATCCGAAGTCAGACGCCTTATCCATTAGGCCACATGGTCACTGACTGCAATAAGTTTGGGTGTTTAGGGTTAGGTGGTATGAATGGATGTGGAACATATCAATTACAGGTGCGCAGGACAGGATCCCATACCGTTCTTCATCTTCTTTCCATCAAAGGAGTTTTTTCAAACAATATCTAGATAATTTCCAAAGTTTCATATCTTATGATGTGCTTTTTTGCCGTTAATCCTCCTTCTTCTTTTATTGAATACTCTGTTTTATGCTGCAATGGTATTTTTGGATTATTTGAAAAGAGAATGAAACTGCTTTGACAGTAGTTCAGACTTCCCATTTATTGACTTGCTAATTTGCTCCCTGAATTAGCTTATACAAGTGACATGAACAGGGCCTTGACCTAAGCACGTACCTGAAAGGCTGTCACCACCTCTAGAAATAAAATTCACAGCAGCTCAAAACATTCATTTTGAAAGAGAATATTTCAAGTGAGTCCAAGTTTAATTTCAATAAAGAAAGTTGTATAAAATGACACGCTGCACATTTGGGTAACCAGCATGACTCTTTTCAGTGAAGAAGTGGAATCGTTCTGTTGCAATATACTATCACCCTGGCAAGCTGCTACGAGGAAGAGTAAACAATATGATTAGGTTTCAGCAAAAATGTATTAGTTCAGGGTGTGCACCTCCGATAGACTTAAACTTACACACCCTGGTCTGTGAGAGTAGTGCCCTATCCATTGCGGCATTGAGGGTAATCTGCAAGACAGAGTTCCAAAATCATCCTTTCATCTCAGTTCATGGCCACATACAGTATTTCTGCAGTCATTCGTTTCACTTTTCTGTCTTTAATTAAACTGACCATTTTAAACCTCCGGCACACACCACTTCAATCTTACAGTTTTTGTGCTATCATATGACCTTGGAACTTTTGGCAAGTGGACAGAAGCAGTCAGAGAACCACATCACAATACATACTCCTCTGTCTGATACCTTTCACAACAAACTGCTCTTGGAAAAAGACGTTAACCGGTCCTTGCTCTCAGACAGACACAGAAAGCCTATCACCACCTCTACGAACATATTTCAATCAAACCAATATATATCATTCAATAATTATGCCTCTGTATCAATATAACTACATCTCGAGACAGAAAGGAATTTAAAAAACAATCTGCCCATTTGAATAACCAGCAGAGTTTTAAGGACGTACAAATTGGAATGTGACAATTTCAGAGTTCCTCATTCATAAGAAGTCTGTGAGATAGTATATCAGAAAGATCTCAAGTTTATAGCAAAAATGGTTGTAAGGGTGATTTATACCACACAATCGCAACTAGGTGCCTCAATCTGCAAGAGACCAGTCCTTGACAGATTACACAACTGGGGCAACAGCAAAGGCAGCAATTGTGTCAATCCTTTATGATTCTTCTCTAGTACTATACTTTTTCTGAGGGACAATTTGCATTATTCCTGGAGAAAATCATAGAGCTTCTACCCATGCATAGTTTCTGCTTTCTGCACGCACACACTCCCTGCACTGAGTCTACCCACAGTTCTGTTCTGAATGATTGTGCCATGACATATTGTTGTATACGTATTGCATATCCGTGGCATTTATGAAGAGGTACTTTGGTATGGCAGAAAGACAGAAAAGTAGCAATGCTGAAGGTATAACATGACTGATTGTGCAGTTTGCATTGGGCTTTCTTAATGAGTGAGAGTGAAATGATTATTGTAAGAGTGTATTTCCAGTTTATATGTAAATATAAGTTGGGTGCTGTGACAAAAAGACTCAACCATGAAGGGACTCGAACCCTCAATTTTCTGATCCGAAGTCAGACGCCTTATCCATTAGGCCACATGGTCACTGACTGCAATATGTTTGCGTGTTTAGTGTTAGGTGGTATGAATGGATGTGGAACATATCAATTACAGGTGCGCAGGACAGGATCCCATACCGTTCTTCATCTTCTTTCCATCAAAGGAGTTTTTTCAAACAATATCTAGATAATTTCCAAAGTTTCATATCTTATGATGTGCTTTTTTGCCGTTAATCCTCCTTCTTCTTTTATTGAATACTCTGTTTTATGCTGCAATGGTATTTTTGGATTATTTGAAAAGAGAATGAAACTGCTTTGACAGTAGTTCAGACTTCCCATTTCTTGACTTGCTAATTTGCTCCCTGAATTAACTTATACAAGTGACATGAACAGGGCCTTGACCTAAGCACGTACCTGAAAGCCTGTCACCACCTCTAGAAATAAAATTCACAGCAGCTCAAAACATTCATTTTGAAAGAGAATATTTCAAGTGAGTCCAAGTTTAATTACAATAAAGAAAGTTGTATAAAATGACACGCTGCACATTTGGGTAACCAGCATGACTCTTTTCAGTGAAGAAGTGGAATGGTTCTGTTGCAATATACTATCACCCTGGGAAGCTGCTACGAGGAAGAGTAAACAATATGATTAGGTTTCAGCAAAAATGTATTAGTTCAGGGTGTGCACCTCCGATAGACTTAAACTTACACACCCTGGTCTGTGAGAGTAGTGCCCTATCCATTGCGGCATTGAGGGTAATCTGCAAGACAGAGTTCCAAAATCATCCTTTCATCTCAGTTCATGGCCACATACAGTATTTCTGCAGTCATTCGTTTCACTTTTCTGTCTTTAATTAAACTGACCATTTTAAACCTCCGGCACACACCACTTCAATCTTACAGTTTTTGTGCTATCATAGGACCTTGGAACTTTTGGCAAGTGGACAGAAGCAGTCAGAGAACCACATCACAATACATACTCCTTTGTCTGATACCTTTCACAACAAACTGCTCTTGGAAAAAGACGTTAACCTGTCCTTGCTCTCAGACAGACACAGAAAACCTGTCACCACCTCTACGAACATATTTCAATCAAACCAATATATATCATTCAATAATTATGCCTCTGTATCAATATAACTACATCTCGAGACAGAAAGGAATTTAAAAAACAATCTGCCCATTTGAATAACCAGCAGAGTTTTAAGGACGTACAAATTGGAATGTGACAATTTCAGAGTTCCTCATTCATAAGAAGTCTGTGAGATAGTATATCAGAAAGATCTCAAGTTTATAGCAAAAATGGTTGTAAGGGTGATTTATACCACACAATCGCAACTAGGTGCCTCAATCTGCAAGAGACCAGTCCTTGACAGATTACACAACATGGGCAACAGCAAAGGCAGCAATTGTGTCAATCCTTTATGATTCTTCTCTAGTACTATACTTTTTCTGAGGGACAATTTGCATTATTCCTGGAGAAAATCATAGAGCTTCTACCCATGCATAGTTTCTGCTTTCTGCACGCACACACTCCCTGCAATGAATCTACCCACAGTTCTGTTCAGAATGATTGCGCCATGTCATATTGTTGTATACGTATTGCATATCCGTGGCATTTATGAAGAGGTACTTTGGTATGGCAGAAAGACAGAAAAGTAGCAATGCTGAAGGCATAACGTGACTGATTGTGCAGTTTGCATTGGGCTTTCTTAATGAGTGAGAGTGAAAGGAGTATTGTAAGAGTGTGTTTCCAGTTTGTATGTAAAGATAAGTTGGGTGCAGTGAGAAAAAGACTCAACCATGAAGGGACTCGAACCCTCAATCTTCTGATCAGAAGTCAGACACCTTATCCATTAGGCCACATGGTCACTGACTGCAATATGTTTGGGTGTTTAGGGTTAGGTGGTATGAATGGATGTGGAACATATCAATTACAGGTGCGCAGGACAGGATCCCATACCGTTCTTCATCTTCTTTCCATCAAAGGAGTTTTTTCAAACAATATCTAGATAATTTCCAAAGTTTCATATCTTATGCTGTGCTTTTTTGCCGTTAATCCTCCTTCTTCTTTTATTGAATACTCTGTTTTATGCTGCAATGGTATTTTTGGATTATTTGAAAAGAGAATGAAACTGCTTTGACAGTAGTTCAGACTTCCCATTTATTGACTTGCTAATTTGCTCCCTGAATTAGCTCATACAAGTGACATGAACAGGGCCTTGACCTAAGCACGTACCTGAAAGCCTGTCACCACCTCTAGAAATAAAATTCACAGCAGCTCAAAACATTCATTTTGAAAGAGAATATTTCAAGTGAGTCCAAGTTTAATTTCAATAAAGAAAGTTGTATAAAATGACACGCTGCACATTTGGGTAACCAGCATGACTCTTTTCAGTGAAGAAGTGGAATGGTTCTGTTGCAATATACTATCACCCTGGCAAGCTGCTACGAGGAAGAGTAAACAATATGATTAGGTTTCAGCAAAAATGTATTAGTTCAGGGTGTGCACCTCTGATAGACTTAAACTTACACACCCTGGTCTGTGAGAGTAGTGCCCTATCCATTGCGGCATTGAGGGTAATCTGCAAGACAGAGTTCCAAAATCATCCTTTCATCTCAGTTCATGGCCACATACAGTATTTCTGCAGTCATTCGTTTCACTTTTCTGTCTTTAATTAAACTGACCATTTTAAACCTCCGGCACACACCACTTCAATCTTACAGTTTTTGTGCTATCATAGGGCCATGGAACTTTTGGCAAGTGGACAGAAGCAGTCAGAGAACCACATCACAATACATACTCCTTTGTCTGATACCTTTCACAACAAACTGCTCTTGGAAAAAGACGTTAACCGGTCCTTGCTCTCAGACAGACACAGAAAGCCTATCACCACCTCTACGAACATATTTCAATCAAACCAATATATATCATTCAATAATTATGCCTCTGTATCAATATAACTACAACTCGAGACAGAAAGGAATTTAAAAAACAATCTGCCCATTTGAATAACCAGCAGAGTTTTAAGGACGTACAAATTGGAATGTGACAATTTCAGAGTTCCTCATTCATAAGAAGTCTGTGAGATAGTATCTCAGAAAGATCTCAAGTTTATAGCAAAAATGGTTGTAAGGGTGATTTATACCACACAATCGCAACTAGGGGCCTCAATCTGCAAGAGACCAGTCCTTGACAGATTACACAACTGGGGCAACAGCAAAGGCAGCAATTGTGTCAATCCTTTATGATTCTTCTCTAGTACTATACTTTTTCTGAGGGACAATTTGCATTATTCCTGGAGAAAATCATAGAGCTTCTACCCATGCATAGTTTCTGCTTTCTGCACGCACACACTCCCTGCACTGAGTCTACCCACAGTTCTGTTCGGAATGATTGTGCCATGACATATTGTTGTATACGTATTGCATATCCGTGGCATTTATGAAGAGGTACTTTGGTATGGCAGAAAGACAGAAAAGTAGCAATGCTGAAGGTATAACGTGACTGATTGTGCAGTTTGCATTGGGCTTTCTTAATTAGTGAGAGTGAAAGGAGTATTGTAAGAGTGCGTTTCCAGTTTGTATGTAAAGATAAGTTGGGTGCTGTGAGAAAAAGACTCAACCATGAAGGGACTCGAACCCTCAATCTTCTGACCCGAAGTCAGACGCCTTATCCATTAGGCCACATGGTCACTGACTGCAATAAGTTTGGGTGTTTAGGGTTAGGTGGTATGAATGGATGTGGAACATATCAATTACAGGTGCGCAGGACAGGATCCCATACCGTTCTTCATCTTCTTTCCATCAAAGGAGTTTTTTCAAACAATATCTAGATAATTTCCAAAGTTTCATATCTTATGATGTGCTTTTTTGCCGTTAATCCTCCTTCTTCTTTTATTGAATACTCTGTTTTATGCTGCAATGGTATTTTTGGATTATTTGAAAAGAGAATGAAACTGCTTTGACAGTAGTCCAGACTTCCCATTTATTGACTTGCTAATTTTCTCCCTGAATTAGCTTATAGAAGTGACATGAACAGGGCCTTGACCTAAGCACGTACCTGAAAGGCTGTCACCACCTCTGGAAATAAAATTCACAGCAGCTCAAAACATTCATTTTGAAAGAGAATATTTCAAGTGAGTCCAAGTTTAATTTCAATAAAGAAAGCTGTATAAAATGACACGCTGCACATTTGGGTAACCAGCATGACTCTTTTCAGTGAAGAAGTGGAATCGTTCTGTTGCAATATACTATCACCCTGGCAAGCTGCTACGAGGAAGAGTAAACAATATGATTAGGTTTCAGCAAAAATGTATTAGTTCAGGGTGTGCACCTCCGATAGACTTAAACTTACACACCCTGGTCTGTGAGAGTAGTGCCCTATCCATTGCGGCATTGAGGGTAATCTGCAAGACAGAGTTCCAAAATCATCCTTTCATCTCAGTTCATGGCCACATACAGTATTTCTGCAGTCATTCGTTTCACTTTTCTGTCTTTAATTAAACTGACCATTTTAAACCTCCGGCACACACCACTTCAATCTTACAGTTTTTGTGCTATCATATGACCTTGGAACTTTTGGCAAGTGGACAGAAGCAGTCAGAGAACCACATCACAATACATACTCCTCTGTCTGATACCTTTCACAACAAACTGCTCTTGGAAAAAGACGTTAACCGGTCCTTGCTCTCAGACAGACACAGAAAGCCTATCACCACCTCTACGAACATATTTCAATCAAACCAATATATATCATTCAATAATTATGCCTCTGTATCAATATAACTACATCTCGAGACAGAAAGGAATTTAAAAAACAATCTGCCCATTTGAATAACCAGCAGAGTTTTAAGGACGTACAAATTGGAATGTGACAATTTCAGAGTTCCTCATTCATAAGAAGTCTGTGAGATAGTATATCAGAAAGATCTCAAGTTTATAGCAAAAATGGTTGTAAGGGTGATTTATACCACACAATCGCAACTAGGTGCCTCAATCTGCAAGAGACCAGTCCTTGACAGATTACACAACTGGGGCAACAGCAAAGGCAGCAATTGTGTCAATCCTTTATGATTCTTCTCTAGTACTATACTTTTTCTGAGGGACAATTTGCATTATTCCTGGAGAAAATCATAGAGCTTCTACCCATGCATAGTTTCTGCTTTCTGCACGCACACACTCCCTGCACTGAGTCTACCCACAGTTCTGTTCTGAATGATTGTGCCATGACATATTGTTGTATACGTATTGCATATCCGTGGCATTTATGAAGAGGTACTTTGGTATGGCAGAAAGACAGAAAAGTAGCAATGCTGAAGGTATAACATGACTGATTGTGCAGTTTGCATTGGGCTTTCTTAATGAGTGAGAGTGAAATGATTATTGTAAGAGTGTATTTCCAGTTTATATGTAAATATAAGTTGGGTGCTGTGACAAAAAGACTCAACCATGAAGGGACTCGAACCCTCAATTTTCTGATCCGAAGTCAGACGCCTTATCCATTAGGCCACATGGTCACTGACTGCAATATGTTTGCGTGTTTAGTGTTAGGTGGTATGAATGGATGTGGAACATATCAATTACAGGTGCGCAGGACAGGATCCCATACCGTTCTTCATCTTCTTTCCATCAAAGGAGTTTTTTCAAACAATATCTAGATAATTTCCAAAGTTTCATATCTTATGATGTGCTTTTTTGC